>NC_092866.1:4682135-4775753 GCF_032062135.1 Pyxicephalus adspersus | reverse complement strand
GGTGTAATTCTCAGTATCTGTTCTTATTCTGTATGTATGGACTCTGCACAGTACCACTTCTCTAGTCCTGTACCCCGGGTGTAATTCTCAGTATCTGTTCTTATTCTGTATGTATGGACTCTGCACAGTAGCACTTCTCTTGTCCTGTACCCCGGGTGTAATTCTCGGTATGTGTTCTTATTCTGTATGTATAGAACTTGCACAGTACTACTTCTCTTGCCCTATATAATTTGTAATATGCATTACGATCCATCATGTGACCCTGCTCCCCAGAATGGGGCCCTTTAATCATAAACAAAATATTAGCTATGAGCTGTAGAAGAATCTTTTCACTTACAAGCATCTAACATCCCAGAGAATCAGCGGCGACCCTATTTTACGCAGATTGCTAAATCGTGTTTTTATCTGCAGAAAAAAAGATCACAAGCCAAACAGAGGCGGGCTTGGTTTTGCGCTCTGATATTGGGGATTAGCCGTCTGTGGGGTGTTTGAAGTACCAGTAACGGATTCTCTATTTAAATGCGAAGCTTTGATGTTGCAATTTTTTCCCTTTCATCATTTTTTTTTTATTCTTTTACAGCATTCAGATCTTTGCAGGATTGTTCTGCGCTGTCTGCTGACTTGTATAATACTGTGTTGACATTTATTTGCTGTGTTTTCATTATTAAAGCTACATTTTTCACCCCATTATAGACGGGTGCATCAGGACTTTTGTTTAGCAGTGGCCATGACAGTGGTGGCACAGCGGCTTGGCTATGCAGAGGTGGCGGCACAAGTTACGAATTCCTTTCCGATTTGCCACTCATAGATTCTTGGAGAGACTTAGGGCCCCTTTCACATTGGCCGTGGGATTTATTGATGCTGTGCACCTGAGCAGCAAACGACACTGCAGGTAACCACACGAGGACAGGACTGTGGCCATGGTGCAAATCTTCAATTGTCAACTGCAAGGTCAATGTGCGGTATCACAGCCATATGCAGTTCTATATAGTCGCATGAAAAAACTTGTTCTTAACATACCTAGTAATTTAATAGGAGATATTGGAACCAAGGCTGAGGCTCATTGCGGGTTTAAAATGGCCCCTAGAAAGCCACCAAGGTGTTCGACTGGCCAGAAATTATGAAGAACTATAAAAGCAGCTATGAGCAAGGTCACCATTGAAAAAGCCATTTCTAAATTGGATGTGATAACACGAGCTCCAAGAATTCATCATCCCATCCCCGACCTCTCCAACTCCATGATCTTGCCCCCCCCCGGGGATCAAAACAATGTTTTAATTGCAGCACTTTCCCTTTTGTCCCTACAACAAATGCACCATACATTCCTTGAACTGGTGTCACTAAAACAGTGAGAGGCAGACCTTTTTACCTCCTATTTGTTCTGGAAAATATTGCCACTGGGCCTAAAAATTTATATTTGAAAATGTAGTTGTCAGGTTGTCACCAAGCAGCTACAGGTCTATGGGCCGCAGTGCAACCAAAGCCCCCTTTGTTTGGGGTCTGCTCTCCCTTCATCCTTCTATTTGCATTTTGGAGGTCAATTCGAAATTCTTTCAATTTACATTTTGGACATTTTATTGATACCCTTAACTATTCCTGCACATTGTGTTGTCTGCAGAGGAAGGATAAGGCCCATGCAGGAGGCATCCTGGGTAAAATATAGGGCCAACCAGGTGGGCGATGCCCTGTAAAAAATGAGGAGGGAAGGACAAGTAGGCAGAAGCCAACAGGAAACAAGCTAGGGTCTGGCAATGGCAACATGTCGACAGGAAAATCATGTTAGGTAATGAGGAGGAGCCTAACTCCTAGTGGAAGATGGTGGTCATAAGTGGGGCTCATTGGAGCAAGGGGCCCATTTGCAAGTGAAACCTCTGCAGTCCCTGTCCCTACAAGGTAAAGAATATAGCGAGGACACGTGTTCTGATACCATATCATAAGGAAACGAGGTAGGTACTGGCAGTATCATTAGAGAAGAAGGAGTCTCACAATGGGAGACAGTGGTAATGAGGGGAACCTTTATGTGCCCTATGTAGCAAGATGTCCAGCTGCAATTGCAGCCTCTATGACCCCTGTTCCTACACCACCAGTTATCCCATAAAAATCATATATTAAGGTGTTCCAGGTGTTCTGGTAATGTCCCATAGAGATTTCCAAACTTATTATTGCGTCAGTGAGAAATAAAAAAAAATCTCCACAGTGGTACCTGGCAGGGGTTTCAGTCCTTCTCTATCTAAAACATATCGGTTTACAGATGATACCTAGGCAGGGATAAAAATAAAGCAGAAAGCTTCTAAGCTTTCATCACCTTCTATCATAACCTCTGAAGGCGAAGGGTCAATGAGTCGGGGGCTTTGTATTCCCAGTACGGCGCCCTCTGCATGCGGGAGTCTGGAATAGCTCATGTGATGTTGGTATGCGCGGAGAGTTTCTCAGCAGCCAAAAGTGATGACAGTTAAATCCTGAGCTGGAGGAAGAAGGCCAAGTCTGAGGGATCGGCCACATCTCCAAAGGAGCGGGCCCTTCCAGCCATAGCACACAGATGCTGCTAATGGGACAGCAGAGATTTATCTGCGCAGATGAACCACAACCATCAGGTCACTGAATGTTCCAAAAAAAAAAAAAGATGAACACGGCTCCCCCGGAGAACGACGTTGTTGATGGCAGATTATCATCTTGGAGAGGAAAGACGAGGGATTTAATGAGGCTTCGACAAGTAGCGGCCAAAATGAGCAGTGCCAGCTTAGAGATTACTGGCCTCCTCACGGTACCTAATTAAAAGGTCACCCTAACCGAAACTCATATTCTACGCCTAAATACTAGCCAGTAGAATCTCCCAATGAACTCATATCGATCCTCCAATCACCTGCCAATGAAAAAAACTTAAAGGTAAACTTTAGGAGAATGCCAAAACTACTCCTGCAGGAAGGCTCTACTCCCACGCACCCCTATCAACAACTTACTGTTCCCACCCCTTCTTTGCTCCTTTTAGTCCAGGGTAACATTTTTAAAAAAAATCAGCTTTGCCTACCCTTTCCTCAGCAACCAGGGCTCTCCTCTATCTTTACAACATGTGGTTAAGCCCTTTGCCTCTTTACCATGCGGAGAAGAAAAAGGTTGCTGTTGATGGGTTGAATGTATAGGAGGATTTTTCTGGAAGCATAGGATACTTAATTAAAGTGTCACCCCACCCGAAACTCACATGCCAGCCTAAATGCCAGCTAGTTTGATCTCTCAATATATTCATTGAGTATTAGTTGAAATAGTATTCATACCAATCTCAAATCACCTGCCAGTGAAAATGATATTAAAGATTACCAAAACCACTTCTGCAGTGAGGCTAAATTAAAAAAAAAAAGTTTGGTTTTCCTCATCCTTTCATCAGTAACTAGGGCTCTCCTCTTTCCTTCCAAGTTGTGGGTGGCTCTTTGGCCATCCTATTATGCAGGAGTGCTGGTCCTGCATTATGCAGGATGACATCAAAAGTGGAGAAGAAAAAAGTCTCTGGGCATGGGCTGCATGCATTGGAGGAATCCTCTGCAAGGAGATACCTAATTAAAAGGTTACCCCACCGTAAACTTATATTTTAGCCTAAATTCCAGCACGTAGGATCTCCCAATGTATTCAGTCCAACCTCCAATCACCTTTAGGGGAAAGACAAAACTTCTCCAGCAGTGGGGCTCTACTCCTACCTACCCCCATCACCACTAACTTCCTTTACCCACCCCTGTGATTTTTATTCCAGAGTAACATTAAAAAAAAAGTTTTGCTTGCTTATCTTTCCCTTAGCAGGAGCTTTTTTCTTCCTTGTGGGTGGGCCCTTGCCCTTCCTATTATGCAGGAGTGCTGGTCCTGCATTGTGCAGGATGACATCAGAAACGGAAAAGAAAAAGTCTTTTTGGATGGGTTGAATGTGTTGGAGGAATCCTCTGGAAGAAAAGGATAGGGTAAATAAATGGGCACTTGATTGGCACTTAACTACTACAATGAAAGGTCTAAATGGGATTTAGTAGGGGAACGTTCTTCCATTTTCTGATAGTGACCAAATATCCAATATGTCCTATATTTTCGATGGTATTCACTGAAGCCATATGGCATATGGCAAGGATATTGCCTTGTTCTTGCATTCGGACTATGTTAAGCAATAGTGCCCAATGCTGCTGGCATGAACAAATCCTAAAAAGCTTAAAAAATATTCCGAACTCAAAAATCTGGATCTGTGCAACATGTGAACCCCAAAACTTTTCCATCTTCCTATTGCAAGTTGTTGGCTTTATATCGCAGAGCGGGATTACGTAACATTGCAGGTCAGACGCATGTCGCGTCAACCCACGTCCGTCAAAACAAGTTTCAGCTCCGTTAGCCGCCACGGACGCCTAATGAACTTTTATGTCGGCATGCGTTTTTTTAATCAGCCCTACATGCCATGATTTGGGTGAATGTACCAGACGGGAAACTTAAATGAAATAAATGGTCTTGCTTTGTCAAATGGTCGGAGCGCTTGTCTTAACAGCATTAACCTAAAATGATTTGCCAGTGGGTAATGGCTTCTGAAAGGAGACTAAAAAAAAAATCATTAAAATGCGAACGCGTGCCTGGGTAATAAGCGTGAATTCAATCGTCTCCAAGAACAAAAAGTTCCATCACTCAGCTGAACAAATGCGATATGACATGTTTCAAACTCTTAAACATGGATGTCATTTCAACACGACTACCAGCGCTGTAAGAGAATGAAAAAGAGAAAAAAAAATATTGTTTAATAGAGTGTAACTTCTTCCTTATTTTAACTAAGTTAAAAGAGCAAAAATTCCATCAGCCCTTGCACACTGAGTAAAGCTTCAAGTCAGGGTTTGAGTCCATTGGCTGTTAAGGTATTTTAAAACTTTACTTTTTGTTTTGGATGGAAGGAATGGGTTAAATACCTAGTCATTTATTTTTTTGGTGGGCAGTTCCTTATTGCCGCAGAGAGCTCCTGGTGGGTGGGTCTCTGACAGCCTGGGCTTGGCCATCATTGAATCTGGAAGACTGGTGACACCTAGTGTTGAAAAGGAAGTATTGCATGATACAGTGCTGGACTGAAGGTAAGTACTATAGCTATAGCTGCTTTTTTTCATTAGCTGGGTTTTTTATTTGTATCATTTTCAGAACTAAACAATAGCTTAAACATTTTGATTTACACCTTTGTGTAATGCAACACCAGCTTTCACCAATAGTAAGAACAATAAGGATCGAGACCAGTGTTTCTCCACCTTAGTTCCTCCAAAGGTTTCTAGGGGTTCCCTGAGCAATTTGTGACTATCAGGTCAGTTTAAGTGACACCAATGATGTTTTTGAATATCTGTAAGGGTGACATTCTTCCCAATGGCCAGCACTGTATGAGATATTCTTTCCATTGACCACCATGCTAATGTACTGTCAGCTGAGGGTATAGCAATTATAGCAGGGGGTTTCCCTGAGGACATAATTTAAGAAAAAAGTGACAGGTTCACTTGAAAGCCCCCCCCCCCCCCCCCACTGACACTTACCTCCCACATGTTTTCCAGTTGCTTTGTTTAGTTGTCAAAGCCCTAAATATAATACATGTGTACCTTCCATATTGGAGCTTGCACATGTTGAAGAACACATAGGGTTAATGACCTTTTCCCCTCCCCCATGTGATAGTGTTTGGGCCTGGGGATTGGTCCTGAGGCTAAAGCCCTGAATCCTTGGCAGAGGAATGTCACATGCTCCCCTGTTCAAAGCATTGGTCAGACCACATCTGGAATATGCGGTCCAGTTTTGGGCACCAGTTCACAAAAAGGACATTGTGGAATTGGAGAGAGTGCAGAGAAGGACAACTAAACTAATAAAAGGAATGGAGGAGCTCAGCTATGAGGAGAGATTAGCTGAACTGAATCTATTCCCCTTTGAGAAGAGACGTATAATGTGGGATATGATCACCCTGTATGAATATATAAATGGTCCAGAACAAGGGGGCGCTCTTTGCATCTGGAGGAAAAGAAGTTTAATCTCCGGATAAGGAAGGGATTCTTCACTGTAAGGTCTGTGAAAATGTGGAATCGGCTCCCTCAGGAAGTAGTTTCAGCAACTACTATAAATTGCTTTAAGAAAAAGCTGGATGATTCCTAGAAGCACAGAATATAACTGGGGATTAAGGCTTTAAAGTAAAAATAACAGAGACTGCTGATCCAGGGAACATCCGATTGCCTCATGGAATCAGAAAGGATTTTTTTCCCCTGTTGAAGCAAATTGTACCCGGGTTTTTTTTGCCTTCCTCTGGACTATTTATGTCTTTTACAGTTTTATATCTGGGATTTGTTTATTTCCCTAGTGGTTGAACTTGATGGACCTATGTCTTTTTTCAACCTTACCTACTATGTAACTATGCCCCCAGCTCTCCAATAGACAAAAACAGCAGCGGGTCAGTGCAGTGAAGGTTTCAATAAATAAGTCTATTAAGAGAACCAGTCACTTTGTTGTATTTATTGGCGTATACCATTTTGGGCTGTACAAAAAGTAAAATCCTTTCCTTTCCTGGAATACATTAGACCTGATTTGCAATTAGCAATGCTACAGCAATGCAATGATTGTTTGCCGTTACTTTTCTATCGAACAGCAGAAAAGGAAAAAACGTAGAGCGTGTTTTGCTATATCTACAATCGGCAGAGGCCCCGGGGCCGTGCCAGCATAAGTCTCCACCATGGAAAAATGTAGCAGCTGAATGTGAGAAATTTCCTGCTGGCATCACATCTGTGCCCATTTTTATCATTCATATACTCAACGCTGAGGAATTAATGAGACTTCTCATCTGACTCCAGGTTCACTAAAGAGTCATGCTGTACTGCCATACATGAAAAGGAGCAGAACGCACTTCGGAGCTCCACAGCATCTAAACCTTCCCACTCCCTGCAGAGCTACCTGTCTGTCTCTGGATCTCTGTACAAAAATCACTGACAACTCTTCAGCTTTGTAAAAAAAGCAATTTTTGCCTTGGCAGTGCCTATTGGAGCAGAGCCGAAGTATCTGCCCTCGTACTGTGGTATGAACCGGGGTCTAGGGATGGCCAGATGATTTCTGCAAAATTAGTTTTCACAAAAAAAATCATAATTTTTAAAAATGTGCTTTTTCATTCAATTGCACAGCAAACATGGTGGGGGATCATGGGGTCTTAGGTGAAAAAAAGTAAATTAAGTGAAGCCGGTCTTATTTTGTGGCTGGAAGATGTCCAACAATGTCCAGCCATTTCTTCCACAGCCTGATGTGCCTGAGCCGGGACATTTTCCACCTTGGCACCATCTTTGGTGTTTTGAGCCATGGCTGACCCTCTGCACCTCTTTCATAGCACTTAACTACTCTTCCTCCCCATTAATTCAGCTTGCTCATGCCAGCCTGTTGCCTATTCACTTTTCTCACTAACTATTAGCAGTGTAAATGTAAATTGGGCATTTACCAACTTCCTAAGCTTTACCACACTGCACCAAACCACACGGCCCAGTGGGCCAGGGAAGCCTTGAAGAGGGGTGAACTCTTTGTAAAGGGTGATAGAGGAATGGCATGAATTAAATGGAAGGTAGAGATGGGGCTCTATTTAGAGGGGAGGGGACCATAGCATGGATACTAACTAGGAGTGTGGTCATGGGGGGCAATAATTACAGTGAAGCAGGAAATGAGAAGGGTGCACTAGTTACGGCGAAGAGGCAACAGCCAGGGCATTAACATTTTTTCTGAGTGGCAGAATTTCCATGAATATTAGGCCAATTTCCCCCTGCTGTGACTGCCAGCTTTTCAAGTTAATTGGGAGTTCTGTCTGATCTTGTTTTCTTTCAGACAGCCGGTACTGGTGTGGGTGTCCTTATTGACAGATTTCTCTTTTTAATCCCATTTAGGTGACAACAGTAAAATGTCATTCTTCCTCATGGGGTAAGGAGCGTCTAGTACACACAGTCATGGCTGGGTAATTCACATGAATATGTTTATTGGTTAAGTAATAGAACTACAGAGATTTTGTAATTGTTGGTTGCAAAATAGGCATTGTGGTCTGGCAGTGAAAAAAGCAAACAAGTCTCTGGGGTGGGTCACAGGCAGGAGGAAGGAGGTCCTGGTTCCTCCATACAGATAGAATTGTGGACGGCATTGGCGAGGTTACCAACAGGGGAAAGGAGGTCATGATTCTCTATATAGATAGAATTGTGGGGTCACCATCACTGGAGGGATCACCAGCAGGTGGAAGAAGGTCCTGATTCCCCTATATAGATAGAATTGTGGCACACTAGAGGGGTCACCAGCAGGAGGAAGGAGGTCTTCCATATATATAGAAATTTGGAGTATATTACTAATGGGATCACCAGCAGGGAGAATGAGGTCTTCCATATAGATAGAAATTTGGAGTTTATTACTAAAGGGATCACCATCAGGAGAAAGGAAGCCCCAAATTCCCTAAACAGCTAAAATTTTGGGTGTTTTATAAGAGGGGTCACCATCAGGAAGAAGACGGTTCTGATTACACTATGCGAATATCATTGTGGGTTGTATCACTAAAGGGGTCACCCACAGAAGGAAGTATTTCCTGATTTCTCTATATAGATCCTTAGTTAGACCTCATTTAAAAATTAAGATACTTTGAACAAGCACAGATCTGTTCTCAGAAACAGAAAAGGCAACAAAATATGGATAGACCTGATGAGCCACCTTGTACCTCTTTTATATTTTTTGGTATGTTTATAGAATGATTTGTACAGCCAACACATTTCAGGGGATAAGCCTCTCTTCTTCCGGGTATAAGTACCGTATTTTTCGGACCATAAGACGCACTTTTTTCCCCCAGAAGTGGGGGGAAAAAGTCCCTGCATCTTATGGTCCAAATGTAGCCTAAACATATGTTTCTTACTTATCTCCCCTCTGTTCCTCTGTGCCCGGAGCGGTGAGCGGTGAGCACGGGTCTGGACCGCGGCCGCCTCACAGCTTGCCCGGGCCGTCTCTCCACAGTCCATTCCTCACTCTCTGTGCCCGGAGCGGTGAGCTTGAGCACGGGTATGGACCGCGCCAGGCAGCGCTGCACTAGCCTGCCCAGTCATAGTAAGCCGTTCCTCAGCTCCTCCCCAGCTGCTGTCCCGTCCCCCCTGTATAGCTCCTCCCCCTCCACCTTTTACTTACCCTGTTCTCCTGTCCAGCGCGGCCAGAGTGACTGTGACTCCTGTCACTCTTGTATCTTGCTCCCGGCGTCCTCCCACTCTCAGCATGATTGGCTGACAAAGTCATGCTGGGAGCAGGAATGCTGGGAGAATTCTCCCAACATGACTTTGTCAGTCAATCATGCTGAGAGTGTTCCCTGAATAGCGTGCTGAACCTCACTGAAGATCACTCTTCACCAGGATCTTGAGTGAGGTACAGCACACATAGTAAAATCACATATACACAACACAAACACAGTGAAAGCACACACATACACAACACAAACTATTTTATTACTGAAGTCTCTCGTTATTGTGTTTTACAGTAATTTTGTCTTTCGCTGACTTTATTTGTTAATAATGGTTCTAAATGCTGCTGTTTACTTTACAGGGTTTATTACATGTGTTTATGACTGTGCTGTTGGTTTTTAATGCACATAAAATATTTTAGGACACTATTTGTTTCAGAAACTTTTTTTTCTTCATTTCCCTTCTCTAAAAACTGGTGAGTCTTATGGTCCAGTGCGTCTTATGGTCCGAAAAATACGGTAAATGTCTTGATATGTAATACAGATGGAATCCACTAGATTGTCCAATTTCAGCCTAAATAGGGCTTTAAACATGATGCAGATGAACTGTTGGGGGTCCATCCGCCAGTGCTGCATACTGATGTCCCAGTGTTGCTGCACTTGTTTATTTTTTCTTTACAATAAATTGAGCAGCAGGAGTGATCTCCAGGTAATAAGGGACCTGGATGGTGAATTTGTTGGAAAATATTTAATTTTTTAATGTAAGAAAAAAAACAAAAAATCTGTGGGTTATTTTTTTGCCTGGGGATGCAATTTAAGTAGTGGAAACATTTTTGTCCTGCCATTGTCAGCATTTGTTTTTTGCATTCGTTTTTTCATGTCTCTTGTTCGTTAATTGATGGCTTTTAGGTTCTGGATGAGATTCAAATGAACATCAGAAATATGACAGCTTGGGATAATAGAGCAGGTGCTACAGGCCTGGGGAAACTAACAATGGTTTGGGCTTCCCGTTTGCACATAGTCTGTGCTTATCCATGCATTTTCTAATTAATTTCAGCCTGCCTAGAAAGGGAACTTTGTCAAAACATTAAAAATATAAAATAGTAATTGCATACTTCCGCTGTCCAAACATCGCATGGTGCTGGAGACCTGCGTGACATGTAAAAGGGGAAAGCATTTTTATTTCATTTCAAATAGGGAAGGATAGGGAAGTTGAACGCCCTTAAGTTTATTCTTTTGTTTAGTCTGTGTCTGGGATAGTTCTCTTCACTTTCATAAAGACCCCACAGAAAGTTAGAGGAGATCTTTCTAAAGTGTCAGGATAGTATCACATGCACATGTGGAAGGTCCTACATGTGTCCGAAGGCCTAGGAACATAGTAACCATCTCATGGGGGAAGATGCTGATTCAAGAACACAGGAACCAAAAACTAACTCAATTATTGGCACCAGAATATTGGCCAGCATTGGCACCTCTTCAAAGTTGAAAACTGAGAATGTGCTTGATGATCCTCAGCTGTTATCATCTAAGTTGCTGACCTAGCTCGACTTTGGAGCTACTTCTACTTCACTTCATCATTTGTTGACCCAACTTTTCTTTTTGACCTGCTTTTACTCTATCTGTTGCCTACCCTGTTTGTCTATGGACCTGCATCTACTCTGCTGACCCAGCTTGCCTTTGGAAAGTCTTCTTCTCTGTCTGTCTGCTGCTGGCCCAGCTTTTCTTTTGCACCCACTTCTACTCCGCCTATCTGTTACTGACTTAGCCTGACTTTGGCCATTTTTTTAACTTGCCTATCATTTGCTGACCCATTTTACCTTTGGTGCACCTTCTATTCTGCCTATTTTGCTGTTGACCCAGTTTTTATTTTGATCCTTCAGCTACCCTGCCTAGCTGTTGCTGAACAAGCTTATCTTTGGACCTGCTTCTACACTTTTTATGTGTTGCTAACCAATCTTGGACTTTATTTCTATTTGCCTACCTGGCCTGCCTCTTCTACCTTGCCCCTTCCTCACTGATCTAGCTATTCTACAGCTGACCTCTACTAAATCTCCAACGTGACCTGCTATCATCTTGCCTCCTAAGCACGACTTTGCCTGCTAATCTAATTTTGTCTGCCAACATGGTTGCTGATTGAGCTTCATCTAGGACAACATTATCAGCTTCTCGCAGCTTCTGATCCATTCTGCACCCCGGTTCCTGTGGCGCCCCCCTCTACAACCCTGTTTACTGTGATATCCTAAATTTGTGTGTGTCACCCGTATTGAAGAGCAGAACACAGCCAAACCACTACAATGAACTTTATGCAAGAAGTGCGAGTTTGAGATTCGAGGAGCCCCTGTATATCTGAACCCTTAGAAAGTAATATTCAACTACTAAAAGTCTAACACCTCTGTCTGATTGCATCCAAAATATATCTGCTTATCTACACATAACTGTCTGTTTCGTGACCTTTTGAAATTAAGGGAACCTTTTGAAATAACTTTTAGGTATTCAGGGAATCCCTTCTTTAATTATATTTAATTATAGAAATATCCACAGCTCACAGTACATTAATGTGAGGGTAAGTCGGGACACTGCTTCCTACACTGGCCATTGGGAAGAATATCACCCTTACAGATGGATACTTCGTGTTGGATAAACTGCTCATAAATTCATAAATTGCTCAAGAAACCCCTGGCAGCCTATGGAAGAACCCTAAGGTTTCATGAAATCCTGGTTGAGAAACACTGATCTGTCATGACCTTTCCCATAGTTGACTCTAACCAACCAGATTGGGTTAATTTACGGTATGTCTGTAGAATAGCTATTACGATATTAGAATTACACCAGATCCTCTTAGCTTATTATTTTCCATTACGTTATAATAACTGCCAAATAGAAAGTTTTCTGGAGTATTTAGAAGTTACATTCTTGACACTACCTTAAACTATGACAATGTCTTGCAGATCAATTCAAATAGTTCTTCTTCTGGAGGCTGTTTTTGGCTCACACTATACTTGTCATAAAACAAAACCTCCTTCGGAGATCACAGCTGCAATAATAGTTTGCAATATTCTAAGTAAGTTAGGTTACTATGGATCTCACTGATTGAATTAGAACTTGTATATAGACATCAGGAAACTTACAGAGTGAGAACAGCTGGATCAGCGTTCATTTTTTAACTAAGCTTTTTTAGTCATCTTCCAGAAATGTTAAAAGTGCTGCAAATATATAAAGCAAGTCCAGTATATTAGAGTATATGTAGAGTAGCATAGAGTAATTATGTCCAGACACAACCTAGAGTTACCAGGGGTGCAGTTCCAAAGCTGTGTTTTGTTGTTTTTTTGGCTGGTTTAGGGTAAAAAGAGTTACCAGATTTTGTCTTTGGGGTGCCTGTCAGGGCAGTGTTATAATCTGGGGTGCATGTGGGGCAGTGTTATGATCTGGATGGTCTGTGGGGACAGTATAACCATCTTGGATGCCTGTGGGGGCAGTTTTTTGATCTGGGGCACCTGTGAGGGCAGTGTTATGATTTGGGGTGTCTGTGGAAGCAGTATTATCTGAGGTGCATATGGGGCAGTGTTATTATCTGGGGTGTCTGTGGGGGTCGTGTTATGATCTGGGGCACCTGTAAGGGCAGTGTTATGATCTGGGGCACCTGTGGGGGCAGTGTAATGATCTCGGGCACCTGTGGGGCAGTGTTATAATCTGGGGTACCTGTGGAAGCAATGTTATTATCTGGGGTGCATGTGGGGCAGTGTTATCATCTGGGGTGTCTGTGGGGGCAGTGTTATGATCTGGGGTGTCTGTGGGGGCAGTGTTATGATCTGGGGTGTCTGTGGGGGCAGTGTTATGATCTGGGGCAACTGTGGGGGCAGTGTATGATCTGGATGGTCTGTGGGGACAGTATAATGATCTGGTTAGCCTGTGGGGGCAGTGGAATGATCTGGGGCACCTGTGGGGGCAATGTTACAATCTGGGATGCCTGTGGGGCAATGGTATTATCTGGGGTGTCTGTGGGAGCAGTGTTATGATCTGGGATGCCTGTGGGGACAGTGGTATTATCTGGGGTGTCTGTGGGGGCAGTGTTATGATCTGGGGCACCTGTGGGGGCAGTGTTATGATCTAGGGTTGCTTCAGCTGGTCAGGTCTAGGTTCAGCAATGTCATGTCCCAAAACAATGAGGTCAGCTGACTCCCTAAATATACTGAATGACCTGGTTTTTCCGTCGATAGATTTTATTCTTCCATGATGGCTGGACATATTCCAAGATGACAGTGCCAGGGTTCATCAGATTTAAGATGTGACAGAGTGGTTCAGAGGGCATGAGACATCATTGTCACACATAAATTGACCACAACAGAATACAGACCTGAACCCTATTGAGAATCTGGAGAAGACTTTACACAGCTCCAACTCTCCCATCATCAATACAAGATCTTAGAGGGAAATTATTGCGTAAGATTATCAAAATAATAGTAAAACTGTGCTGTAATCAAAGCTAAAGGCAGCCCAAATGTGTGGGTTTCTTATTTTTTGTCCAGGCAGTATATTTACGATGCACAAATAATCTCTTGGGCAGATTTTGGTGGAAATGAGTGATCCTGGAGCTGGATCTCTTTAAGTAATATAATTATACATTTTCTATAAACTGATAATTTGTATCCATTGTCAGTTTATATTGCAGCTTGTACATTTTATAATTTTATACTTTCATCATGCTCTAAATACAAATGAAATGGGAAGTCACTTATTACTTGTTATTACTTGTTATTTCATTAAAAAAAGACAATCAAATTAGAAATGCTTTTACATATGTCTGCCGGTGAGCCTGGGCATAAATTATCAACTCTCAATGCGCCATTGTGTAAATCCTGCCAGTGAGACGGCTAAACGCGTCGATTTAATGCCAACTCTGTCTTGGCTCTTCTCTTAGCTAAATTTTTTTTTCCTGTTTGTATGAAATCAGTTAAGGATTCATCTAATTTGCTCCTTTTTTTTCTTGCATTGCATAAAATACCGAAGCCTCATGCCAAGGGTGACCTTGCCGCTTCTCATTTTAATTTTCTAATGAATGCAAAAAAGTAATCAGAGAGATAGCCAGACATTCAATTCTTTCGAGAGTGATTCAGATTCACTTGTCCCGTGCAGAAGCCAAAGAAAGAGAAGGCCTTATTAATTTAGGCAATTAAAACACTTTGAAAGCAATATCCACTGCATTAAAAAAAAAAAGTCCCTTCTACTAAGTGCAAGCGACGGTCGGCAGAAATGTAATTTTTACACCATTTAAAGAGGAAAAAGGTTGTTTTATTTCATGAACTCTGCAAAAGGGTTTCGGCGTTTAAATGGAAGATAGCAATAAAAGAGCAAAGTGTTGTAAATCCCCTAAAAATTAATTACATTATATTATTTAAAAAATTGAGATCTGGCAAAGGCTTACTAATGAAAGATTATTAAGAGCCCTTTATATAGCTTTCCTTGTATTATTAGAGGAGGATTTAGGAGGCTCCCTGGGTTCTGACCTGTCTACTCCCTGGTTTTATACTGACACCAACAGAATCCAATGCAGAACTGCCATAGTTATTCTCCTGGCTTTATTCGACACTGTTATGCACACTCAGATGCTATAGGTCACCATCTGGTATCAACATAAAACTAAGGGATCCAAATATATGACAAATCTCCCTCTCTCTCTCTTTAGACCAATTTTCTCAAGCTTTTTACCTCTGAGGAACTCTTGAAATCAGATCTCAGGGTACCCCAAGTTAAAGTTTTTGGGAGGGTCAATAGGAAAAAGGCCTTCTAAATTGGTGGCCAGTGGAAAGGATGCCCCCTACTGTGGTGGCTAGAATAACACCTTTATAGACACCTAAAAATATTTTTAGAGGCATTTACCAAGTGGTTTTGGTCCAGATTAGGGCAGGAATCATGGGAGGTAAATCAGCCTTGAGGAACCTCTAGAAACCTCTGGAGGAACTGTGGGGTTTAATTGAGTCCTGGTAAGGAAGGGCTGACCCCAAGTCATGCAGCTGACTTTACCAAGAGACAATGGCCCCAGAACTATGCAGCCATCATCAAATGGAAAGTCAAACAGTCACAGTTTGAGGAACCCCTGGCAATGCCTAGAGGAACCCTGGGGTTTTACAGAACCCTTGGTGCATGAGAAAGGATTATATTCACTTTTCATCTGATTTTACAGTTTTTATTACTGTCTTGGATACCATGATCAAGCAAATAGATCTGCTACCAAAGGGTTACTTAAATACCAAGCCTATACTTACCATTTGGAAGGCCCATGTGTTGAACTGCTGCCATTTTGCTGCTCCCTAGATGCAATACTTACTCCACAATTCTGAATGTTCAGAATTCCTGCTAACCCTGCAAGCTATGGTTCCTTCTACGGACTTGTATGTCATTATTGGGTGTATGAGATAGCAAGAGGAAACATTGGGTATGATTTATTAAAGTTCTTAAAGATTGGAGAAGATACTTCTGTTACATTCTTTATAATGTAAAATAAATACAACACTGGCACAGCTGGCATAAAGACCCAACAACTCAGTGCAGGGAGATTGGGAACTATTCCTATGGGCACAGCAGGTATATAGACCTAGGACCTCAATGTAGGAATAGTGAGAGCCTCTCATAATGGCCACAGCTGGGTTACAGAGCCAAAAACTCAGTGTAGGGATAGTGGGAGCCCCTCACAGTCAGCACAGACCCATATACTCAGTGCAGGGATGATAGGAACTATTCATAATGTGCACAGCAGGTATACAGACCTAAGAACTCTTAATGGGTACAGAAGGTACACAAATCCAAATTCTCAGCACCGGGATGGTGGAAGCCCTTATCATGGTAACAGCAAGTGTAAAGACAAAAGGAACTCATCAAAGTGATGGTGAGAACCCCTAAAATGGGCAGGAAACAAGCCCAGGATGGTTGGCATACAAATGTACAGACCCAGGAAGGGTGCTGAGATCTCTCCAACAAAGACCCCGATAACTGGTAAAGAATATTGCATTTTCAGTCATTGACATTTTAAAGTGACCCTGTCTTAAATCCTCCCCAAAAAAGTCAGTGGCACCTTGTAGATTTTTTTAAAGCCAAAAGCATTTTTTTCCAAAATCACTCATCGCCAGCTGTTAGAGTGCGGAAGGAGGAATTAATCACACATTGCCCACGCAGACACACACCTGGAATTACCGAAATTTCTCAGCTTCTAGCCTCTGAACAAGTGACGAAAATGTGATTATATTCATCCACAGGGGCCAGAATTAAGGTGGACTTAGGGATTTGCTCAGCGCGAGGGAAAATGAAATTCATTTTTATTAATTTACAATAATCAGATTATTTTCTGTGTTCTCGGGCTTTCTGGGTGATTTTTGTCAAAGAGGCACAGAGAACATATGCATTGGTACATATAAAGAACAGTTGTCTATGAGCATTGCCATATAGTTTTCTATGAGCATTATCATATGTTCCTTTTTTATATATTATTTGTATCATTTTATGTTGTAGGTGTTATTTATTCATAAACACATTTTTTTTATTGTTTTGCTTGTATAGATTTACATTGTTGTTGAGTGTATCACAACATATACCTAAAGCCAAACCTTTTGTATCCCTAATTTTGCATGGAATTAGGAAGAATTGGAATTCTTTCATGTTTTTATTGCTGTCTGTGCCCCCACTATGGGGAACAACTTTCTATATGTGTCCTGATGAACACTGTTATTGTCAATGAAAGTGAAATACAATTCTACATTTGTCTCCAGAACAGATAATATCTTCCAATTGGGACATTTGTTTAGGTGTCAAGTGGGGTGGGGAGATTTCCCTTACTTCCTGTTATCTCTACAGGACAGGAAGTAAAGATAAAATGAGAGGTGTTTTAAATCAATACAAATTATTGGAAAAAAACTTTGAATATACTAAAAAAATTTTCTTTTGAACGCCAAGCACAAAACATTAATTTAAATAAATTCTATCATGACCACAGAAAATACTATGTGAGCACTAAATTCCTTTGCAATACTAGATTTTACTATCTAAAAGTAGCAGAGACATCATCGCTGTGCTGTACATAACCTATGCAGAGAAAAAAACTGTGGGAGGGGCTCATAAGCTCCACCCACTACAAGCTCCTGCAGGAGGGGGCGAAGACAGGACCAGACTCCTGCAGTGAATGGTCTGTAATACAGAAAACTTTCATAAAAAGTAAAATTGTCATGCTGAATTACTGCACAAAACTGGAAGAAATACAATATGTGCACCAAGACACATAAGATTAACCTGGTCCTATATTCAGATTTTAGAAGTCCCCAAAAAAAAACCATCCTAACTCCTTTGAATTTTACAGAACCCAACACCAGCAGAACAGAAAAGGTTTCACCACTAACAGCCAATATTCAAATACTACTAAATACTTTTTTTAATTATTCTTTTTTTTCCAATTGAGGTTGTTTTTAAATGTCATAGGTAATGGACTCTGAATGCTGCAGCCAAGTTTATTTTTACCCTGAGGATAATGAATTGCTCTGATCTGTGATGGACGTCGGTAATGATTATTGCCATTAGCTGACGTTTTCAAACGGCAGCAGTTTACTGATCACCATACGTCATTTGTGAGGCTAGGTAGCTCGCAGTTTATGTACTCTTATGGAAAGTGTGCTTATGTAGCATTTGTGGTAATGGAACGCAGGCTGTATTTTACTAAACAGAACCCCTGGCAGGCGTTAAAACAAACTTCACCTCAATTATGGATTTTATTTAAAAAATGGTTAAGTAAATGAAATTCCCATCGCACCCTGATGTAGCGGCCCTTGTTCTGGCACCACCTATTATAGGGTGACAACATTTTGTCTTATTGACCCGATTGTGGTCAACCTGGTAAATGGGGTTACATTGGAAAAATCAAGTGGTAGCTTCAACATTTATTCAGAAGATATAATGTAAACCAATGTTTCTTAAACAGGGTTCTTTCAGAAGTTGCTAGGGGTTCCTTAAACAATGAGCAGATTGTGCAGCTCAGGTCAGACTAAGTGGCACCAATGATCTTTGTGGCTATCTGTAAGGGTGACATTCTTCCCAATGGCAAGCACTAAAAGAGGAATTCTTCCCACTGACCACCACACTAATATACTGTGAGCTGTGGATATAGCCATTTTAGAAGGGGTTCCCTAAAGACCTTAATGTTTTCCTTAATTCAAATTAATTAAATTAACCTTAATTAATACACCCTAATTACAACTCAACACATTCCATGGAAAGAGTCCCGCTTCATCACAGCTTGGTACTTCTGAACAAAGTGTGTACTGAATGGATAAAATAAAGACATCTTGATGAGTTTTAGGTCTGCAAGAAGAAACATACCAAAAGAAGAAGAAATAAAGTCCAGATTTAATTATATACATTATACCTGACATGTTTCATTGGAGGGGTCCCTCTTCATCAAGAAATGAACAAAGTGTGTACTGAGGGATAAAATTGGAGAGATCCTGATGAATTCTGGGTGTGCAAGAGGAAAATCACCAAAAAAGATACAAAGTCCAGCTTTAATTTTATTTGGTCTTTTGTGCCTTAATTAAACAACAAGTTTCATGTAAGGGGTTCCTCTTCATCAGGGCTTGGTACTTCTGAACAAAGTGTGTGCTGAATGGATAAATTTGGCAAGATCCGAATCGGTTCTGACTGTACAAAAAGAAAAGCACCAAAAGAAGAAGATATAAAGTCTGGAATTAAACCTATTTGTTCTGTTATGCAATAAAAACCCAACACGTCTCTTCCTTAAGGCTTGGTAGAGTTGAACAAAGTGTGTACTGAATGGATAAAACTGGAGGGATCCTGGTGAATAATCAGTCAGAAGATCCCTCTAAATCAGGGGTGTGAAACTCAAATACACAGTGGGTCAAAATTAAAAACTAAAATAGCCACGGCTACTACAATTCCCTGCGTCAAGAAAACAGTCCAATGCTGGGCTTATGTTATGGAACTTCCTCTTCACTGAAATAGCAGCGCTACTACAATTCCCTGCGTCTATAAAACAGTCCAATGAGGGGCCACGTATAGGCAGAGAGGCCCCTGGTCTATAGACGAGAGTGATGCTGGGAATTGTAGTAGCGGCGCAATTTAAATGCAGCGGCGGGCCAGCTGCAATACAAATTTAGGATTCTTTTGGAGGCCAAAAAAAAAAGGGCATTGCGGGCCGGATTTGGCCCGCTGGCCAGAGTTTGACACCCCCTGCTCTAGATGTCTAGTAAATAAGAGATGTTCATTGTCAGCATTTACATAAACTTTAATAGTTCTTTTTTTATCTTGTTAGGGCTTCATATCATTTAGATCAGATATATCTTATTCAGTCGATATATCTTTAAGCAAGATCAGCATAGGAAGAAACGAGATGTTGTGCTCTCAATTTACTGTCTCCAAATACCAACATATGCAAATATTTTCAAAGCCATTCACATCACAACGCACTTATTCCAAACATGCAAACTTCAGATAAAGAGAAGTAATCACTGATGTCTTTTAGAGAAGGATGGTAAGGCATAAACATATAACTCTTTAAAATATTGCTTTTCTATCTCATAATCTGCAATAATCAGTGGGAGCCATTAAGAAGTCTATCGCAAAATGGCTCTTAACATAATCGGAGGTGGAGGGGGTGTGGGCATTTCTACCTCGACAATGGAAATTTTCGGGACATAATATTCAAATGACGGGACGATAAAAGGATGATGATTTTTAGACAAAATAAAAATTGACTAACATCAAATAAAAGGGATTAAATATACATTTCCTGATGACAGGATTATCGGGCAATGCCAAGCTGGAGGACAGAGATAGCTTTCAAATTGATAAAAAGAAGAAAAAAAACTGGTGGGATTAGATTTTAGGTGAAAAGCTAAAAAAAAACCCAAAGAGATTCATGCATTGCAGATTCTATAGCCGCTTATGTGTATGTTAAGTACATAACAATCCTATTTTTCTATCTAATATCAGACTGGGAAGTTCGCCACGGTGAGATTAATCACAGTCAGATAATAAAATGTTTATTCGGAGTTTGTTTTTCATCTTCCCAGAATGCAATGCATGAGGCAAGAAAAGAGACCGTGGCTTAGAGTCTCTGATCTGGCACTCTCCAGGGTGTTGAGTGGTTTGAATATGAAAAGCCTGCGGTAGGTCAAGAGCTTAACAGGAGCAGGAAAATGATCTTCTGTATTCCTATGGTGTTAAAGAAAAGAAATCTACAGTATATGTGAGTAACTCGCTTCAAGTAGGTCATCTTGCCAGAGTAGTACACCCTCACGAGCGCTTCCGGTTATGTGATGTGGGTTCTTGGCATTGGGTAAAAAAAGAGATTAAAACCAGGTCACAATCTCTATTCATTTTTACAAGATTTTATTGACAAGTGGAATCTGAGAAATGTGGGATTAGGGTGCATGATACCCAGAAAGCAGTATTCATCAGGAGTAGATATGGCTTCAAGGCACAAAACAATCTAGTAATCACCTCCCTTCTAAAGAAGAAAATATGACCCCAAGAGTAACAACTGGTAAACTATGTGCCCCTTTGCTAGCCATTAACGGTGGCTTTAACAAAAGAGGCAAGTCCTGAAACCAAAGGTTGCCATATCATGTAAAAGATGTGACTCTTCATCGTGCAGTAATTCTTCATTTTCTCAGTGCAGTAAATTCCTCATTGTGCAATCTTATCTTTTTACCCTAGAAAGATAATCCAACAAACCTTAATACACATTAATGATGGCCCTATCTTCAGGCTAAACCGGGTCAATACACTGTAGGACCCAATGTCTTGGCTTGGCCAAACCCAACCTCCAAAGCTGGCCCCAACTTTAGGCTCACAAACTAGTCACGTTTCCTCTTCCTTAAGGTCAAGTCCCAATATTTATTCTCGTTCCCCAATCCATACCACTAAGCAAAACCCTCAGTGGTTTTAATTGGGGCAGTGAACATGTGCTTAGAGGTTCTGCCAATCCAACCTTCTCAACCTGTGAAAACTACACCCTGGCTTCTGTTACTTAGATTAGCCTCTTTTTCCTAATTTATTCTTTGGACGTTCTGGCACTGATTTTTTTAAGTCGTTCCTATTATTCATCCCTCCTCAGCCTGCCTTAGACATTTGAATGTATTGCTGCTGAAATCACCACCTTCTTTCTCATGTTTCATAATTTTGTCAATGCCACCTGCCTATTCTATTGTCCTTGGGTATAATTCTCTCTTAGTGCTTGAGTTGACCTTGACCTGACCTTGAACTAGCAAACCTCTGCATCTTGGAAGAGTCAATGATTACCAATGATGAACCAAATAACTCACAAAGAACTATTTCCTGGTCATCTTCATATCTCATCCCTTTGTTTAATGACTATTAGAACCAAGTTGTTCATTGGTGGACTTCATGGCTACCACTGGTGATACACAATATCCACACCTTGACGTGAGTCTTTCCCACAAGTGTTAAAGCTCGTAAAAGTGCCAGCCCTTGGTTTGAAGCTCTCCTTTGCTCGTTTTCTAAGCAGTTGTTCCCCACCAGCTATTGATCTAATATAATCCCAACTAAGTCTAGTTCTGGGGCACCAACAGATGTTTTGCTTCATGACAGTCCCTTAAATCTCTGTTTAATGTTCGAAAATTTCCAAACAATTCCTTGGCTCACCATAAAAGCTTAATAGCGGCTAATCTTCCCCCACGGCCCCGGATACAAATGAAAAGAGGACTCTGATGTCGGCTGTATATTATCAGCATTTAGAGACAGATAAATGCAGCATCAGGTATTATTAATCTGGGGGTTTTATGAATGTGTTAATTGAGGTAATTCGTATTCCAACTGGTATAGAGAGGCATGCTCATTAATACTTCAAACTGCCAGCCATGTTGTAACGCGGTAATATGCCACCTCTTAAAACAAACAAACTCCTTCTGTCTCCATCTTGGCTGTGCTTCAGACTGTTCGACATGGGAACATATGTCCTTTGTTTCTTGAACTACCTACAGAAGTGATGTGCCTGGAGATTAGCAGCCTTGGCAAATTGTCACAGACTGGAAAATGTGAATATTAAAGCAAACCTGTAACTCTAAAAATAAACTGTGAAGCTTCAAGGAATGACCCAATACAGATCTGTGCAGAATTCAAAATCTCGGGGATGGTAATGTTCCCCTGGCTTATGTCCTATTCCACCTACAGAATATGTGAACCATTTAGCATCCTCCCTTTCAAATCATGGTATACAACCATGTGGCCACTCCACGTACTCCCCTCACCTGTAATAATGTCCACAGACTGACAGCACTGCCAGTATCTGAATGCCGTCTCATGTACTCCTTATTCCCAGCTGAAATTTGCATGCTTTTTAAGTACCTATATATACTTGAAAATAAACCCATTCAATATCCATATCTGAAAATAAAGGAAAATGCTTTAACTCAGAACACAAAATTTAGCCACAACTGCTAACATTCCAAAGAGTAAAAAACAGAAATGCCAAATAAATAAACATAATTAATTACATCTATAGTGTGTTTTTTAATTCTCTTTTTTTGCAAAGTTTAGGTATGTTGTATGCTTGGGTCACTTGCTTTTTAATGTTTGTTTTTGCATTATTGTTGACCTCCTGTAGTTGGCACTGTGTTTTATTGTAACAAAAATTGTGTGTAACAAACTTGTGTCTCCAAAAAGAAGTTTGTTACACACTTTACATAAGGGCACAGCACCATCTACTGGTGTAACACACATACAAACCGAGATACTTTTTCTAATGGCATTTTGAGGGAATACATTTCAGTTCATATTTGAGTATATTATTATCTTTTCAGAGCTGAGCCTCTGTGCATCAAAAGGCTTAAAGAAAACAGGGCACCATGGTGACAAGGAGTATAGAAAGGAATAGAGATACCGTGTTTCCCCGATTTTAGGACATCCCCATTAAGTAAGCCACCCCCGATTTTTAAAAAAATAATTAAAATAAGACACTCACCCGTTTATAAGACAGCTCCAGATATCTGATCCTGCGTGTGTGTCCTTTATGCTGGCTGCAGCGTGTGTGTCTTTGATGCTGGCTGCAGGGCGTGTCTATTCCTGAGCCAAACTGAAAGTAAAAAGCCTGCACACGTGCCCCCACGATTCTGAACAAGGAAGCAAGCTGCTGATCCCTGCCCTAACGGAGATCCCTGCACTTAATTACGGGTAAGTGATCAGAAGGGGACAATGGAGTCAATGGAATAGTGATCACAAGGGGACAATCAATGGAACATGAGTGATCAGAAGGGGACAATCAATGGAACATGAGTGATCATGAGTGACTTTCAACAATAAATGTGTACTGTAGTCTTCTTCATGGAAAAATAAGACATCCCCTGAAAATAAGACCCAGGGCATATTTTGGCATTTCAAAAAATATAAGAGAGTGCCTTATAATCGGGGAAACAGGGTAGGAATAGATCTGGAATCTGTGGCAGAGAAACATTTCATCAAAAACAAGTAGCCCATCATTCTCCAAAAATAGAAGTCACCTTTAGGTGGACTGATGCATAAAAAAGAAGGTTTCCCATTGGATTACAGTTATTAGCACTGTCTTACGGAGGCTCATTTATCTTTTTAATTATCAGGGACTTAAAACAGAATTTGGTGATTGGACAGGCGGGATCGCAGACCCAGCTCATGGATTGTGGAACTCAAACATGAGCTTCTCTTGGCACTGCTTATTCTACATGCTGTCGAGTAAAATTTTGCACAACAGAGGGCTGCACTGCGGGATATCACAACTCCCAGCAGAGTGACTTGTTCGGTATTTGTTCATTAAACCACAGCCTCGCCGGAGGAACTTCTCTATCACTTCATTAACCCTAACCAGCAGGCACAGCGGCTGCTACACAGCAAGTGCTAAGGTTTTCATCTTTTCAAATCCAGATGCTGTTTGTAAGGTCCATTTATTGATGATCTCAGTGGTATATGTCATGATAAATTATTTTAATGGGAGGGGGGATAAAAGAATCAATGGTCTGTGAAGTGAGATGTAGTGACCTGTTCTGTGTTGAGAGTTAAAGGGTCAACCCAGCCAAAACTGATATTCGAGTGCCTGGTAAATGCCGAAGACATAAAGATAAGCTCCAAGCAAACAGGGGTTATCCAGGGGTTCAGCCATGTTAAAAAGGTCAAGAAACACTGCTCTATGGTGACGTTATCAGCTAGGACGACAATTGCTCACTCCTTTACACTGTTATTCACCTGGTAAGTTTTCTCCCTATCAGCCTGCACTACTACCTGGCTCTGCCTATTCCTGTCACCATGACCAATTCCATCCAGAGGCCAGATTAATGTTGGGAGCCTACTAATGGGTGGCAGGACAAGGGACTGTATATTTCCAGAGAAACCCAACTTCTCAGTTGGTGGGGAGAGCCTATTCAGTGGCCATAACAAGAGGAGATCCCACCCAGGGTCTACAGGCAGAGAACCGGCAGGAAGTGCTATGCTGCAGGTGGTTTTGTTTGTAAACAAAGCTAAGGTGATCACCTTTCAGGTGTATTTGAAAATTTCAAATCAAGGATGTACATAGGTGTACAGCATCTAGATTGTAGTTAAAATGATCACTGCAATGTATTTACTGTTATTTCTGATCTAATAATGTGTTATACCTTTGTGGGCCTGTCAATATTACCTCCTCCTCACTAAAGCGAAGACAAGTCTCTACTGCTCATGCATAGTTCTTAGCCAGGATGGGCCTGCTCTTTCACATTTAATCATTATGGCCCCTTCAGCTGGCCAATCAGGAAATAGCCTCTTAAACACCAATGGCTATTTAGATGGCTCAAACACAGCACTCTGCATATATACAATGTTTCTCCACTAGTGCCGAGCCCCCTAGCTCTGCTGAGCATTTCCTATACATCTGTCTGGTAATTGAGTGCTTTCACAGTTCAGTTCCTGTGTTGACCCCTTGTCACCTAGTATTTTGTATCTCTGTCTGCTCCCCTGTACTGTTCCAGTGTTTCCTGTGTCTGTGGTGACCCCCGTGCCTCCTGTGTCTTCTGCGTTACCCTTTGTCTCCGATGACTCCTGTGTCACCTGTTGCTTCTTGTGTCTCCTGTGTTCCCCTTTGTCACCAGTGTCTGTTTGCTGAATTTGTGGTTCCTAACCCCTGGCTTTCTTCTTGACCTCTCTTGATTGCTGCCTGCCTCAACCCCGGAAAACCTTGACTAATTTCCTACCTAGTGATTTGGTACCGTGCTTTATCCTGCCCACCCTGGTGTGCCCAAGGACGCAATCTAGCAGCTGCCAGTAATGCAACATCCTCACCACTAGAGGCTCTGGAGAAGACCTAGTTGCTGCTTAGATTCTGCACATGGGCCCTTCTCAGGGCTTACACCACTATTGTGCAAGCCATAGTGCCCCCTAGAGGTTCCATATCCCCTAGCATGACAATATCATTTTGTTATTTTTTTATAGTTGGTAATGTGCTCCAACAACCCTGATAGATGGCATCCTCAGTACAGTTCCACTGTTACATGCATCAGGTAATTCAATGTGCTTTTTCCTATTTCCTAGTCAAGAACAGAGTGTGCTATTACTACGGAACTCTTCACACTTATTACTATGGGGACATGAAATAAAGTAAGTGGACTTTAGGAATGAGGTCTGGGTTGGCCACTACCACGAGTTTTGGGTCGAAGAGCTTCCAGGTTCCAATGAGTCACAAGATCCCATTAAATGAAGGGATGGATAACCAATTTCAGCCCTTTATGTTACATATTGTTAATTTCTGTTGATTCTAATAGGGGGAACAGTCATTTTTTTGTTGGAAAGATTCTATTTTTTTTTTTACAATGCTTGGACATGTCTTTTGTTTGATAAAGGCCAGCTTATGGGCAGATGTGAATAAGAACCCCTCGAAAACTTCAATAAGTTCACCTTGAAGTTTAAAATTCAAACAGGATTTACTGGATTACATTCATAAACACTCACCCTTTGTGGTCACTGCAAAGTAGGCTTGGCCTCTGTGAGGGGCCCTTGGCTTATAGGCATACTCCCTGGTCCTATTCAATACCATCAACTAATAATAAATATCCAACCAGAACCCCAGAGATGTCTGTAACAAATATTGTGAAATATTTTGATGTTTACATAGCTTCACTAAATGTAGACCTGTTTAGCACAATGTTTTGTTTGTTGCCGCATCCATCGCACCCTTTGCTCCTTTCATTTACTGTGCATTCCGGTTGCCTTTGTGCATTTGCTCAGCGGGAAGCTGGAGCCGAAGAGTTTTTATTATATTCTTTTTTTATTTGATGATGTGAAATAGCAGGCAGGAAATTTTGTGCCGTGAATAATGGAAGTCATTTTGTTATTAGTTCACCGGGTGATTGTCCCGGAATGGCTATGATATGAGTTGACTTAGTGATGGACCTTTCAGGAGCACTTCCCAAGATCTCTAATGATGTGGCGTCCATCTTTCACGGAATAAAATCAATGTTGTGTGAGAGGCACATCATGTTTATTTCATGTTGCAGAAAAATGGGACTTTTGTAATTTAACACAAGGTGCCTCCCCAGATAAGTACCCTTGGCTGCACACACTACTGAATGTAATGTCAATATACCTTGATGCCGGTCCACACACACCTAAAATGCCTGTCTCTGTGCTATTTCAGTTTATATCCACACTCACAATAGATCTTTATTTTTCAACCTTTCCTTGCATTGAGACAGTTGTGATCAATTAAGAACAAGATGAACAAGACTTTCTCCACCAAATGATGAAAACATTAGAATAACAATGGTCTTGAAAGTATAAATTTTGTACACTGAAAAAATAAAAATTTTTGGATGGAAGATCTCCTATTCCATTAGACTAGGGAACTCTGTTTACATGTTCAACCCTCTGCAAGGAAGGAGAGGAGTAGTTAAGAGTTAGGCTGTGTACACACGTCAGATGATTGTCAACCATAATGAACGGTCTGGCTCGTCTCGGGTGAGCATCTGACATGTCTACAGTGGTTGACTCACGTCATTCATGGATCTGTTCTGATGGAAAAATGTTTCAAGTGACAAATATTGAGCGTGTGTATGCTGCCTTAGTGGCAGTTCATAAAAGATGAAAGGAAGACCCATTCTATGGAGCTGTTGGCAAGGGGGCAATTACAGAGGTAGCAGATGGAGGAATATAGGGAAGGAGTTAGCAGGCAGGTAAGGAAGAGGATAGGAGGGTAAAGAAGAGGAGGAATAGTAGGAGAAAATAGATCAGTAGAAGGACAGGAAAGCAAAGTAAAGGCTACAGGGGGGTCAAGGAGAGAGAAATGAAAGAGAGGAGATGGAAAGTTAGAGAAGGGTAGAAATTAGGGAAAATTAGTAATAAGGGAAGAGTAGAGAAGAGGTTGGAAGAAAATAGAAGAGCATGACAAGGGAGAGAAGAAAATTAAAGAGGAGAAAAAAATAGAATGAGAGAAAAGGTAAGAGATGAGAGAAGAGAATGGAATGGAAGTAAGAGAAGAAGAGGGAGAGATGGTTAAAAAAGGGGAAGAGACAAAGAAAGGGTGTGGGAAAGAGAAAAAAGGAAGAAGAAAAGGCAGAACAGGGAGGGAAGATGAGGAAGGAGAGGAGAAGAAAGAAGAGAAGGGAACATGGAACGTTGGAGAAGGAGGAAGGGTAATGGTGAGAGAAGGGAATGGAAAAGAAGGGAAGAGAAGAAAAGAGAGGAGAAGGGAAGGTAAGGTAAGAGAAGAGAAGAGAATGGAATGGAAGAAAGGGGAAGGTAAGGGAAGAGAAATAGAAGAGAATATGGAAGGTTGGAGAAGAGGGAAGGGTAGTGAAGGGAATATGGAAAGATGGAGAAGGGGGAGGGTAGGTATGAGAGAAGAGAAGGGAAGGGAATGGAAAAGAATAGAAGAGAAGAGAAGAGAAAGGAAGGGAATGGAATGGACGAAAGGGGAAGGTAAGGGAAAAGAAGTAGAAGAGAATATGGGAGGTTGGAGAAGACGGAAGGGTAGTGAAGGGAATATGGAAGGATGGAGAGGGGAGAAGGGTAGTGATGAGAGAAGAGAAGAGAATATGGAAGGATGGAGAGGGGAGAAGGGTAGAGATGAGAGAAGAGAAGAGAATATGGAAGGATGGAGAGGGGAGAAGGGTAGTGATGAGGAAATAAGGGATGAAAAGTAGGAAGAGGAAGAGACTAGCGAAAAGGATGAAATAGAGATGAAGAGGTAAATAAAAGGAAGGGAAGTGGAGGGAGGCATGGGAAAGGAGAAGAGATACATAGGGGATATGGAGAAGGAAATGAAGGACAAACGAGGGAAAGATAGCGGGGGGGGGGGGGAGTTAAGAAGGAAAAAGGTTATAAGAGAGGGTACTGAAGAAAGACAAGAGAATAGAGAAAGGAAATGCTCTTCTTCAATATACTAAATCCAATGCCCCACTGAAGACTCTCCACCATGTTTGACTAGGCAGATGCTTTGTCTGCCTGAATAACACTTTTTTCAGAAAACAAATCCCAGAAGGTACTTATATCCAAATATTGTTTATTTGTTCTTCACTTCCTCCCCCAAAATATAAAAAAAAACAATAAAAATGGCATCAGCTTTACTGAAAATAAAACAACTTTATTAATCACCCCACTCTTGCTTTCTTGCTCCCATTCAGTTGGTGGGCTTTCAGCGGCGGTCAAAGTCAATAGCAGCAAGTTTTTTTCTAACAATTGCAGATAAACGTCCAAATAAACGGGGGGAAAATGAACAGAGACAAGCGGTGTTATTTTCATAAATCATCTAATCTGGCCTGAATTGGAGCTTCTGGCGGGCGCTTTGTTCTGCGGCTTGTGCTTCATTGTCGATGCTCGGAGAGAGGGTGTTAAAAGCAAGGCACGTCTTGTACTTGTGAATACCAATGAATCTGTTACCGAGGCAACGGAACCTAGTCAACGGTCTCAGAACTTTTTCTTAACTCTTCCTTTTTTCTTTTTTTACAGCGTTTTTAGGAACCACATACATTGAATGACACAAGTGTCTCTGTGCTTCCAGCACCAAAATAACGAGGCCAAGCAGGTCTTCCAATCAAATAGCTTTCTGAGAAAGTCGATTTTTTTCATTTGAAATAATAATGGCCATTTCTAAGGAATGAAAAAAATGACTTTGATGCACTTTTAATCGAGCGTTGAAAATCAGGAGTTTTATTTTTAAATTATGGAAAGGTTTCTGCTTACGAAAGAGAATTTGTAATATTCTGTTTTTTTAGATATCTGTAAGTACGCAACTAAATTTAAAGGCAAACAGCTAAACAAGGACATGAAATAAATAAATGTTGATTGTTTTACCAAAGAGTTCTGTGCAGCCAATCTGGTGATCCCGGCTTGACCACACAGCTAGGCTTGCAACCTTTTGCCTGCTGATTGAGCGTCATGTTAGATCATTATCTTTTCAATTAGACAATCTAGTTTTTCTTGATTTCACTTTCTTAATTCATTGTTCAGCTTGGCAAAAGCATGGCAGTGTCCTGGTGGTGCAGAAATGGCCACTATGATAATCTAAATCTCCTTCATGGAATGATCAACCAGCATTAAATTATTTCTGAAAGATTAACATTCTGGAAATAACTTAAAAAGTTGAATCCTATAGAAGAATTAAGTGATTTAGTCTACACCAACTTTTTATCTTGCATTGCAAAATACCATGAACAGATAACCTGTTACCACCGGCCACCAGAACGCTAATCCCAGCCATGAACCATATTATGAATTCAAGATTAAACATGGTACCGCTAAAACTGACACATGACCGGGCCCCGGGCTCCAAACCAATCACACGTTACTTATCAAGAATAGGAACTCCTGATAAAGAATGACTGCATCACACCAACGAGCGCTATCTCAAAGGCCAGCTATACCATAATAGAATTCCTGGATTCTTAATGCTTCTAAGCGTCAGATATACAGGAAGGAATGTCTTAGAACTGGCATTGCCATTCATATCGGGTTTTTTCTCCTCTACATTATAAAATGCTTCACAAAGCCTGGAGGAATTCTCTGAAATTGTAGCATGCCGCAGACAGGAGCTGCAAGTAAATATTTCTTACAATTCAACACACTTGACAAGAGCCGCAGCCACATCTAGTATCCTCTCAAGCAATGCTGTGTGATGTGAAAATGCTTTACACGGGGATGTAGTTTTTGCAATAAGTGGAGTTGTTGTCTTCTGTTGACAAATATTATTTTGTTGAGACAAGAATGAATTGCCCCTGGAGCCTCCGTAATTGGTGGCTGTTGGACGCACGGTTGGTATGTTGGGCCATGATTTGGGGATATATATATCTTACTGGCTTATTGTTCCTCTATGACCCTATCCAACTGGTATTCCAAAAAAGGTTAGGTGGCCAATTTAAGGTAGTCAGGGATTACCTTCCTCTTTGATCTTTACCTGTAAAATTCCCATCCTTCCGCCATGTTTTTTTCCTTTCACATCCTAGAGTTTAACAGCTGGTGAGACATACCTTCCTGGAACAAAAACAATGTCTCATTATGTTCCCAATTGGTTAGCTGGATAGCCTGCTTACCTTATGGTTGAAACAGGCCTTTCAATTCTTTACAATTGGCTTGCTATGTTTGGAGTTTTTTATTGTTACCGTCTACTGAACGTTGATTATTTGTAATCAATATACCCGTGACCTTGCCTTTCTAATAAAATTGATGTTTCGTGACTTTTTTATTCCATTGAGGGACAAAATACCCAATTTATATGTCAGGTTACAAGCCTTTGCTTCTTGACAGCCATGTTTACAGCTTACTTGCCATAAACTCTATTAATAACCCTTCCAAGTCATTTAGTTGAAAGGGAAAACAAAGAACAAAAGTAATGACAGGACCAGCAGAACAGAGAACAAAAATATTCATTTCATTATTTTGGAACAGGATAAGTGCAATGCAAGTTTTCTGGAACCCAGAATTACTCCATGCATTAGATGTTGTGCTATATGTACAGGTAGACTTGGAAAGATGTTAAAATTATGGAGACATCAATAGCAACCACCACTGGAAGTATCTTCAGCTGCCAGGTGCAGCATTGTAAGACTCTATCCTCTTTCTTTGCTGCACCTGTTGCTTGATCTCTCTTTCAATATTTTCTAAAGTGGCTTTTGAAGTCTTACTGTACACAAGGGCTGCCAGTCCAATGACAAAATGCTGAAAACCACCTATTGTACACCATCAATGGAGGTGGATTGGGATTCCAGCACATTCTGTACATTCTCTGACTTCCTCAAAAGTGACTATAGAGCGGAAAATCTGTTGAAGATGTACATTCTAAAGTTTAGAGTTATTATAATGGGAGCAAGAGGTGAGGGAACATTTTCAAAATGATCTGGTGGCAATTGTCCAAGATGGCTTTGCTTTTGGTTGCACATACACTTTTTGCATTCCATGTGCAAGTCAAGTGCAAGAGATTCTTGAACAATGCAGTGCAGGGCTTGTGAATAAATATGGCAACATATGTTGTGTAAGCCATATACCCATGTTGGCATATCTAAGGCTGCATGCATGAAGACCAGCTGTGCAACTTTGGTTATTTTCAGTCCTTGTGTTCTTCAGTTATGCCAATGGGTTACTGGCTGCTGCCATGTAATTGGGACGGGTTTGAGGAATCTCTGGCCATGTGGGTGTTCGGTAATAACATCAGCTCCAGTTTAGACCATCTATTTTACCTTTACGTAATTGAACATGACTGAGAGGAAGAGATAGTGCACCGAGCTGTCTGTGTGGGTGCAGATTAGCTGGCCATGTCTCCTTTAGCTGCATCTAATATAGAGAAAATATATGTCTTCCTTCATCCAGATAGAATCATGGTTGGTTCAGGTCATCGTTATCCCTCTCTGCACACCACCATGTATTGCTAATTGAAAACAAATGTTTTCGATACATTTGTACAAAATGATTTTAGGCCTTTAATTGGTGGTGATTTTCAGTGGTGTTCATGTCCTCTAGGACAAAGATGTCCGGCTTCTGCCCAGGAGGCCACCATCAGAACATGTTTTTCATTTCTTTTTATAGTAACTAAAGCAATTAGTATTCTTCTTTTGATCCTATACCCAGGAGTACCAATACTATGGGCAGATGATTGCATTACAAATGCTCAGATTTCTCTTTATGTACCTAATGACACTGCAGCAGCATTGTTCAGAAGGTAAATATATAAAACCCTGGATCTTTTGCTGCTCCATTCTACATCATGGAGGTCAATGGGCATCATTTACTTAGGTTGTTCACCTAGCAAAGAGGATTAACTCCCCCTGAAGCTCTGCTGGCTTCAACCATCTAATCATATGCAAAGGAATCCCTGATTTTTTAAAATTTCTTTGCACATATGTTACTACTCTGCCCACAGATCATCTGTTCAGCATCTTCCAGCATCTTCAACCTTCCTTTGGTCTTGGCTGTCCCTAAATTGAAGCCTTTTCTTCCACTCACCCATGGTGGGGAGAACATGGTAAATTAGTCTCGTGACCACTAGGGCAGCCTGTCCATAAGCCCTTGCTTGTTGGGTGTGCCGGTGAAGACTAGGAGACACTTAGACTTTGGCCCCAGGTAAGCCCGCGTCACCTGCCAGGGGGCACAGCCCCAACAACATGATTGGATATTATTTACAAAGTGAAAGTCTACAACATTTATTAAGCTAAATGAAATTAAACTTCCAAGGGGATCAGTAGAAGTGAGGTTAGAAAGTTAATAACCCTCATGTTCTATACTACGGAGCTACCTCTTTAGATATTCCACATAAAAGGAAGGGAGGACAAAAGAAAGAGGTTCCAGCTCCAGATTATTTGGTACAAAAATTAATTATGTATTTATACATACTTGGTTTCATACATGATTATCATACATATATCATTAAAAATATATTCAGTCTAGTTTTTTTCTCACTAGACTGAAGTATATATACTAGACAAGAAATTCTAGCTATTTAATATAGGTAACTGTATTAGTCTTCTGTAGACCCGACGCGTTTCGCCTCACTGGGCTTCCTCAGGGAAGTGTTAGTTTAAGGACTGTACATTCTGCATATAACTGCAAATTAGAAAACAACATTCAAGTGTCTAACAATCATGCATAATAGTATATTGAAACATGATTACAATACAATATTTTTTATGATTGGATATTACGTAATAAATAAGGTAGTTGTGTGTTAAGTATAATTCTACAGTCTATTGCAATACATTCTTGTATTTGATGTACATATATATTGTATATATATATATATTGCATATAAATACATGTGTTTGACTCGAGTGCCTCCAATCAGCTGTGACCGTCGGATCAATGATAAGTACAGCCTGGTACAGCACCTTGAATTTTTGGTTTGTTTGGGATTCTTGTTGGAAGTGACTGGATACCAGTTGATCTTTTAATGACCATGATTTCCTGTATGTGATTGATGGTTTATCACCAATAAATGTACTGATTTTTGGATGTGTTTTTAGAATATGCCAGTGTTGAGCCAGGGTTTTGTATATGAAGGTATGATTTCTATTGTACCTGGTAATGATGCCTGTAATGGGTGGAGGATCCTTAGGGGTATGTGTTTTGAAAATAAGATCATTTTTCTCAGTTTTTTGGTAGGAAAAGATGTTTGGCGTACCCCTTCTGTAAGAATCTTTCTTATAATAATTTTGCTTCTTGTTTAAAGTCTACTTCTGTGGTACAATTTCCCTTAATGCACCTCTCATACAAATTTGTTTCCTTTTGGAATCTAGTACGTATCTGATTACAACAATTCTTTGTTGTAATTTATGGTAAAACACCATCTTTAAGCTTTACAATGCAACCATGTGTCTCTTAAACACATGTATTTATATGCAATATATATGTACATCAAATACATGTGCAATAGACTGAAATGTAGAATTATACTTAACATACAACCACTTTATTTATTACATAATATCCAATCATAACAAATATTGTATTGTAACCATATGATTCAATATACTATTATGCATGATTGTTAGACACTTTATTGTTGTTTTCTCTTTTGCACTTATACGCAGACCATACAGTCCTTAAACTAACGCTCCCCTGAGGAAGCCCTTCTTTTGTCCTTTCTTCTTCTTATTCCAAGGGGATCACTCACATTATTTAATATTATTATCTATTATTTTATATTATTATATTATAATAATATACTAAATATACTATATTATATTTAGTAAATAACCCTCAATGACTTAATGACCGGGTAACTTTTGTATACAATGAGAACCCCAATGGATAATGAGCTTTCTTCTCTCATCAATTTGTTTTCCAGTCTAATTTAAGGTTTCAGCTAATGTGTGGCATATATATATAAGTATATGAATCAGGTAGGTATATCACAGCTTTCAAAGAAATTCACTTTCTTTCTGTATTTTGACAATTTCTTTGACCTAATTAGGCACAATGCAGTAAAAGATTTTTTGCCATGCTACCCTGTTTTTTAGTTACTGTGAGGTCTACTCCATGAGCCCTCCTTAACACCCTCATAAAAATAGAGCAAGCCTTCTGATGATATCTCAGCCATCTGTTGTACCTCTGCTTCATTAACCAATCTGACGCCAGAGACCCGAAACCTTGTAATGCAAAGAAAAACCATTGCGCTGTTTCCTAAAACAGATTATTTTTCTTCATGTTCTTAGCTGATATGGTTTTGAGGCATGATGGTAAATTTACTCTTGGTTTGAGTAGTAGAACGAATTTTAATATTTCCACCACTGGCCCTGCAGCTGTACAGCATGAATGGTTTTAAATATATATATATATGTACTGTACGTATAGTTCTTACTTTATCAGGACATATACTAAAATTGGAACAATACTCTCTAATGCAGTGGTCACCAACCTTTTCGGTCCCGTGGACCACTAAAATTACCGTCTCTGACCGCGCATGTGCGGGGAGATGGGTGTCACTCAAAGGGGGAGAAACCTCCCCCATAGTGATGTCATGATGGTATAACCCCGCCCACTTCCCATCGCAGATCTGAGCATGCGACGGGAGAGTGGGCGGGTTGTGTCCAGGGAAATGTACGGGGGACGTAGTCTGCAGCTCTGGCCAGTGCGCCCTCCCGGTGGGGACCCTGCTCGGGGTGCACCGGCCAGAGCTGTGGAGCACCAAAATTTTCTCGCAGACCGCCCTTTAAAATATTTAGATTTTCTTGCCTTGCAGCCTGAAATGAAGACACATTGCACACAAACTATGAGTTATAACCAAGTAAAATATATAATAGAATTAGTTTAGAACAAAAATTTGATAAAAAGGGTCAATGGGATGGATAAGGGAACACCCCCCCCCTCTAAAAATGATTTGCAAACTCAATCAGGTGTAACTAATCACCTTCTCTAGTGCTCACCAAGCTGTGTAATTGGCTTCCACCATCAATTGTGATCATTTTGATTAGTTCAGCATAAACAGTTATTCATGCAGCATTCCAGTGCTTGGTGGTGCAACTGGATAGCCAACAACCATCCATGGGTGGTAAGGCAGTGCCAGAGGATTTCCGGGATAAAATGGTGGACATGCACAAGTCAGGAGATGGATACCAACAAGTGTCCAATGCTTTATTAGTCCCTATGACCACATGCCATGTGTAATTAAGATGAGGAAAGTGCTCAGTATTACTTGGACCCTCTCCTGATCAGACTACCCTCCAAACTTGATAGAAACTAGTAGAGGGGCTGCCAAGAATCCTATGGCAACTTTGAAGCCGTTACAAGAATTTTTGGTAGAGTCGTCATTGTGTGCATGTCTGTCATCAATACCACAAATGTCGCTCAAAGTAGTGTTTGGATATTTGGAATCAAAGTTGATTCCAACTCAGATTGAAGCTGTTTTGATCTTAGATGGGAACTTGCAATCTGAGCAATTCAAGGTCAAATCTAGCATCACTTTACCTGTCATTGGTATAATGGAGCTCAGCCAATTCCAGCCACCAGACTACGAAAGCTGTCATTGTCTGATGGCTGGATTGGCTGAGCTATACTATACCAGACATTGAATGATATGAAAGTTTCCTCCTTACTAATAAAGGGCTTTTAGCCTTATGCCAATGTATGAAGCAGCCGGAGGAGAAGTCTGCAGTGAACTGGTTGCAAGGAGAAACCTGTGGAAGTAATGTAAGTAAAAGTAGTTTTTACATTGTTCCCTGGACCTAAACCGCTATTAAAACCTTGCAATGTAATGGAAGACCCACTGCAAATGCATTTTTTTATCTTCCCCAGGCTTTAAGTACCATGTTTAGCAGTCTTTTTCTTATCCTAATCCATCATTTGTGTCCTTGATCATCACCACTTTGTAGGTGTGGTGACCTTCTTCTTGTGTCTTTGTGGATTTCTCCATTGGACAGCCAGTAGGAAGTGTTCAAGTCAGTTATGTGAACCCCTAAAGAGGAACCCTCTCCTCTGCATTGAAGGTGGATGATCAGGGACAACAGATTAGGGTACAAAGAGATCTTTTCAATAGCTAGTGATCAGTTGGGTTAGGTGGGGAAGCGGGACAGGAAGCGGGCAATGGAGGAAAGGTATAATAAAAGGAGTTTTTGAAAGCCTGATCTGCCCGAAAGGGTTGTGCTGTGTTGTAACGTTCCGTATATCTTGGTACTGGATGGATGGACCCCCATTGACCATCTCTAATACTGAGAGAACATTTTTTTCTGGTCTTCAATGCGATTTCTTTTAGAGCAAAAAAAAGTATGTTTTTTTTTTACATCATAACCTTTAATTTGAAAAAATTAAATAAAACACTTTTTTAATATAATGAACTCCAGGTCAACGAGACTCCTGTCTCACCTCTAGAACTATACTCAGTCTCTTTTATCAAAGAAATAATAAATATCCTGAGGATTCTGGAAGCATTTGACATGTAGATTCCGGTCCCTTCTCTTGTCCTCTGCTGAAAGGAAAATTAACATTTTTTTTGTTGAGTTAACTTGTTTTCTAGAACTTTAACAAAAAAAAAGTAAAAGCTTTTAAAATGAAGTCCTGCTAAATGGCTATTGAACGTTGGAAATCAGCATAAAGTAATAAACTCGAACTTCACTTACTAGTGAGAATTCGGCTTTGCAGAGTTGCCAGCTGGTGGAGTGATCTTAAAGTTGACCTCCAACTTAAATAAAGGGTCTGATTTTACTCCTTGGGCCACCTTCCTCAAATCACCTATTCTTGTCTCAAAAGAAAAAAGTTGGAGCTACATTTATCTTTCTTCTGTCTTCCACTGGATGAGAAGTCACTCCAGACCATTGCAGTAATGTCTTCTCATTTTGGATGTTCTGCAAGCCACAGGAACCTTACTGGAAGGACGGAGATATCATCCTCACCAAGGCATGTTAAGCAAAAGACAATGGGATTAAAAAACTGTAAGAGAGGTATGTATTTATTATTATTATTATTATTATTATTGTTATTAAACTGGATTTACATAGCGCCAACATATTACACAGCGCTGTACATTAAATAGGGGTTGCAAATGACAGATGAATACAGACAGTCACACAGGAGGAGGCGAGGACCCTGCCCCAAAGAGCTTACAATCTATGAGGTGAGGGAAGCAACACACAATAGGAGGTGGATATGTAGTGGTGGGAAGAAGTGATGGTTTCAAAAGACAGAAGAAGATGGGTGGGTAAGTTTGAAAAAATAGGATTTAAGGGCTCTTCTAAATGAGCAGAAAGTAGGAGCAAGCCAAATAGGACGAGGAAGACCATTCAAGAGAGTCGGGGCAGCTCTAAAAAAGTCTTGGAGCTGTGCGTTTGATGAGGTTTCTATCAGGTCAGAAATGTAAGTGGGACAATAACTGTGTAGGGATTTGAAGGCAAAGCACAGGAGCTGAATTTGAGTCTAAGGTGAAATGGAAGCCAATGAAGAGAACTACAAAGAGATGCAGCGGAAGAGGAGCGGAGGGAAGGATGGATGAGTTTGGCTGCAGCATTCATAATAGATTGTAGAGGAGAGAGTCGGGTTAGTGGAATACCAGAGAGGAGGAGGTTACAGTAGTCCAGACGGGAGATGATAAGAGCATGTACAAGGAGTTTGGTGGTCTCAGGGGACAGGTAGGGGCGGATTTTGAAGATGTTGCGTAGGTGAAAGTGACAGGACCTGGAAATGTTCTGAATATAGGGGGTAAATGAGAGGGCAGAGGCAAAGGTGACACCAAGACAACGCGCCTGAGGGGAGGGCCGAATAACAGTGTTGTTAACAGTTAGATATATGTCAGGGGGAGATTTGGAATTTGAGGGGGGGATGATGATGAGTTCTGTTTTATCCAGGTTGAGTTTCAGGAATCGGTCAGACATCCATGATGAGATGGCTGATAGGCAGCATGAGACCTTATCCAGGACTGAAGGAGACAGGTCAGGGGTGGACAGATAAATTTGAGTGTCATCAGCATACAGATGTAAGCCAAAGGAGGATATGAGACTACCGAGAGAGGAGGTGTACAGAGAAAAGAGAACCGGTCCAAGGACTGACCCTTGGGAAACACCAACATGAAGGAGAGTGGGTGAGGAGGAGTTACCATTGAAAGAAACTTGAAAGGAGCGGTCAGACAGATAGGAAGCAAACCAAGAGAGAGCAGTGTCACTGATACCAATGGAGCGCATGATTTGTATTAGAAGGGGGTGATCGACAGTGTCAGAGGAAACATCAAGGAGAAGGAGCTGGGAAAAGTTACCTTGAGACTTAGCTCTGATGAGGTCATTGGCCACTTTAGTAGGGGCTGTTTCAGTGGAATGGACAGCTAGACTAGAGAGGGTCAGGAAACATATGGGAGAAGGGATACAGGACGGCAGCTGGAAGGTATGACTCACTCCTGCACATGGCGCATCCATTCACATATTCCTGAGCTTTGCACATTCCTACACATGAAAGCACACACTTGCCAGCCACCGGGTGCCAGGCTATTTAAGTGATTTTATTCCATTACTCCATTGTTCAGCAGCTATTCCTTAGCCTGGCCTGACCCCATGACCTTTGGAATTTGCATTTGATTTCTCACATTATCCTGGTTTTGTCTTTTTTTGAATTATTGATAAGACCTCAGCTACTTTTTTCACCAAGCTCCTGCCCTTTTCTTTGTAGGTATATGTAAACCTAATAACCTCAATAAATCAATTTCAGGTTTGCTGGATCACCCAGGTTCTCCCATAATAGTTTATCGTTTCCAGTCTTGAAGAGCTTTATTAAATCTGGTTCATAATCTTTCGTTGGCACCATCAGGAAACTCATTTTGAGAATTGCCACGCATGCTGGAGATCAGCGTCACCTAGATGGAAAAGGGTGCTGAATGGAAAAATAAAAATACATATTTTATTAAATATTGGAACTTGTTTATTATACATTGTATCGTCCAGTTAGAAATTCCATCCACTAGATCTGTTTCCCAACTGGGTGTCACGGATCTCCACAGGACCAGGGGATCTGTGCCCCCCTTCAGTGTCACCCACCTTGCACTCCCCTCCTGCCAGCACCAGCTCTTCTCAGGGATCACCTCCTCGGCTCACTTCCTAGTCCACGTCATGTGACTCCCAGTCAGCTGCTCTATTACCCCAGAGGACTGATATGTTCCACAGACATGGTCCACCTGCTGGTTGAGGTGTCAACACCACCAACCTCTCATCTCCAGAACCCCCTCTGGTGGTAGGATAGGATGCAAGCAAGTCACATGACTTCCATCCATCACCTGAGCTTCCCTTTAAAAGCAAGTGACTGGCAACAGGAAAATAACCCTCTCAACAGGAAGTTGCCTGAACAAAGAGTTCCTTTGGCTCTGCTCCTGTTGTTCTAGTTTGTGTCTTCTGTTCCTGATTGTTCGTGTGTCGACCCTTGCTTGACCTTGAATATTCCTGATTGCTGCCTGCCCTGACCTTTGCCTTGTCTGACTACTCTTTTCTCTCATTCTGGTATCATGCTTTGTTCCTGCCTGTCAGCAGTCACCTGCCTCTGCGTGCATGGAGGCCACAACCTGGCAGTTGCCCGCAGCATAACGTCCTCACCTGTAGAGGCTCTGGTGAAGACCGGGCAGCTGCTTGGAGTCTGCACCCTGTGCACGTCTCTCCCAACTGAGCTGGTGACACAGAGGGTCCACCACCCTGCCTTGCAGCACCGTGACACTGATGTTCCATGGGACCCTAGTTTTCCTTCAGAGGTTGCTAGGGGTTCGTTGAGCAATGAACAGTTTGTGCCTCTCAGGTCAGTAAAAGTGACACTAATGATCTTTTTAGCTTTCAGTAATGGTGACATTCTTCCCAATGGCCTTCCCATACTGCCCACCACACTAATATACTGTGAGCTGTGGATATAGTCATTATAAAAGGGGATCTCTGAAGACCTGAAACTTATTTCCAGGGTTTCCAATGTTAAAAAGTCCAGAAACAATGCTCTAGATGGACCAGATTGCCTCCACACTAAAGCAAAATAACCCCTGGAGCAGCTACATCAAGTGAGGACTGGAGCAGAGAACGAAGTGAAAAATCAGTGGAAGGCCTGCATGACTGGGAAGGGATTGGGAGCAAGCAGGGGAAGGGTTAAGAGTTAACATAAAAAGGAGGGGGGGTTGCTGAATTCGTATGCCGGGAGTGACCTACAGGGGGGAGGGAGAAGAGGAGTGAAAAGGGGGTCGAGCCAGAAAGGGAGGGTCTTTTTTTAGCGTGATGGAGAGAAGGAAGGAAGTTTTTCCCACCCACCCGCCCTGTTTTAGGTGTGTCGGTGAGGTCCTCGAGGGAAGGAGTTGTATTGGACTGTTTCAGTGGGGGTGGGGGTCTCATCTATGGTATGGAACCCTCGGTAAATTTGTTGTTGGGAGTGTTAAATCGTTTTGTGGTAGGGCTGCGAGTGCTGCTGGTATCATTCCCGAGCTTGAGGTGCGGCTGGGAGCATTACATATCACAGCGGTGCAGACCCATTATGTGCAAGGGGTTACAATAGTGGGGCCTTCGAGGACCAGTAACCATGGGGGTGTGTTGAGGAAAAGGATGTTTTAATATTGTATTGGTTACAGTTATTTGTGATTATTTGTAAGTTGTTATTATTTGTTGATTATGTGTTTATATATTGTTATTTATGGTTATTTTATGTTTTTTTAATAACTTTTATTAATAACTTTTCATTAATAACTTATTAGTTATGAGTTATTATTTAAGTTACTTATTAATAAACGACCCAAAGGGGCCATTTAACCAAGTTGTTATCTCAGTGTGTGTTTGGGGTAAAGTGGTGAGGTGGGGGGAGGTGGAGTGGGGGCACGGCATGCGGGAACTCAGCCCTTTCACAGTCATGAAATACTTGCATCATGAAGAGGTTAAACACAGCTACACGGTGCCCTTGCAGCGCAAGGTTAAATCCCCATTTTCCTAATGCAAGTCCCCGACCTCGTCCCGCTGATCTTGTTTCCAACCAACCTAAGCAGCTCAACCGGCCAGACCTTATCTAGACTGATAATTACTGTGTAATCTCCGGGAAGCAGTTGTTAATGTTTCCTGCCGGTCACTTCCAGAAAGAGGAGGTCAATACAGCTTTCCGCAGTGACACATTCGGCCCCCGGAGGACTAAGAGTTGATAGCAGACAATTTAGTGATTGCTCGGAGCTGTTCCTTGGTGAGATGGTATTAACAGATCCAAATCAACGTCATTACTGCTGTGAGCCGGAGTTTTACTCAACCGGGAAATTTACCAGCCGTAAAACATGGAGGGGGAGGATTCTGCGCAAGCCGGCCAGGCCGAGTCCATTATCAGTGATATAGCAAAGGACAATAAAAATATTGTCTGTGAAAATTTGATTGGGGGTCTGATAGCTGAGCTAAATCTGTCTGCCTTAGTTCCCCCAGGGGCAGATGTCAGTTTGGAGGAAGGGGTGTTCCTAAACAGGCTGCATTTGCATAAAGATTGCCCTAGGTAACATCCACATGTGATGCTGAGCTTCTTTGATTGGAAGAACTGCAATCCAATGAATGAAAGGGGTGGGCTAGGGACAGTCAGCCTGGAGAGTGAGAGGCTAGATGATGATGGACCTCTTCCAGCCAGGAAATGAGGTGGCTATATCTGACTCGTTGCAGCTTCTAATGTGCACTGTAAGAAAGTCACAGTGTGCAGTAAAATCAGAGGATACAATTTCAGTCCAGGAGAGGGATGGATGTCCAGACTGAAGGGAAGGATGAAGGGAAGATTTATTGAAGGGGCCGCCAGAGAGCAAATTTATTGAAGGAAAGGCTGGAGGGCAGAGTTATTAATGGAAAGGATTATTGAATTGATCTGGAAGAAGCACACAAGCTCCACCAAGATTCCAGGAACAATAGATCTGCTAACCATGGAATTTAGCATTAGGAATTTAGCATCTCTATTACATCCCACCAAATGATTACTAAATTGCATGGGGGAGGGGGACCCAACATTTCGCCATTCTTACAACTTCATACAAGAAAATTCATCATTTGCCCCTATCAGCTGTAACAAAAATGCCAAAAAATCCTCACCGCCCCGTTCAATGGGTGAGTAGCAGAGAGCCGCTAAAGAAACATTTAGATTTTTTTTTTCTTTAAGTGTTAGTATTAAAAAAAGAATTTAAAAAATTGATGGCGTTGGGGAAGTGCTCTTGTCTGAGTCTTTCACCTTATGGTACGGACTCGAGCCCTTTGATTGACATTATCTTCTCCTGTTCAGAAAGCAATTTCTGGAAGAAAGCTGCAATTGGAAGGTTGGAGCCATAACATGCAACGGCAGAGTTATCCTCCTTCTACAAATTGCAGGGATGTCACTGAAGAGGGAATTTTTTTTAATATCGGCACAAGGGCCACACTTATCGCTTTCTCTTCTTCATTACGTTTTCCATGAGAAGTGGAAATGATGTTTGTTAATATTTAGGAATATCCTACAATGTATGGAAATCCTAACAATGCATTTGCTCCATTTTGATCTGTTAATATATCATCAGAGGCATTTGCAATTTGATCCTGATGAAATCTTGGCTGCTTGCTCTCTGCCTGGTATCATTTATATGTTTCCATTTTTTATGGCCTGCAGAGCACCCAGCATGCTATGGAGAAGACAGCGAGAGAATTGTAACACTTCTCGTCTTTGGGTGATAACGCTGCTTCCTACAGGTACAGTGATTAGGTGTTGTCAGTCTAGGAGAGCAATTATGATATTGAAAGGATCGTCATGTTAAAATAAAGTTAAAAAACATGAAAAAAGAAAAGAAATGCAGGTAACTCAATTAAAGATTGGAAAGCAGCATGTAATTCCCCATCAGAAATAAAATATACGTACCTGCCTGTTTGCAATCTTTTTCTTGTATGCTGAGATGCACATGTGCAGCTCATTTTAGGATGCTGGGTTTCCCCAGGGGCTGCTGGGACTGAATGAACTCCTGCACATGTGTAAAAGAAACTTCATTTCAACCTGGCCAATTAAGGTGGTTGAAGATCAGGAAGCAGGAAGAAGATTAAGGTGGATTGATGAACAAAACCATTTGGGAATGACCGCTGTGCATTACTTTGGAGGAGGAGGACACAGCAGGGTGCCGTTCGTCCTCCTCCCTTCCCTCTTCTTTGACATCCATTGGACATCTGAACGAGGCTTTAGAGCTTGCTACCTTGCAAACTAGAAGCCAAAAAGCAAGAAGGGAGGCTGACTAATTTCTCATCTCAAAGTGGCACTGTGACCTTCTTCAAGCAGGTAAAGGTGACAACATCTTTCCAAAAAGGATCCCCTGGCCCCCTTCAACTCACCAACACTCAATTACAGCTCCTTTCCTTCCTGTGGAATATGTGGATATTCCAGATATAAGGAAGCATGTGACCTAGTAATCTGGAACAGTACCCAGGGCTTGCAGCCATTCACTAGACCTCCTTCCATTCACCTATGTTGTAACGGGTGTATAGTAACATTTATGACGCGCCATGAAATGATCTCTGTGAGGTCACATGACCAGAGCGTGATGGCCACACTTCTGTATGGCCAACGTAGCTACTATGGAAAAGCAAAGGAGCAAATTTAAGGTAAGTATATTTGAAGCCTGTCTATGATGCTCCCCTACCTGAACCTCTTTCTAGTCTCTCCATCCCAATTTCTGGTTGGCGGTTTAAAGAAGTATTGACAGTTTGCCTTGTACTGTATGGGTAAGTTGATGGTGTCTCTTTAAATGATAGGTCCCAGTGCTTATTCTAGACTTTGAAACAGGAGAAATTCGAGGAAGATCTGGAGGTGGTGTTGAACATCTCTATGATGTTCTCTTTCTGTTCTTTCCATCCCAAATTCTGGAGGGGGGGGAATTTGAAGAGTCAATGTCATTTTGCCTAGGGGTAAGATGATGGTGCCTCTTTAACTGATAGCTCCCAGTGCTTTTTCTAGACATCGATAAAGAAGAAATTTGTAGAAAATCTGAAGGTGGTGTTGAGGGAGCACCAGAGAAAGAAAAAAGGTGGATGGAGCCAAAAGTGGTGAATGATGGGCATGAAAGGAAAAGAGAGGGAAGACAAATAAAGATAGGGGGAACATTTTGGAATTCCTTTGCAGGAGAACTATGCATACTGCTGATTAAGCTAAATGGTGGACAAATTGTAGGATGTGGTCCTCTATCCAAAATCACTGGCCTCTCCATCGAGTTCTCTTGTCTGAACCTCCATCAATTCTCCCCATTCCAATCTCCATGTTTTGAAGAGACATTAGGTAAGATGGGTAAGATGATGGTGTCGCTATAAATGATAGCTCCTGCTGCTTTTTCTAGACTTCAATAAAGAATAAATTTGAAAAATAGCTGGAGGTGGTGTTGAGGGAGCCCCAGATAAAGAAGAAAGTTGGATGAAACCAAGATTGGTGATTGGTGGGCCCAAAATGAAAAAGATAAAAGATAAATGTGGATAGGGTAGTAAAAAATTGTGAACCATGTATATGGAAGATTAAGCCTAGAGTTAAACATATTGTAGGATGTGGTCCTCCTCCCAAAATCACGGGCCTCTCTTTGACATTCTGCTGCCTCAACCTCCATCAATTCTTTCCATTCCATTTTCCATGTAAGGGTTTGGAAGAGGCATTGGGTAGGATGGAAAAAAATTACAGTGCTTCTTTAAACAATGGCTCCTGGTGCTTTTTCTAGATTTGGAAACAGGAGATATTTGAAGAAGATCTGAGGGTGGTGTTGAAAGAGCACCTGATAAAAAAAGGTGGATGGAACCAAAAGTGGTGAATGATGGGCAAAAAATGGACTGAGAAGGAAGACAAAAGTAGTGAAGGGGGTCTAAAACATTTGGAGTTCTTCCAGGGCAACCATTCATACGTCAGATATAGGATCCGGTCGTCCTCCCAAAATCATGGTCCTCTCCATGATGTACTCCTGCCTGAACTTCCATCCATTCTCTCAATCCCACATTTCCAAGCTGCAGTAATATCATGGCCTGGTCATTATCTTGTTTATCCAGCAATTTAGATGTATATCTACTTGATCTAATCAGCAATAGCACTACATTAGAAAACAAAGTGACAAAGCGTTTCCCTCCATCATTCCAGACATTTGCCCTATTAACATCGCTCCTTTCTGAATACATAATGGCCATAAAGAAAGCAAGAAAGACGGTTTTCCACTTTTCCATTGCCTGCTTCGAAAAATGAGATTCTAATGGGTGAAACTTATCATTTGTTAATCAATAATCACTTTCCCTTTCTGGAGAGAATGGAGGGCGTTATTAGGTCAACCCTGATTTCTTACAACGGTGCGGCTATGAGCGAAATGAATCAACTGCCGGCTTCTCCCTGCGGATTGTCAGATACGATATAGATTCTTGTGCAGAACGTATTATGCAATGTTCATGTTATTATGTTGTAACTGGTGTATAGAGGTATTTATGGGGCACCATGAAATGAACTCTGGGAGGTCATCCGATAACCTCTGAAGGTTAGCATTGCAATTCCACACACCGGGAATTGATGAAGATTGAGAAGGATCACTGCTACATCTCCTGGGCAAAATTGGCCTAGCTGCAAAATGGCAATTGCACTTTTGTTGGATTTCATCCAATTGTGGTGGCACTATAAAAAATAGGGAGGGCAGCGTTATTCTAAATTGAGAAGAGCTTTGGAAGCACTTCAAAGTAAATGATGGAGAACCTAAGAGAGCCTAATGGTGTTGATGTTGGATGGGAAACAGACAACTGGGATATATGTAAGAGAAACTGAACTGTCCACGTGAATTGTCTTGTATTTGACATGCACATGGTCATTAAACTTCATGCACAGGTCATTTATATCCCATTGGCTTCCATTGGGCACAGGGCAGTTCAGAGGAGCTTGACCTGCATTGTGTTGCTCTGTGAATGCAACAGGTCATCATGTCATAATAGCATTTCAATAGCAACCCAAATGTTAAATAATAAGTGCTGAATGCTGGGATAAATTAGTAATTGATTAAGCCATTGCTCATCACTTATCCATAACTCCAAAGGAGGAGATTTTAGGAACACATGAGCAGGACAATGAAGGGTAAGAAGGAAGTATAATATTGCCCCTGCCTATTAAAAATCCACTGCCAGAAATGTAAAAGGAAAATGGAAATGTATTTTTTATTGAAGCTAAATAGGTCAGGAAGTTAGGAAAAAAAGGTTCTAATATTGGGTGCCGACATATCATCACATGGCTTTGTTTGTAAACAGATGGTTAGCATTGGCAAATTTATAATTTCATAATCATTTTCAGAACAGGTCCAGGATAGCTAGAAGGAGCTTATGTGACTCTTTGGAGCCTATAAGTCCTTCAAAACCACCTTAATTTCACTTTTCAATTATCTCCAATGTATTTACCCAAAGCAATAATATTTTCAAGCTTTCAATTCACCTGGTGCTATTGGATACCTATAAAAACGACCAACTTTCGATTAATTTTGCACTCTCCATTGACCCCGTTGCCCTACAAAATTTGGATAAACCTTCCAGTTTACATCCTGATTACCAGTGACTTTTTGCAACTTGTTGCCAATTTATATTTTAGTGAATTTTGGAAGACTAAAGCTCCGTACAGAGGTCCCGACGACGTCAGAAAATGGTTCTGGAAAGAATCTTTCGTGATGATTTCCAGTGCTGCACACCCCATACCATTCTGTTCAATAGAAAAGGGAGAGGTTAGAACAAGCAAGTCACACTCATTGTTCTCCACTTTATATGAATGAATAATGGTCATTCCTATTAGTCATTCATTAATCCATCGTAGAGGATTGATGAACGATGTTGGGGGACTGCTGTACATATGTTAGATTTTTGCCCAGGACGAGCACGATTGTTCATCTCAGACGATGACGTTCTGATGTCTATCCATCTCCTTCCATCATCAATTGGATGCCACAATGAACTCATATATGCACAGCAATGATTTTCTTCAGATGTTTTCGGCAGTATGAGAGTGTCCCTCTTGCAAGCTTTTCAGGCGTCAGCCTCCGACTCCCAATACTATTAACTGAAAAAAAATGAAGGAAACAAAAAGGCGAGAAAATAGAAGTTTAGCAGAATTAATGATTTTGCTTTTACAAATGTACATCTACTTAAAAATTTATAGGCACTTAAATTCACACAGCAAACCCAGTTATCTCAAAGCTGTGCGATGACAATTTTGCCTCCAAGATAAATAAATTATGCAGAAAATTAGTAAAATGTACAATGAAGATTGAATAGGAATAAACCGACTGGGAACGGGACAACCATACCATGAAATGAAGCAAAAATGAAACTGAGTCAATTAAAAAATTGGGTCTGTTCTGTCATTACAAAAAAAAAACTTTTAAAGGAGGGGGGGATTGAAAGTAATTTCTAAAGTATTGAACCGCAAAATTATTTTAGAAAGAGTAGTCGTGTATTAGATGGAGCTTTATTCACTTTAAATTCTTACATCTCCCCTTCAGCCCTAATTTTACTAAATCTGCCCTCCAGCATCCCCTTCATTAAATCTGCCCCTCAGCATCCCTTTTATTAAATCTGTTCTCTAATCTTCCATTCCTAAAATTTGCCCTCGTCTTCAATTAATTTGCCCTCCAGGCTCCCCTTCATCGGGCCTAATTAATAAAAACTTTCCAAGGCTGGAAAAGAAATACACTCATCATTGAACCTGGGCAATCCAACAAACCTGGAATGGATTTCTTAGATATGATTTGCTGCTGTTAGCAAATGTTTTTAATCCTGGACTGGATCCATTCCAGGTTTGCTGGATCCCCCAGCTTCACTAATGAAAGTGTATTTTCTACAGCCTTGGAAACCTTTAATAAATCAGGCCCATTAATACCCCCCATTCTTCCCTTCAGTCTTGCAGAGTTGTTTAGGCTCCTCTCCTGGACTGAAATTGTTTACTCTGATTTCAGGAAGTGGGGGAAATGTTTGTAATGGTACCTATTCAATCAAAAGTTTGGCTATACACAGGGTTGGATGACCAAAGAAAACCTCTAGAGGGTCTAAGTGACTTCCTCCCCAAAATGAACTCTGTGCCATATACAGTGTATATAAAAAGTGTACACACTTTAACCCTACAATGAACCATGGTAGTGGCAGTATTATGCTTTGGAGTTCTTTTCTTCAGCTGGAACTGGGGATTTGGCCAAGGTTGAAGGAGTTATGAACAGGTCCAAATACCAGTCACTTTTGCCCCAAAACCATCAGGCGGCTGATAAAAAGCAAAAAATGTAATTTCACCTTTTAACACAAAATGACCCAGAGTATGCATCCAAATTAACAAAACAATGGCTTGACCAGAAGAAAATTAAAGATTTGGAATAGCCCAGCCAGAGTCCGGACCTAAATCCAATAGAAAATCTGTTGCATGACCTGAAGAGGGCTGTGCACAAGGGATGCCCCCACAATCTGACAGATTTGGAGAGCTTTTGCAAGGAAGAGAGGGGCAAATATGGCCAAGTCAAGATGTGCCATGCTGATAGACTCCAACCCAAGAAGACCGAATGCTGGAATTAGAATTAAATCAAAAGTATGGAATTAAGGTTGTGCACACCTATGCAACCAGCCTATTGATTGTTTTTTATTACTTATATTTTCCCCCCAAACGATTTGATTGGTTTTCATTTGAATTGTACAGGGTATAGGTCACATTAAAGGGGGAAATTTAGCAGGTGTGTACAATTTTTTTATGCACTGTGGGTGGTCATAGGGACCAGTCTGGTCCTCTGGTGGGCCCCTAGTCCCTACTGCCTATCTATCTATCTCTCTATCTATCTATCTATCTATCTATCTATCTATCTATCTCATCTATCCATCTATCTATCTATCTATCTATCTATCTATCCCTCTATCTATCTATCTATCTATCTATCTATCTATCTATCTATCTATTTCTGTATTCTATCTCTCCATCCTTTATAACATTGCTTTGTTTTCCCCAAATTGCACTGAATTTCTAATTTCCCTTCTTTAGATTTAATTCTTATCACCTTGGATTAAACTTTGCCATATATTAATATCCAGATGAAATTGGTTGACTTGCATTTTGACAAATTGTTCATTTCAGTGAAGCATGGTGCCCATTTGTTAAATTAACACCTTTTGGCATCAACTCCAACCTGACAGCCGGGACGAGTGAAACACTCAGGTAAAATATGTGTACGTCAATGGGACGGACGGGAGGACGTATGGCAGGTGGGTGGCCATTTTCATGAGGCTCATCTCATTCATCATTTTAATGAAGCACCTTCAAATTAAAAAAGCTGCAAATCTTCTTCTTTTTGTTTTTTTGAAAGTATTTTAGAGATAAAGGGAAACTCTGGCATGAGTACTAAGATTTAGTAAAGTTCTAAAATTTTAAAACTTCTTAAATCATTTAGATTAAAGAGCTGCTACTGGGAAATTTAAAAACAGTAAGTAACAACAAAAAGTTTTCTGCAAATGCTGTTGAAGGGCCGATGGTGATGACTTTTGTGCACCTCATATGGGTTTGCATACTTATACCGGTCTATGGGAATGCAAAGCCTGCACAAGCAGGTCAAATACAAGTCAGGAGAAGGTCAACAAATGTCTGAATCACCTCTCAATAAATTCTGCATGATGTGCTGTATGATGTCTCAAGATAGCTACTAAACCCTCTGGTGGGCAAGTGGCCCCCGTCATCGTATTGCCACTGTGCCAATAAAGCTTTATATTCTTTGTAAGCCTTCCAATGTCCTCTGGGGGGCCCCAGGTCATCAGTCCGACCCTGGCTGTACATACACATTAAGCTCAGTCAACTGTCATCCCCCTGTCCAAGGAGGAGACTCTCTCAGTGCCCATTGAGTGCCCTTTGCCATGAAGTCTAGGAAAGTCAAGCATCAGCTGCATGAACTTGTTCACTGGATGTCTGGAGAAAACCTCCAGTCAGCCTCAGTGATGGGCCCCAAAAATTAGTTCTTTTTGTTCAATTTAAGCTGTCACAAGTCAGCCCTGCCTTAAAAATGTGCCACTGTGCCAGGAAAGCCTTCCATTCTTGTGAGCCCTTCAATGTCCTCTGGTGGGTGTTAGGTCCTCAGTCCAACCTTGGCTGTACATAAACTTTAAGCTCTGTCAGCTGTCATCCTCCTGTCTAATGGGGAAACTCTTTCGGTGCCTATTGAGGGCCCTTTTATTGGATAAGGAACCAAGGGTCAACCAATGACAGGTATCCAGTTGGCGCAACTTTGCCATAAAGTCAAGGAAAGTCAAGCATCAGCAGCATGGACTGGTTCACTAGACATCTGGTGAACACCTCCATTCGGCCCCAGTGATGGGCCCCTCAAAACAAGTTCTTTTTGTGCCATGTAGGATATCAATTCAGCCACTGCGCTGGCTCTCTGGTTGACCAGTGGCACCTTCCACCCTAAAAGTTGTGCCATTATCCAATAAAGACTTTTTTTTGTGTGTGCCCTGTTGGACTTTCATAGTACCCATTGAGAGCCCTTTCCTTGGATGAGGAGCCAGAGGTCAGCCAGTGACAGGTACCCAGTTGGTGTAGCTTTACCATAAAGTCAAGGAAAGCCAAGCATCTGCAGCAAAGGTAATCTAAATGAAAGAGGAGCACAGGAGAGGCTTTTTAATATTATGAACAACATTGGTTGGCCCCAGAGATGACAGGTCCTCTTTAAGCGGCACACACACGATCATGCCATGTCTGACAGGCTGGTAACTGATTATGTCTGAAGCAGAACAATTATGTTGCCTGAACATTTTTTATTTTTTTATTTCTCTCTCAAAACGGAGTCACCCAGCAATGTGACCGCTATTGATCAGAGTTAAAAGGGAAATTAACATTGAATTCATTTTCTCAAATGTCACAAATAAAATGTCACATCACAAACAGCTTCAATTAAAAAAAATCCAATATTCACCTGGAAATAATAGATAGTTTAGTAAGCCATTACCAGGTAATGATGTAAAACCCAATCATTCCAAGGTGATCAGCGCTCGCTTTGCCAACAATATATGAACCGAGGAAACCCTTTGAAGCCCAAGGGAACTTTAGGCAGAAATCAGTGAAAAACATTCTAGGTACATCAAAATAAATGTATGGAAAGTCTGATGGTTAGTTTTTTTTTTTAAAGCAGCCACAGCTTGAGTAGAAAAGCCATCATGTTGCAAATAAGGACCCTTGATCACTGTGTGGAAACAGTGGTCTCTCTGCAGAGGTCAAACACACCCTGTGATGAGTCAGGCATATAGCTCTGCAATAAGCTAAGCTCATTATAAATAGAAATCTAAATGTAGGTGTTTTGAAAGGGGGCCAAGAAAGTATAAGCAGACCTTTATTTAAACGTCTGTTTTACCTGGCATGTCCAGAGCCGGACCTACAATGAGGTCAGTGAACCTTCAGCCTCAGGTGGCGTCCTTTACAAGGCAGAGGGGGGTGGCCAGCAGTCCTTTTAGATACCTTACACCGTAGTGACAGAACAACTGGTAGTTTAGGAGTTGTAGGTGGAGTGATCTCTTGCCCAACAGACTCTGCAAAGTCCTGGCATGGGGGGAGGAGGTCAGGTGAGCAACAGCTTTAGGGACCCAGCACCATCTAGGACATGTAAGAAAACTGGCAGTCAGTCCTGGAGGGTCTGCAGTAATTTCTGTACTGGGGTCTGTATTGGGGTGTCTGTACTGGGGGTCTGTACCAAGGCAGTCTAGTGACTTTTGTACTAGGGGGGTCGGTACTGGGGAAGGAGGGGTCTGTACTGGTAGTCTTCACAGGAGGTCTATACTGGTGGTCTGCATTGAGCAGACTGTACTGGAGGTCTGTGCCAGGGGTCTGTACTAGGGGTATGAACTGGGTCTCTGGGGTTCGGTACTGAGGCCCGTCACTGGTCCGCACTGGTGTTTGTTACCGGGGTCTGGACACAGGGTCTGTTACTAGGGGTTACTGCCTAGAAAATTGGAGAAGGCATTTTTTCAGTGTTTGCCTCTGGCAGCAAGAATTCTAGAACCTTCACTGGGCTTGACTTTTTCACTGCTGAGTTTCAAGCTTCATCCCATATCTGTTTATCTATTGCGATAAGTAGCATAAATACCCAACCATATCTGGGCACCTTGTAAAAAATAAAGACACTTTTGGGCAGATTTACAAACAAAATGTAGGCTGTTCACTTACTAAGGCGAATTATAACCTTGCAAAGGATAATTCACTTGGCTTAGTGAATGTGGTGATAATTTATTTTGCAAAGAATACTGAATTACATGCAAGGAAATCTAAAAAATAGGGTTTTTTCTTTGTACATGATTGAATGGCTGAGTCAGCAGAGCTTCATCTCATTTACTAAGCTAAGTGAAAGATCCCTTGCAAGGTGATAATTTGTTTTCTCAGTGAACAACCTCAATTCCTTTAATAAATCAACCCCATTAGACTTTTTAACTGATATTTATTAAATGATAATGTTTCCTCACCTCAGTGTCCCCTCATCTGTGTCAGCAATTGAAATAAAGTTGTGCTGTTGCAGATATTAGTAATCCGGTCCCTCGGCGAAGTCCTCGGCAGTCGTCTTTCGAATAGAGTCTAGTGAATTATTTTTGTTTATACAATGTGACATGGGACGAGCTGGTTCTGTCACTATCGGTGCCACCGAGGACACCTGAGGGCAAGCGGCTCATCAGGGACCTCCGCGCAGATGAATGAGGGAGCTGATTGGATGTGACTGGAGCTGTGCCGAAAACCTTCTGTAGGCCATGCTACATTACAGAGAAAGACAAGCTATACCACAGTCTGCTGACACCAGGGATGGGCACCAAGCACAGATTTCAGAAACTTGGATAAAGCCGTAATGAACTCAAGTGATACAGTCATACCACAGAGCAAGGAGGGGCGTTCAGAATGGGGTCAACTAAATTTTGATAATTGATTCAACTGATAATTGACAATTGGAAATAATATACAATATTCACATGGAAGCAGATATAATTATCCATACATATGCAGGTAATGCTTAAGGAATTTGGGAAATTAGGAGCTTTTGCTTACCATAACTGGACCATTAATTGGAGTCCATAGGGAAAGTTAAATTATCCATAAATTGCATTTGAATGAAGCCCAATCTGATTTTCAACTACTCAACAACTATTCTTAACACTAATCTTAACCCTAGCACTATTATTATTATTATTATTATTATTATTATTAATTAATTATTTATAAAGTGCCAACATATTAAATAGGGTTGCAAACCACAGATACCAGATGTGGACGTGGCAGGGGGTGTTTCATTCACTTCACTGCGAGCTAAACCGTGTCCCTCGTTCCTATGTCCAAAGGATTGGGAGGTATGCTTACACTAACACTAACCCTTTGGTTATAAACATCTCAAGTCACAACCGCAAGTCATGTGATTACCCTGGTAATAAACAAAGCCACGTGATAACTATTTTAATAAACACAGTCATGTGATCGCCCTGGTAATAAACAAAGCCATGTGATCACCATGTTGATAAACTCATGTGATTGCCATGTTGATGAAAAAAAGTCATGTGGTCACCATTATGATAAACAAAGTCATGTGACCCCCCCTGGTAATAAGCAAAGTCATGTGATCAGCCATGTGAACACCGTGATCTTAAAAAAACATGTAATCACCATGATGATAAAGTCATGTGATCCCCCATTAATAAAGTCATGTGGTCACCATGTTGATAAACGAAGTCATGTGATTGCCATGTTGATGAAAAAAAGTCATGTGGCCACCATGATGATAAACAAAGTCATGTGATCCCCGTTAATAAATAAAGCAATGTGATCAGTATGTTGATAAATAAAGCCATGTGATTGCCATGTTGATGAAAAAAAGTCATGTGGCCACCATGATGATAAAAAAAGTCATGTGATCCCCCTGTTAATAAACAAAGTAATCAGATCACCATGGTAATACACAAAGCCACAACAGGATGTCACAGCTAAGTTCACTCATGACCAAATAAAGTTCCTTTATTTATATAAAATATGCAACTATAAATCAGTAACTCTTTACTTACCTTTTCTTCTGCCTGTGTTGCTGAAGGCCACTTGGTTACAAAGGAATCACCACAATGATCAACAAAGTCATGTGGTCACCATGTTGATAAACAAAGTCATGTGGTCACCATGTTGATAAACAAAGTCATGTGGTCACCATGTTGATAAACAAAAGCACAACAGAACGGCACATTTAGGTTCCTACCCAAAGTAACCCCATTACCAAACTAACTCCCCCTATGAACTCAAAGTAACTCTATACCTTCCTTCCCTGCCACCTATGTTGGTGAATGCCACTCTGTATACTGATCTGTTTCCAGTAGCAGTTTATCACGATCTTTCGCTAACCTTTACATCTGTGAAGACATGGCACTGCCGTAGCAATTGCTGGGACCACCAGTTAGTGCAAGGGGGAGATAAAGGAAATGAATACATTCCTGGAAGTATTGGGTTCAGAGGAAATTTCATCCACCTATTCCCTAATGCACCAGCATTTGACAGCACAAGGGCCATGATACTTTGTGCCTTACATGTACATCTTATACAGACACTTGGTTACAGGGTCTCTTTAAAGGTGACCTTGAAATCAGCAACTCATCCCAGCTCAACAACAAAGCCTGAGGACCAACATGATGACCAGACAGTTGGCATTTCTAAAAGTAGACCATCAATTTCTTTTCATACGTTTCTTTTCTTATGTATTGCACAAAGCGCAATCAGGCTACTGCCTTCAATCGTTTCACATTAACTGATTGTCTGACATGAATATGCAAACAGCTGAGGCCCCCTATTACCTCCTTTATGAGTCTCTTCCAAGAAAATCGCTGTCTTAAATAGCCTGAAATATCCTCACTGTATTTTATGGGTCTTCAAAATCTGCAGAAATGGAGAACTTAACAATGAGAGAGTTCTCCATTCCGCCACGGAACAAAGTAAAATGCGTAGAATGGATGGCTGCGATTAGGAAGAACCTACGTTCCGAGCTCCAATGGCTTGCCAAGGGCTTCATTCCATTTACATAGCAATTTACAGTTCAGTAAAACAGGGAAATCACTTCACCAATGTAGTGGATCATCTGCGTGCCGCAATCACTTGAACAGCCGCTAAAAGCATTTTGCAAACGCCGTGGTATGTACAGGGGTTCACTAAATTCAATTTACAGATTGCCACATCATGCATTGGAGGGCTTGCTTGGTCATCAATTCTTATGTCTGATATATAAAATTTATTAAAGGCTAAAAAAAGTCTCATAGAGGTCATTTTCTATTCTTTGCAGCTCCAGTGGGTTTAGTCCAATGGAAGATGAAACACATTTAGCCAAGTTTGCAACACAAGGAGGAAACTCAATTAAGGGCAGGTTCAAAGCTGATTCGGGATTGTGCAGTCCTGTGTGGCTCTCTGTGGCTGGCCCCCTTTAAGAACCAGCCTTGGCTCCTATTTATTCCAAATCGGGCTGCCACGGTGAGATGCTACTATGCCTGGCATGAAGAAGCAGTAAATACACCCCAACCTCACTGCCACAGTGGACATGACCGTTGTGGACACACTTTTACACTAGAGAACAATTTTGAACATGTTTTTTGTTGACTTCAATTTTTAAGCTTTTTTACACTAAAATGGGTATGATGATTCTGAAAGTGCAGTTAGTTTTCTTCTATCACGTCAGGCTTTTCTCTACCACTTATATTAATGCGATTACTGTAGCGTGGATTTGTATAGGTTATTCATTTACACAAAAGACATTGTTGTCAGAGGTTGTGCGCTGCTCTACGTAGTGAATAAGCAAAATTTATTTTTCTGCTTACACACGTATTTCCTTTATTTCAGATCATGTCTGGCTCTGCTGTTTCCCGTCGTAAGTGCCTAAACAACCACCATTCCCAGTCAAAGGGCGAACATCAGCACATTTGTAGAGCAAGCATATTTGGATTATTTCAAAGTTAAACTTGGTGATCAAGATAAGTGTTGGGCCCCTCATAAGGTGTGCAAACAGTGTGGAGGGTTTACGGATGTGGACAAAGGGAACACGTGATAAGATGCCATTTGGTATACCTATGGTTTGGCGAGAGCCAGGAGATCATTTCAGTGACTGTTACTTTTGTATAGTGAAAACTTCAGGATATAACAAGAAAAATAAATGTAACATAGAGTATCCTAGTCTACCATCGGCTATACGCCCAATGGCTCATTCAGATCAAATCCCAGTGCCGGTTTTCGTTACACTACCCTGTCTTGAAGAACATGATTATTGTGATGAACTAGGTGACAACAATGATGAAGAGTTTGAAATTGATGAGGACTCTGTTCATAAGGGATTAGATTAGCATGAGTTTAGTGATTTGGCACGTGATTTGGGACTTTCAAAGAAGGCTTCAGAACTCCTAGCATCAAGACTGCGTGAGAAAAACTTACTTGAAATGGGAACAAAGTTATCGTACTTTCGGACCAAAGAAATTGCATTTCTGCAGTACTTTAGGGGTAGAAAAAAGTTACTGAAAGCGGTAACGCCGAGTCACACTCGGGGTAGGTAAACCTATGGGAAGTAATAGTAAATACAGCCTTACCTGATCTGCCGGCAATCCCTGTCTTCTTCCTTCCTCTTCCGGTGTCTTCTGCAGCAGATGAATCACCGGGGGAGTTCACGGTGACGTTGGTGCATGTGTACGTTGCCGGTGGGGCATGGGGGGAAATTCAAATTGAATGCAATACATTGGATTTTCATGTGTAAAAGCAGTACATTGTTTTCATGAACATTTATTTTACAGTGTATATAATAGTATGAGTATACGATTTATTTAATTTTTTTAATTAAAAAAAAATATATATACTTATATATATATTTATATAAAGTTTTTTTCCAGTTTATTTCATTTATTATTTTTACATGATTTTGTGTTTCAAACTTTATTACAAACTTTATTATACTCATACTATTATATTGTTCTGTAAAATAAATTTTCATGAAAAACAATGTACCGCTTTTAAACCGGAAAGAAATTAAGGGAGGTTAATGGAAGAATTGGGAACTCCAATCTATAACTGAATGGTGACTATTTATCAATAGCTCAAAGCGAAGCCTAATGTGTGTCCTCCTTCACAATGGCAATATATTTGGGTCAGTCCCAATTGGCCATTCAGTTTCCCTTTGTGAAGAATGTGCAGACATAACGAGAGTCATTGAGTTGTTGCAATATCACCAACACAATTAGGTCATCTGTGTTGACCTTAAAATGGTATGCTTCCTTCTTGGTCAGCAACGCAAATACACCAAGTATTCCTGTTATCTGTGCATGTGGGACAGCAGAGCTCGTGAGAGGCATTGGGTGGAAAGGAATTGGCCTCCAAGATCTGCCCTAAAACCAGGTGATCCAAACATTCTACATGAGCCACTTGTTGATAGAATATTATATTCCCGCCTCTGCACATGAAACTGGGTCTGATGAAGCAGTTTGTTAAAGCTTTGTCATTTGAAGGAGAATGTTTCAAGTACATCATTTAGGCATTTCCTAGCCAGTCATTTGAAAAAATAAAGGCCGGTGTGTTTGATGGTCCACAGGTTCGGCAGCTCATCAAAGATGAACATTTTATCAGGACAATGCCAGAAGTGGAAAAGAATGTTTGGTTATCATTCAAAGTCATTGTCAAGAACTTTCCTGGAAACACACGAGCAAATAATTACACAGAAATTGTCCAGAAACTCTTGGAGAGCTACAAAATGCTTGGTTGCAATATGAACATCAAGGTGCATTTTCTGCATAGGCATCTTTCTAACTTCATGGAAAACCTCGGTGCAGTCAGTGATGAGCAAGGTGAACGATTCCACCAAGATTTGAAGTCATGAAAGGACCGTATCAGGGTAGATGGGGTGTACATATGATGGCCGACTATTGTTGGAGCATCCGGCGGGATTGTTCTAACACTGAACACTCCAGGAAAAGCTATAAGCGTAACTTTTTACCTTAACCGCTTACCCGATTAATTTCTGTTAAAAAAATGTCATAAAGTAACAATAAATCCTTTGAATGGACAAAAGAAATTTAAATTAACAGTACGTTCAAGTTATTATTATGTTTTTTTCATTGTATGTAAAATTTGTATGTTTTTTGACAAAAATGGAGGGTACCCTGTATCGTAAAAACTGGATGTGATAGCAAAAAACTGGGGTCATTTCTGGATTCACCACCCTAAAATTAATAAAAAAAAAGTGTAAGATCTAACTCAACAAAAAATGTGTTCCCCAGTGTTATCTTCTGATAAAAACTAATATAGATTAAAGAATAAATCCAAAAAAATATACAACCCCCCCCCCTTTGGATGGAAAGCAAAAGATTCTGGAGTGGTGACCGCAGTGCTGGTGTCTTTGGGCATGTGAATGTCTGGTCTTTAGGCGGGTTTGGCCTGCAAACATGGGGGTACATTTACTGTTGGGAGGCTAAATGTGAAGGTTAAAAAGGAACAGAGTCAAAATTAGGCTTAATGCAATGATTACTGAGGGGTTAGCTTTAAGTTAGGGGGTTTAATACACAAGTCATAAGATGGGTGAGGATTACAGGGTGTGTTAGTTTTATGTCTTTGGCAAATGATAGTCTTAGGGTTACAAGGATTATTTTCATGGGTTATAAGGAGAGGTAATGTTAGGATTACTAGAAGGGTTAGTATTAGGGTTACAGTAAAAGATGGTGTTAGGGTTCCAGCAACTGTTGGGGTTATAGGTACGATTATTGGGAGGATTACAGGGAGGATTTGTGTTATGGTTACTGGGAGGTTTAGTGTCAAGGTTTATTGGAAGGGCTATTGTTGGAGTTAAAGGATGGGTTAGTTTGAACATTGTAGGGGGATTTTATTTTACAGAGAAAATTGGTTACAGGGATGGTTAGTGTTGGTTTTGGTGTTTGGGTGGGTTAGGGTTATTGGAAGGGGTATGGTTCAATAGGATGGATTACATCTACATATACATCTACCTTTAGTCTATGGTGCCCTTTAGCCTATCTTTTATCCTTTCTTCTTGTATAGTCCAATTTCGGGACATAAAAGGCTTCGGCACCCAAACCAGTTAATTGGGACAATATGATTATACTATGTAATTGATGTTCAGCTAGCTATATATTGAATATTACTATTTTAGTGTAAATGTTATACAGAGGTGTTTAGTGAGGAGAATTGGTTACAGGGAGAGTTAGTGTTACGGTAAGATGGTTGGGGTTATTGGAAATGTTAGGGTTACATGAAGGATTGCCGTTGGGTTTATAGAGAGGGTTAGGGTAAGAAAGTGGGTTCATGTTATGGTTACCATATGTGTACATATGTGTATGGTTACCATAAGTGTTACAAGAATAGCTGGGTTTATGGTTACAGGGAGTGTTAGTATTGGGCTTAAAGGGTTAAGAAGGTTTATATTACAATTATTGGAATTGTTAGGGTTACATAGATGGTTGAAGTTGAGATTGCAGGAAGTGTTAGGGCCATTTTGGGTAAGTTGTAGCATTCTGCTAAGGGCTCACCCATTGTCCCAACTTTTTCTATTCAAGCAAATATTAGAAGATGGGAACAGCTTTTTGCACATGGCTGTGGCAGATTATGACAGAGTACCCAACTGCTTTGTGGGTTTGTGAAAGTTTGTGCACCAGCAGGGTGCAAATCTGGTTACCCAAGCTGTGGTTTGCTGTGCAGTTTCGAACCACAGATATGAAAGGATCCTCAGTATTTAGGTTTACAGAAAGGAATTAGTATAAGGCCAGTTGAGTTAAGCATTGCTTTCTGAACCAAAAACTACCAGCCCCAAAGCGGGAGGTGGAATTACACAAGTACATTCATTACTTTATAATACATTCTACCTTCAGCAGTTTCAAAAATATACATTGGAATCAGCTTCATATTAATTTGTTAGGCTGATTTAACCTTTAATTGCTCCTTCATATAACTCAAGCTTTGATTAACTTTCTTACGAAAGGAACAAATTAACTTCCATGATTCATTAAAAAATAAATGTTCCCATTGCCCACACACTTGTCAGAGATTAGGACAAATAAAACTATTTCAAGTCTCCAAAAATTCCCATGGTCGAGATTCAGAGGACTCTGCAATGTTTCCGTCCTTTGATTTGGCCGTCGTCCCGCGCACGTCATACTGTACTGTAAGAACTCGCTAATAAATCATTTGGTTTTTTAATTACATGGATTAACTGCAAAGTGTTTTTTTTGCTAATCCTAGGTCTCTGATTGGGTAAGTGCACTCCTTTTATCTCACAACTTTCCGTTTGGTAATTAAACAAACTCCAGTCTAAAACCTACAGGGTAAAAAATAAAAAGTTTTTTTTCTTTAGAATGAAATCAGCAGCAAATTGTGAATTCTAGGCCTTAAAAAGTATTAGGAATAATTTGGGGATATTTGAACAAGAAGTAATACAGACTAAGCTGAGAAGTGTCAGACTTGCAAGGACTAATGTCTGCTTGGGCCCAGAGATCAATTAGTTGAGTGGAATACACGTGGTACTGCTTGGAACCAGGGAAGAGTGGGGGAGGGGGACTTTTTCCCAGCAAGCAGGGTAAGCATTTGCCTGACCTCTACCTACCATAGTCAGCAAAAATAAATCGATACTGTTTCAAGCTAACTAACTCTAATAGCAATAACTTACCCAACCCTAGCTAACCATTGCAGAATGTGCTTACCCAACGCCAGCTAACCCTAGCAGCAAGCACTTACCCAATCCATGCTAACCCTAGCAGCAAGCACTTACCCAATCCATGCTAACCATAGCAGCAAACATTTACCCAGCCCAAGAGAACCAAACCAGCAAATACTTACCCAACCTTAGCTAAATATACCAGAAAACATTTATCCAATGCTAGCTAACCCTAGCAAAAAATGTTTACCCAACCCTAGTTAACCCTAGAAGCAAGCCCTAACCAAATCAAAGTCAACTTAGGTAGCAAGTGTTTACCCAAACCTAGCTAGCCCTAGCCGCAAATACTTAACCAACCCTGGCTAACCCTATTGTAAGGAACTTACCCGTCCTGCGAGCCCGCGTTGTCCCTGGGGATCCCAGCCGCAGAGGGAGACGCCGCTGTAGCAGACAGCATGGCCGAGGCTGCTGCTCTACTCGCAGCTTGTCTCTCTCTGCAGGCGGAGGGTTCCGTCCTTGCCAAACTACTGTTCAGCCAGACAGCATCCCTTGCATCCCTTCAGATGTGGTTACTGAATCTCCTGCTCTCAGCACTCCTTTGCATGTGCAAAGTAGTGCACGTCCTAGGGGTGCTGTGGGAAGACGTGCGCGTGCTACAATGCGTCCCTTTTGTACCCCCCGAGGGCGTGGCACTCGGCTGCCTCGCCCCGGGGCGGGACATAGTTAGTTTGAATTCCCTGCGGCCGATTCAGTTAGTCTCCTATCAGACAGCGCCAGGTGGCGCAAGGCTATTGGTCACTCTGGCCATTTAAGGAGAGCCTGTCCTGTACACCATTGCCCGCTATAAGCCTCTGTGAACTCAGTGTGCTTGGGTGCGTCATTGTGTTGGTTAAGTTTACCTGCTTTTGTCATCCCCATAGTGACCTGGTCTGAAGTTGACTCTGCTTGAACTCTGCCTGCCCTGACCTCGGATTGTTACTGACCATTCTGCCTGCTGCCAGCCCTGACCTCAGATTGTTCTTGACCTGTCTTTGCCTTACCCTCTTGTACTTTGCTTGTTTGGACTTAACCCTTGCTGTGCTTTATGACACTGAATAAAGCCTGATTGAAGGATATCTGGAGTTGGTTGTGGTTTGTGTGCCCAGACGCATTACACCTATCAGCTAATATTAACCCAACCCTAGCTAACCCTAGCAGCAAGAATTTCCCTAACCCTAGCTAAGCAGGAATTTACTTAACTCCAGATAACATTAGCAGCATGAGGTTACCCAACCCTAACTAACATTAGTAGTAAATGCTGACCCAACCCAAACTCACCCTAGTAGTAAATGCTGACCCAATCCTGTGTAAAACTAGCAGTAAATGCCAACCAAACTATATCTAACTAGCTAACCTTAGCAGCAAGTACTTAACCAACCCTAGCTAAACTTAGCCACAAGCAATCACCCCTGAATGAATAAGTACATGCTTGGATTCTTTCTGGGGTGTACAGTTTCCATTAGGGTTAGGTATGTGGTTGCTGCCAGGGCAACTATAGATAAGTAAAAGAAAATTATTCTGTTGCTGTATTTTGTGACAGGAATACGGCCATTAAAACACGTAATTGAACGTTCCACTTGAAGGCTGAACATAGAAATCAGAGTCCCAATTGTGCCAGTTATTCAAAAACCGTAAATAATTATTCCAATATTGTGTGAGTGACATTCTTACAATGCAAGAATCATAATCGCTCATCTACTTATGGTTGTTCTGAGAATGTGAAGCTATCAATTTTTTAACTAATCTTCAAAAGAATTCTACCCGTGTGCGGTCAGCCATGCTATTTACTACTCATGTTATAAACAAACTTCAGATTAAAAAAAAAAAGCTCAAAAAATGTAAAATACCCACCGCTCAGATATCCAGCGAAACAAACATGCTATTATTTAACCTCCAATTAACACATCTGTGACAATATGTATTTATGTGCAGCATTTAATAAAGGAGCTGAAAGAATTATGTCATATATACTCACATCAGCTGCCAAAACCCCACAATGCTAAAAGCAATTATTATGACTGCGTATAAAAGTCGCTGTAAACACAGATATAAAAGGCAAGTAAAGGGAGATGAGGGAACGTATACATGGGTATAAGTTTAACAAGTTGTAGATTGCTTGTTAAGCAAGGTCTAAAGAGCTGGTGGCATTGCCTGGGCAGAATGTTGGGGCTGGTGTGGTTTGCAGCACCACTTTGGTGAAGACCCTATTAAGTAGAGAGAGTGGAGGTGTAGATCTACAATTTTAGGGATTGTCTTGGGCTCTTTGTAATTGGTTGGCAAGCTCCAGTCCCCATGAAGAAATCCTGGTTATAATAAGGTCGAGTCAATCACTGACAATATGGGAGTAATTTAGTAAAACTCTACAAGCCTAGAGAAGATAGGTTATCATGGAAGAAATTTGGTAATCCAGCAAACCTGGGATAGATCTGGTCCAGGATTGAAAAGATTTGCCAAGTATAAGCAAATTAATCTATTCCAGGATCACTCAGGTTCTCCCATGATTATCTATCTTCTCCAGTCTTGGAGAGCCTTAGTAAATCAGGCCCAATGTCTTTGTATGTTGGCCAATAGATTGGTCTGGCACCAAAAGTGGATACATATGTGGAAAGGGGAGTATTGGGGTTCCCACCATGCAGTACTTGAGATTTGACGGTTGGGGTTTGGATCTTGGACTGATGGAGAGGGAAGTACTAGTACCTCTGTGGTGTTGGACATTCCTTAGGCTAAAAGAGAAGCTGTCAGGGAAGGGACATATTGCAAGGTGCTGATGACAGAAGACTATGTGTGCCTGATTTCGGGACTGTCACAATGGAGGATGTCTCATGTCATGCCAATTTCTTTGGCTATTATACTTTTTCGTTTGGGTGTAATGATAGGAGCTCCATGTTTATGCTTTTTGGCATGACCATGTGCCCAACAGACTAGGAGCTGTTATGCCCCAAACTTTGCACCCCTCAACCTTCTATTCTAATATCTGAGTTGAACAATAAAAACCCATAGTCTGAAAGTGAACAATGCATGTGTGATCTTTTTTACCCTACTTGAAGGAAACCTTGTAAAATGTGTCAATAAAGTGACTTGGAAATTTACAATGGGTCGAAACAGTCTTAAAAGTCTCAGGAAGGACTCTTTTAGAAATAATTGCCATATAGGTTCCCCACCCTGTATGTCAGGACTCATGCTAAGAGGCTCAATCATTTATTGTTTTTCCAGGAATGGAGGGTTCTTCTTTATACCTTCTACCAAACGGAACCATAAATAAAGTGGAGAAGGCTCACTGACATCCATAACCCAACACTGACCCCTGAGATAATGGCTAAGGGGGACAACTAGTGTGATCTGAAGAATAAGATGCACTCATGCAGGGAGGAAAGCAGCTTCGTTTTATTACCCTCCCCATCAACTTACCTTCCCCATACTCACCTGGCACTCCATTGACTATGGAGAGTATGTGAGTATGTGTGTATCTAGGCCTGCTTTTTTCAACTACTATGGGTAGGGATGTTTAAACAGGTGAGGGGGGGCATTTATTTAAAAAAGAATTGTGCCTAAACCATGAAAAGACTAATTTTTCACTTTAATTTTCATTTGCATGTCATCAGTAAAATCTTGGTAAATAGCAAGCACGCTACCTTGGTTAACCTTAAAAGGTGTGCCGTAGCTCCACTTAGTAGACATAGCCATTTCCTGATTCTTTCCATCAGCGGACGTCTTTAATGCATTAAAAACTACAATCTTCTGCCAGTAAATTTTTGATTTCCCCTTGGATCTCTAAAATTGTTACAAAAAAATACATCAACACATTCGAAAGTTATTAATCGTTAATCTTACTGTCAGGTACGGTGTTAAAAAACATTGTTAACAAGAAAATTCAAAAGGAACTTCTAATTATGGCAGACAGAAAGCATCAGATGTTGTTGTGTTCCAAAACTTTGTACAACGATGAAAAATAATGACTTTTTTTATCAAATCAATTTTGTATCAAGTACGAGAGCGTTGCAGAGGTTTGTGGTTCCGCTGCTTGCCGACGTTAATGGAGCTTTAATTGACACGGCAAAATGTCAGTGCGAAAGTCGAGATGCTATTGGTTGGACGTGGGTGAGCCGTTGCCCGTGATTTTATATTTCTTTAAATTTGGCCCATGCGGCCCGTGAATGATAAATCAACACACGATTTGTTATTAAACGGTTCATTATGCCAGTAATATGATTCACCCTCACGTAACAAGTGGAAGGTAACCTAGAGAATAACCCACACTGGCGTGATGGATGGAGCGGCCTGGAAAAGTTCAATTGGGCAAGAAGGTCAATGAGATGAGTCAGATTGCACTAATTTTACGTTTTTGAGGATGTGATTCATCATCATAAAAAAAAAAACCCAGACAGGCGAGGGCTCATGGAGAAATATTATTAGACTCTAGTGTGTCTCAGGAACCGAAAAGTCCTGGTTGACTTTTTCTCCAAGATGTCCTTTGCTCCTTTTTCATTCGGTGATTATCCGAATGATTGGGTTGGGTCTTAATGCACTTTGAATGACACCTTCACACACCCCAATGTATCTACAGTACGACGCATTTATATTGCTCCATTTACCAAAATTACATGCCGGGTTTTTGGTGATTTGGTGAATTGGTCACCCAATTCAAAAGTAGAGGTTAATGCACCACATGTGTGAAGGGGATCTGAAATTGGACCTGTTATCATATACATTGCAAATCTTTCCCTGGAGTTCTTGAGAAGATGTAACTTGCAACAATGGGTTGGAACAGTTCTGTAAGGTCTCTTGAAAAAAATTGGGCGTGCCACGCTATATGTCAGCAAAGAACCCTTTGCTAAGGGGCTTAGGGCTATCATTCATTGTTTTTCTAGAGTTGGAGAGTTTTTAATCTCGGCTCCATGCTCTTCTTCTAAATAGAACCCGATTAGGTGAAGAGCGCTCATGGATATCCCTGACTCATCACTAACCCCAAGATAATGCCCAAGGAGGCAACTAGTGTGATCCGAAGCATAAGACTCACTCTATACAGAGAAGGCAGGAGCTTAATTTTAGTATCATCTTTCCCCTCAACACATACCTACCTATTGTATTCACCTGGCACTCCATTGACTATCCAGAGGTAATTCCCACTATTGTGGGCGTGTAACCCACTGCTCTGCCAAAGCACTCCCATTGATAATAAGGAGGTAATTCCCATTACTGAGGGCATGTGACCCACTGCTCTTCCTCCCAGCACTCTCATTGACTGTGAGGAGGTAATTCCTACTATACGGGTATGTGACCCACTGCTCCGCCTCAGCCCTCCCATTGACTATCAGGAGGCAATTCCCATTATTGGATGCATGTGACTCATTGCTCTTCCTCCCAGCACTCCCATTGACTATTAGGAGGTAATTCCCAATGTTGGGGGCATGTGGTCACTGGACTACCTCCTTGACATTCCCAATGACTATCAGGAGGTAACTCCCAATATCAGGAACATGTGACCCACTGCTTATTCACCCTGGAAATCTATTTCACTATTGGAAGCTAGGTCCCATTATTGGGAGTGACTGCTCTTACAGTCACTTGAAATGATCACTTATGCTTTGGTAACAATTACTGGGGATCTGTACTGGGATTTTGTTTCATAAAACTCTGGACCTGATTTGTTAAAGACTGTAGACTATCATGGGAGAACATAGGTGACCCAGCAAACCTGGAACAGATCGAGTTCAAGATTGGAAATATTTGTCAGTTAATAGCAAATGATTTTTAAGAAATCCATTCCAGGTTTGCTGGATCACCCAAGTTCCCCCATGATAGTCCATCTTCTCCGGTCTTAGAGAGCTTTGATAAAAATAGGCTCATTGCATCATGAAATGCAATTTCCTGTTTTTGTTGCATTAAAGTGTTGCTCTCTTTTTCCAGTCTACAGACACTTTCTGTTCATTCAGAAGCTCCATGCGGTGTATGAGGTTGGTCTGCTGCTGAATGGCTTCCTTAGCCTTGAATGGGAACACATCAGAACCACATTAGTAACCGGTTAAAATAGTAGCGGAGAGCCAACTACCCACAATCCTTTGCAAGAGAACTGCAACCACAACCTGCAACCGCTTACTATGCATTTTAGCAAATCCTCATGACTGCCTGGTATTACCCCCTCCTCACCCCATGCGGGAGCAGATAGGGGCATGTGACCCACTACTCCTCCCCAGCCCTCCCATTGACTATCAGAAGGCATTTCCCATTATTGGATGCATGTGACTCATTGCTCTTCCTCCCAGCAGTCCCATTGACTATTAGGCGGTAATTCCCAATGTTGGGGGCATGTGGCTCACTGGACTACCTCCTTGACACTCCCAATGACTATCAGGAGGTAACTCCCAATATCAGGAGCATGTGACCCACTGCTTATTCACCCAGGCAATCTATTTCACTATTGGAAGCTAGGTCCCATTATTGGGAGCAGGTGACCACTGCTCTTCCTCCCAGCACTTCAATTATAATCAGGAGGTAATTCCCATTATTAGGGGTATGTCACTCAGTGCTATTCCTCCCATGTGGCAACAAGAAATTGTGGATAGATTAAGAAATATTTAAAGTCACTTATGTCAGAGTATATTTCCCTGTAACTGAGCTCATTTCTCCCAGTTAGAGGAAATCCCCCCATTGGGGATGCAAACAGGGAACGAATAGAAAAAAGTTCAACTATAAAGTAAATGCAAACCCTAAATTATTGCCATCATGTTGATAAGGTGACAACATTATGATAAGGTGACAACATGGAAGCACAATAGGGAGACAATGACTAAGCGTTGTCACCCTATCCTAGGACATTCCCGAACAAGAACCCTCATGGCAGGATCACAAGGTATTATTTTGATGAAATGTACACAAAAATACAAAATTAGATATTTGAGCGGGATGGGAGGAGGAGGCGGGTAGTATACGGAAGACATTTTTAGGATCGGTAAAGTACTCAATTATACATTTATGTTACAGTTGACTCTCCTCGCCCCCTCCTGTTTTTTACCTTGATCCATCGATCTCCCGTTGGGAATGTAATCGTAATTACTGAGTATTGCACAAATGTACGCCTTCCAAAAGTGCGCGGGCGGACATCTTGCTCCATATACTATTTTAATTCTGCAGCTCCATCTGCTCACTACAACCCCGCCTCCACGTAATTTTAGCTTTTTACAAAGAACGCCCGCTATTAAACTAATCTTCTTTTTCTTTTTTTTTTTGCATTCCCATTTTAGGAAAAAAACAAAAAGCCCCTTTGACTGAATGGGAAACGTTAATGGACGACGGTTGTGACAAAGCATTTTGTGTCAGGATCGGCCCGTCACACAGACGCCGCGCTATTTGCATTGCAGATGACTTTCCATGTTCGAGCAGCAATCTTTAATGGGAAGCCATGGAAACGGCTGCGCGGAGCCCTGATGTATTGTGCTGTAACTATTAGGATAATATACTGAGAACGGCGCGCTCGCCGCATCCAAAGGGCTTGTTTAAATATCGTTATCCCCAAATGGATACATTGTTTGCCCGACAATGCGCAAAGAGACTGAATGTGGCTTTTATGTGTGGGCACAATTCATTTCCCCAGATCCGGGACGTTTTATCGTTACATTGTTGCACTCATGTGTTTAAATAATTTATTTATAGCGCGACGGCATATTAAAAAAAAAAAGAAATAGTTTTTCTTAGACCAAGTCAGGGGCCAAACTTGAAATTTATTGAAAAAATTGAGAAAGTTTACTACTTCATCCATAACTAAAAAAAAAATCCCCTCTACACACACTTTAGGGTTGAAAGGACTCATTTCTATCTATCTATGCAGGCTGTGTGTTGTTCATCCTCTCACATCACAAGTTTGTCTGACACTAAATATTACACTATGCAGTCTCTAATGGATTGAAACAAACACAATGCCCCTGGTAGTCAGGCACCATGTGATCATTGCCTAGGCTTTGTGTCACATGATGGGTGTACAGGAATAATGTCTATGTATTGCATGTATTGATTATGATGATGTGAGGTGGTAATGTGAGCGGGCGGGCCAGATGTAGTTCATTTCCGGAAACTATGGTGGCCATAAAAGGACCTTGAGGGCCAGATGTGGCCCGCGGGCCAGAGTTTGACACCCCTTTATAGAACAAGCAGAACTGTCTGCATTTGCTCTTACAGTCACTTGAAATGATCACTTATGCTTTGGTAACAATTACTGAGGGTCTGTACTGGGATTTTGTTTCATAAAACACTGGACCTGATTTGTTAAAGACTGTAGACTATCATGGGAGAACATAGGTGATCCAGCAAACCTGGAACAGATCGAGTTCAAGATTGGAAATATTTGTCAGTTAATAGCAAATGTTTTTTAAGAAATCCATTCCAGGTTTGCTGGATCACCCAAGTTCCCCCATGATAGTCCATCTTCTCCGGTCTTGGAGAGCTTTAATAAAATTGGCTCATTGCAATTTTGCAATTTTCCTGTTTTTGTTGCATTAAAGTGTTGCTCTCTTTTTCCAGTCTACAGACACTTTCTGTTCATTCAGAAGCTCCATGCGGTGTATGAGGTTGGTCTGCTGCTGAATGGCTTCCTTAGCCTTGAATGGGAACACATCAGAACCGCATTAGTAACCGGTTAAAATAGTAGCAGAGAGCCAACTACCCACAATCCTTTGCAAGAGAACTGCAACCACAACCTACAACCGCTTACTATGCATTTTAGCAAATCCTCATGACTGCCTGGTATTACCCCCTCCTCACCCCATGCAGGAGCAGTTAGGTGCATGATTGCCAATCGTCCATCTCAACTCCTCCAAATTATGGTGTCTTTTTATAATGCAGTGAATCTGACATTCACCATTCTTTGGTGGAGAATCAATCTTTCCCATTGAAAACACAGTGACTTGGGAGATAATCCATCAGAGAGTGTGTGCTGCGTGCTGGTGTCCCCAAAGCGTTACACTAACAGACACGTTTTGTGCAGTAATGCAGTGGGGCGGATTTATTAAAGCTCTCCCAGACTGGAGATGATAGACTATCATGGGAGAACCTGGGTGATCCAGGAATCTATTACAGGTTTACTGGATCCCCCAGGTTTTCCTATGATAGTTTATCTTCTCCAGTCTTGGGGAGTTTTAATAAATCACACCCATTGACTGCATGCATTTGCACACTGGGATGCCATTTATCCTTCATGCCACACCAAATGCACCTTACCTGCACAATGCAGCAACATGTCCCATGCACCACTGTGGCTGCAGTTTCTAAAGAGCAGCATGCACAAATTTAAGTCTTAAGTTTAAGGTAAGTCCATAGGCTGCCCTATTGCAATGCACACCAATGCAAAAGGCATCATCTGGAGCCCTTTAATATTTGTTCATGGAGAGCAACAGACAGGTCCTCTTTTGAGCCATTCTCAGCCTTTATTAATAAAAACAGGATTTATATAGCACCAACATATTAGGCAGCGCAGTACATTAAAGAGGGGTTGCAGATGACAGACAGATACAGACAGTGACACAGGAGGAGGAGAGGACCCTACCCCAAAGAGCTTACAATCTAAAACCCCTTGAAACAACTTTCAAATCTTCAACCTGGAGCTCCTTCTATAATTATTATTATTACAGTATATTACTGTGGTGGTCAGTGGGTGGAATTCCTCTTACATTGCTGGCCTGTGGGAAGAATGTCACCTTTACAGATAGCCAAAAACATCATTGGGGTCACTTAAGCTACGTACACACTTCCAATTATTATCGTTGGAAAACGAACGACGAACGATCCTGCACGATATCTACGAACGATCGTATAGCTCCGATCCTGCACATACAGATAACGACACGATCGTTCGTAGATATTGTACACACAATAGATACGATCGTTTGAGCGATAGAGGAACTATGTGCACGACAGGAAAGTGAACGAACGTTCGTTCATTGCGCATGCTCAGACCATGGACGATCAACGAACGATCGTACACACGAACGATGTTCAACGATCGTCGTCCAATCCGATCCGCCGGTCCGGTCGTTCGTTTCCAACGACTTTCCTCTTTCGTCGGCGTCGTTGGTTACTTTTTTTACGAACGACTTTTGCCCAATCGATCGTTCGTCGTTCGTTTTGAACGATAAAAATTGGAAGTGTGTACGCACCTTTAGTCTGCCCTGATAGGCACAGACTGCTCATTGCTCAAGTAACCCCCAGCAACCTCTGGATGAATCCTGGTTGGGAAACATTGACTTGTAAAATGCAAAATGAAAAAAATTAAAACACAAAACTCCTTTTAAGCTGAAAAAGATTTTTCAGTGTACAAACTTTTGCATAAATTTGCAACTTTAACTTTTAGCTTCTTCAGCAAGACTGCGTAATGCCTATCCTCCCCCGCTGTACTGGAACAAAAAAAAAATGTACAAACCTGGCTAACCCACATTGCTTTAATTGGAGCTCTCTATACAATCTGTATATAAAAGTCATATAAAAGCTGCATTAGATTCCCCCCCCACACACACACACACACACTATTCATTACATGTTTCATTGTAACGTCAGACGCCGACCGACTCGCCTAATGAATTTCGCAGGATTGCCATTTACTAAATTCTGCACTAATTAAACAAGTTAATTAAAAAGCACTCTTGTTAATTCTGAACACGGGAAGTTGATGTTGTTTTCTTTGCACTAAGTAACAATGGAATGGGTCTTAATGATTATTAATCACACCGGACAAAGTCTGTCGAGGACCGGTAAGGGGGGGTGTCGGCAATTTTTTTTTTTTTTTGCCGCTAAACAAAAGTCAAAATTAATTAACTGCATTGCAAAGTTTTTATAGAACTCCATCAATGGCTTTGAGGCATCAAAAGCCAAAACTTTGCAGCGGTGAAGATTTTTGTCATTGAATTTGTTGGGAATGTTTTTGCATAAGTGAGGCCACTTTTGGCCTATGTAACTTACCCGCTTTGCAATTGTGTGGAAATGGGGGGGGGTCCGTAAATAATACAAGTAAATAACAGCCATATCCCCAAAGCAGATATCATACAGAGAGATATTTTGAACAAGGTAGTTCAAGATAGTGGGACTTTCGACGGGCTGGATTCTTAAAAACAACAAATTTTATTATGTGCAAAAATATTTTTAAAATATAAACAATATAGAATAAAAACAGATATTGGTGTTTTTACAAGATAAATTTGTCTAGTCCTTACAATCACGCAATGATCAAAAGGTCACCCTATAGGAGGTATATCTAATAAACCAATACAAGGTTCCAATCGACACGTTTCGCAGCATTGCAGCTGCTTCTTCAGGAATGAAATGTGTCAATAGGATCTAGACTAAGGGTGTCAAACTCAAATACACAGTGGGCCAAAATGAAAAATTTGGACAAAGTCGTGGGCCAAACTTGATATTTATTGAAAAAATATCAACAATTGAGGAAGGTCGCTAATGAATGCCAACAGAGGAGGGGATGCTTGTGGGTCCTGATTGACGTACCAGCAGAGCATTCTGGGATTTGTAGTATTAGCGGTGCATGTACTGTCTACAGGCAGGCCAACTAGTAGACATTTGGTATTTTCTCGCTGGCCAAATATAATCACAGTGCGGGCCAGATTTGGCCCACGGGCCTGAGTTTGACACCCCTGGTCTAGACAAAAGGTACTAAAGATGGTTTAGACAGACAGCAATTTTATAATGAATATTAACCATATGAAGGAAAAGCAGAAAAGTACTCATTGATAATCTCTTGTGTCCAAGGAATATAGGTTGTAACTCAACACCATCACCGGAGCAGATACAGCCCCACCACAGATCAGAGACCCCAAGGCTGGTAAAACTTGTATTGCTTAATATAACATCTATTAAGTATGAATCATGATAAAAGTAAGAGATATAAATGAATCTCACAAATTGACCAAAAAGGGACAGGAATAGGGCAAATATGTATCCAAAATAAAGAGAAGGATACCGGCTTTGCCATGCCCCGACATCCAAAGCCCCTCAAAGCCAAAGTAGAGTATGGAAAAAGAATGTTTAAAGCCACCTGACAACTTTAATACCCTGACCACTGAATAAAGAATTGTCAATACAATGGGAACAATTTTGTAAAAATTTGGCTGCTTTTTGCAGAACTAAACTTGCGATACTCCCCAGTGCCTGTTCCATCGCAAGGCGCCATTATCTTCTTTCTTCTTCTCTTCCTGGAGAAGATCCTTAGTCATCTGGATTGGCCGGGCTGTGGTAATGTAGCTGCAGGAGCGCATTCATTCCAGGCACGTGCAGGGGAAGCCGGAATTGCTGGATATCCTGGCAATCAAAGTTGATCAAGTTGTTGCAGAAGAGGCATCACCCATTGTAATGAAGACCTAGCTGATCATGGATTTTTAGGACAGGATCACACCTGCAGCTTTCTTGCTCAGGTTTGTGCAGCTCCCTGCAGCTGGAGGAATTGCATGGCAATGCTGGCTCACATTGGACAGCTGGCAGCAGTAAGCAGCACCAATGCCAATCACTGTAGCCCCCTATTCGTTCCCTATGGCCACTGACGCAGGATTCCGCTCTCCCCATAGCCTCTTCCCATGCAGCAGCTTTGCCTGGCATGAGAAAGCTGTAAATGCACCGCAAGCTTACTGCCAGTGCAAATAAACCCTAAAAAGTGGAACCTTAGTTACCTGCATTATTACAGAGGTGAACCGAATGCTTTTCACAAATTTTTACAAATGAGAATATTTTTGCAAAAATGCAGTGTTCCTGGTCATGTGACCCAAAAGTCAAAATATATGAAAAAAAAAAAATTGTAAGCAATCTTTTAAATTTAATACAAAGGCTCCTGAGCATCGTAGTGTCACCAAAATTACTGGGGGAATTCTGAGAATCGGTAAAGACATTTACCCCAAAAAAATGTATTTTTCCATAAATCTCAGAACAGTCTTAAAAAGGGGCCAGCTAATTCCTCATATTACTTGCAAAGCCACTGAACACAGAATAGACACCAAAAATAGGGGGGAAGGGGTATTGGGGCCCCCTGTGCAAAGCTATCTTAGGGCCCACCTACTAAATAGACCCCTGTTGGCTGTGGAGGGTCCGGTACCCTGGTGCAGTGGCAAACTTTGCACCCCCCTATGTCCGCCCCATGCTTGTATTATGCAGCACAATGGTGTGAAATGGCAACTACATGCAAAACATTCAATTTGTCCTCCACCACCACTTAGATTGTAAGCTCTATGGGTCAGGGTTCCTCTCTCCCCCTGTGTTAATATTTGTTATGTGTACAGATTTGTCATCTGCAGCCCTTATTTACTGTACAATGTATGTTGGCGCTTTATAAGTAAAGGTTAATAACAATATTACCACTAAAATAAAATATTTTTGTTAAACCCCCGACTAGCAGCCACGGCTTCAAAAGTCGTCCCGATATCCTCGCAAAATCCCAATGTTTGTCTTTTTAATGCGATTAGTTCTAATTAACGACAAACGGCATGCGGTTTACAATTATTCTTCTTATTTTTCATGCAGGCGGCTAATATTAAATAGAAGCTAATGAGGTTAAATAGTTAGCAGAAATGAAACAAATCATTAATTAAAATACTACATCATTGTTTGGATTTTTTAAGTGTGTAATTAGCAGTCCAGAAAGACTTCGTTTTTTTTTTAAAAAAAAGGAAAAAAATAGAAACATCGATTTATAAGCAATTTAAGAAGTCGTTTGTCACGCCCCAGTTTGTGATGATCTGTGGAGCAGATGGTTCCACAATTCCGTGAGAATGAATGATGGATCTGACATGAATCAGCTGCAGTCGGAGTTGTAATGGAAGGCGGCCATTCTTTTCATTTGGTTTATATGCCTAGAGATAAAAGTTTTTGGGTAGAGTAGGGAATGGCTGGAACCCCTTTGTTTAAAGAGCCCCAACAGGAGTTTAATGAATCCCCTTCCATTAAATGATGCTTACTATTTTTTAAGTGTCCACCAGCAGAAGTCAAAAACTGAATAGCAGTTTTGGCTGCAATAATCACCTTCTACAGCGATGTCCCTTGCAGTACTCCTTTCAGCCACTTGATGTCCTCAGTCTTCCAAAGCACTAATGAATATATACCTGCTGCAGTAGCTCTTTCTTGCCACTAGATGCCCTCAGTTTTCCAGGTTGAATGACACCCAGGCAGGTAAATTTCTGGGTGGTGTGGTGCCATAGGTGCCAATCCCAATGGCAGGCAGCATTCCCATTGGCTGGTGGTTGTCAAAAGCTGTACTGTTGCATATGGGGCAACTAGCTCCCGGCAGAACCACAACGACTCCCAACAATAAAATCATATCCGTTATTTATATTTCTAAGATTTCTAAAACAAATTTAGATACGCTAAATACAAGGGAGTGCTGAGAAGTTCCTGGCTTTGCCCCCTTCCAGATGAAATAGAGAAATGAGTGTGGGGGCATATGACAGCCTAATATCTTAGTATATAACTGTGCAAATATCAGGTCTTTGTGATTCTTAAAACTGTTTTTTCTTTTAGTGAGAAGCTGTGATGGCAGAGGTACAAGCAAGTTTCACGTCGTTGGAGTTACGGGCCGTCATGAAGTTTTTGTTTCTCCAGGGAAAGTCAGCAAAGGACATTCACACTGAGATGTCACCAACACTGGGGGAGAAGTGTCCTTCCTACAGCACTCTCATAACCTGGATATCTCATTTCAAGACCGGGCATTTCACCGCTGAAGATGAGCCCAGCAGTGCGGGCCACCCAACCTCAACTGACCCGGCAACCTGCGATGTCCATGAACTTATTATTGGGGACCGGCGAATATCCACAAAAAAGATCGCCCAGATACTTGACATCTCACGGGAGCGTGTTGGGTTTGTTATCAAACTATCCTAGACATGCGCAAGCTTTCAGCGAAGTGGGTGCCGAAATGTTTGAACAGTGATCAGAAGAAGGAGTTGAAGCATCCAAAGCCGTTTTGGTCCATTTTGAAGCTGCACAGGACTTTCTGGCTAGGTTAGTGACTGAGGATGAAACCTGGCTCCACATCTATGATCCTGAAACCAAGGAACAGTCAAAGGAATGGTGCCAGAGCGGGTCCCTGTGACCGAAGAAGTTCCGAACCCAGAAATCGGCCAAAAAAGTCATGGCGACTGTTTTCTGGGACAAAGACGGTATTCAGTTGATGGACTACCTACCTCAGGGCTCTAGTATCACCGAACAGTATTATGCTAATCTCCTGGACCAGATGAAGGAGGCAATTAAGACGAAACGCCATGAAAAGTTGACCAAAGGGATCCTTTTTTTGCAGGACAATGCACCTGCGCACACGTCCAACGTTGTGGCTGCCAAATTGAACACCCTGGGTTTCCAATTGGTCCACCATCTCCCCTACTCACCTGACCTGGCCCTTTTGGACTATTATCTGTTCTCGAATTTGAAGAAGCACCTGAAGGGGCAACGTTTTGAGGACATTTCTGGGCTGGTTTGCAGCCCAATCAAAGGAGTTTTATTTGAACGGTCTAGAAAAGCTGCAACTACGCTGTTCCAAGTGTCAGTCTCAGGGGGGAATATGTTGAATAAATGTGTTATTTCATAACTCTGTCTCTCTTCTTTCTGGGCAAAGCCAGGAACTTCTCAGCAGCCCCTCGTACACTTGCAATATAAGTCTATATATATATATAAATATATAGCAATGTAAGTCCAGGGGGACTTTTAAAAGTGGTGATCAATACTCCATCCAATCAGATTTTCTGATTGCCGATTTAGGATCATTGCAGTTCTTCATTTCTCCACTTGGTGGCCAGGGGTCAAAACCCCATTGGCATTAATAATACGCCAGGGTTGTCTCATTAGAAATCTCTCCTAACTTTTTCTAAAAAAAAAAAAAACCTGCCCTGGTGGTGTGAAATGGATAATGTGACTTCCTAAAATGTTTCGGTGTAATTGCGGCGTGCGAGGGCTCTCGTCTCCTCCAGCTGCATCCTTAAAGCTCCCAGTAAGTTTGATGCCGACTTCAAAGGCTTCTCTGAGGTTCCACCGACTGGAGAGCACTTACCAGGCGCGCTCTAATCTACTCCAGCTAGAGTGCCGGTGTGGGATTTGTTTGCTGCAGCATCGGATGGATTTTGGTGCCATCAAAGCACAATACTTCGGAGCGCTGTGTCGCTGCTGTCTTGGCGGTAATAGGCTTCCCAAAGATTAGAAAATAATTAGCTAAAGCCCTGCATATAAATAACAATTAACCTTTGTGTTTTAATTATCAGACTGCTGATCTCCTGCAGCCTCTCATGCACTCAACGAATTGCAACTGCAAGTCTGTGAGGCTTCATTCACTTTGTGGAAGAAGTGGTCTCTCTGCAAAGGTCTGGCACGCCCTTGAGGAGTCATAAATTAAGTCCTCCAATCAGAGTTGAGCATGAGATTTCTTAATTGCAGTGCTATAGGTCTGAATTAGCAAGAGGCGTGGCTCACCTCTGCAGAGAGACCCCTGCTTCCACACAGAGAGGAAGAGCCCTATTCTGCAGCATACTGGTAGGGGACAGGCGGTCCATTAAGGGCCCTCACTTCTTATATGCCCAGGGCCCCATTTTTGTCTAAAAGCTTAGCTGAATTAGTAATCCCTCTCGCTGAAGGACAAAGGATGACCAGATCTGTGCAGAGATTTACCTCAATGGATTTTTTTTTTACTTCCACATAACAAAATCACTTTGCTAAATTAAAAGTGAACTTGGTGTAAAGAGCGCCATTTAATTTCCTGAATTTGCCCGATAGGGCCGATGTTTTACTGCTGAAGGTCATCGGGGGGAGAGGTTTGCACTCCATTACCAAACAACGAGGACTCCGAGCTTCTTTTTCTTGGCATTGAAAATGAAAATGAAAACTGAACTGAGATTCTTGTTTATTGTTGTGTCCCCGCAGGGAAATTTACCCTCACTTCCTGTTCAGGTGACAACATCCTGATTGTGAGGGGAAATAAAAGGAATCCTTGAAAGTGTATGAACTATTCGGAGAAAGTGTGAATCTCCTCAGTGGCAAAGAATAATTCTCCTAAGAGGCAAAGGGTGAATAACCCTATTGTAAGAAGACGAATCCCCCCAGTGGCAGAGGGTGAATCTTCCCAGAGGTAGAGGGTGAATTTCCCAGTGGGAGGGGTGAATTTCCCCAGAGGCAGAGGGTGAATCTCCCCAAAGGCAGAGGGTGGATTTCCCAGTGGTAGAGATTGAATCTCCCTAGAGGCAGAGGGTGAATCTCCCAGTGACAGGGTGAATCTCCCCAGAGACAGAGGGTGAATCTCCCAGTGGCAGAGAGTGAATCTCCCCAGAGGCAGAGGGTGAATCTTCCAGAGGCAGAGGGTAAATCTCCCCAGTGTTGGAGGATTAATCTGCTCAGTGCAAGAGGATGAATCTCCTCAAAGGCAAAGGGTGAATCTCTCCAGTGTAAGAGAATGAATCTCCCTAGTGTGAGAGGATGAATCTCCCCAGAGGCAGAAAGTGAATCTCCCCATTATCAGAGAGTGATTTTCCCCAGAGGTAGAGAATGAATCTCCCAGGGGCAAAGAGTGAATCTCTGCAGAAATAAAAACCTGACAGGAGAAGACCTAACCTTTTATTGGCCATTACAAAAATTTTGAGTTGGTGAATGTTTTGGTCGTACTAAAAGCCCCACACAGATGTGCCATGGAATGAATAACGCCCATGTTTGGGTGAATGAGGGGTTGCGATAGGTAGAGCTGAGTCTGGAAGTTTTTCTCCGGTGTGAACCTGACAGCCTCCACATTCTGGCCGTTTACAAGTTTACAAATGATGTTTATTTATAGATAGTTGCATACAGATTGGAATGTTATTCATTCATAATAAATCCAAAACACAAGAGAAGATACCGTTCAATGATGGCACGAAATAATTACCTTGTAGCGAAAAAAAGATCCAGGTAACCTAAGTGAAGTGTGTACCCAGTGCAGGAAAGGCCACCTACTGGTACTGTCAGGTATGGTAAATCATTGCAGCTGTTTTATATTACTACCCGATGCGTTTCGCCTATAAGTGCAGCTTCCTCAGGGTGCTAAGGTTTGCCGAGGGGTATACAGCACTGTATAGGAACAGAATCACAACTAAACACATCTATGAATAAAGATCATAGATGTGTTTACTTGTGATTCTGTTTCTATACAGTGTTGTACTACCCCCAAAAACTACCCCCTCACTTAGGCGAAACGAGTCGGGCCATATTATTAGACAGCTGCATCCATACACTTCATATATGAATATTAAGGCTCTGGATTATGGATCTTGGGTTACCTGGATCTCTTTGTCGCTAGAAGTTGATTGTTTAGTGCCAATTGGTGGCCAGCCATCATTGAATGATATCTTCTGTTGTATTATGGATTTGTTATGAATTATGTCAATTTGTATGCAACTATCTATAAGTAAACATTTGTAAACTTTTATGCCAAAAAAACTTTCTCTTTTCTTTTAATTCCTTTGTTCTATAATTAGAGGTTGGCATATCCTAATCATTGCAAAACTAAAGATTGTAGAAACTTCCCACCCTTATCCTATGGTTTTAACCCTATCACTCTCTGTAACCCCAGCACTGACCCTCTTTGTACCCCTAAGACTGACCCACCCTGAAATCACATTATGTACCCGTCTTGTATCATAGCACCAACCCTTCCTGTTGCCCTCCCTACAACCCCAAAACTACCCACTCTGTAACCCTAACATGAATTCTCTGCGTAACCCTAACCTGGCCCTCGTGTAATGCTAACATTAACCCTTCATATAAAACAATCACAACCATAGCTCTGTAACCCCCACACTAACCCTCTTTACACCCCATAATCCTAACCCTCTCTGCAGCATCATCACCTTGTAACCCTAAGCCACCCTACAGCCCCATTCCTCACCCAAATCCTCCTAACACTTTCTTAAACCTTACCATTACCCTTCATGTAATCTGAACATTAACCCTTCCATAAAGCCCTAACCCTAGGTTTTCCGATAACCCTAACACCATTGATTACCCTTCATCTAACACTAACCCTACTCTTTATTCGCACACTTACCTCCCCTGTGCCAGGATGCTCTATACCAAATGCCAACCTACCTACTCCTGGACCAGAATCATTAGCTCCTGCATGTTTCAAACCTTGCCCTCCATTAGCCTACAAAGCAAGAAATCTTACTGCAAGCCTGATTTCAGCTTTCAGCTGCCAATGTAACATAAAGCCACAATTCAAACAATTACATTAGCAAACTGAAAAATGGTTTAACAGATTTTAATACCACGTATGCAAAATAAAGTGTGCATATTTACACAGCTGTTTTTGGAATATTTAAACATATTGTTTCGGTAAAGGGGGCTACACAGTTAAGAATTTCAGCTTTATGTAATTATGTTTTTAAAAAACATTATTTAGCTGTTTGTGCAGAATGAGTGGCACATATGGGGCTCAGCCAAGAAAAGGGTTATACCACAGCGCCTCCTGGTGGATGCTGTGAGGAATGCACCCCATTCTCCCAAACTATGGAATTAAAACATTTTTAGCATGTAACTTCGGATCTGCATCAGCACAATGCAGTTGACTTCTTTTCAGACAAAGCAAATAAAGAGTGTTGTCCCACTATATTCTTCCAGCATTGTTTAAGGTGCGCGAGGATCTGGAGGAAGAACCAAATCATGGAGGATGAGTAATGAAAACTGGAGAGCATAAAAAAAGTGGGCAATCAGATTCACCATTTTTCAAAGAGCACCATGGGAAGAAAGTTGAAACTTTAAAGATATTGGCTTTTTCAGATGCCATGGCAATTCAGGTCAAGTTAGTCTTTAAGTAACCCTGCCCACCTACATACGCACCCCTCTACCCATTTCCCTTTATCCCTGTCCAGTGCCACCCTACCCCCTATTTAGCAGCCCCATGATCTGGCACCCCCTGCTTGTGATACAGAAGAGGAATTAACAAAGACATTCTGCAGGAACCTCGCTGTCCCTCACATACACTGGATATATAAAAAAATTCTATAAAATTTCCCAATAACCACCAATCAGATTCAAGCTTGTGATCAAGATTGTGATTACAGGAGACAGGGGCATTTGCATGGGGCAGATTTAGGAAGTACACTCCCATCAGGGGGGTACATGGGGAGATGCCAATTTTACTGCTGCAACAGGAAACCCCACAGGGGCCCCAAGGCATTTAAGCAGAAGGACCCTAAGTCAGTCCTGCCCAGGGACTATTGGCTACATTGACCATTGTTTCTCAATGACCTTTTAGGACGATCTCTGGATTTTGGCTGTGATGGATTACAGTAATATTTGCTAGATGTTGATAAGTTTTCTAGTGTGCATCCAGCATTTAGTCCCAAATGGTAGCTAAGGGGCTCTTATCGTCAGTGGGTTGGTGGGTAAGGCAAAGCAGCAACTGCTGGTGCTGCCATTGTTTTACATGTGTGGAAAGTTATGGATTCTAATACACTGTATTACACATTGACAGCTGTGGCCTAATGGCTTCAGCTGTCACTGTGCCTTTTTGTGGGTGGCTCAAGCAAAGTGACAACTGCCAGGTTGGTTTGTAAACAAAGCTTGCTATTATTGGCCATTTGTTATACAGTGTTTAGAAAGAATTAATCCTCAACTATTAAAATGATTTGTTTTTCTCACATGGTATTACACAGTGACACTTGCAGCCTAATGGTTTCAGCTGATACTGTGCCTCTCTGCGAGTGGCTCAGTTCCTGTAGAAATTGTCTGGTTTGTTTGTAAACAAATCTCACTGTGATTGGCTGTCATGTTATCACATGTTCAGAAACTAGTTCATAACTACACACTGGCATACATAGTGACAGCTGCAGCCTAAAGGCTTCAGCTGCCGCTTTGTCTCACTGTTTGTGGTTCGGTTGTTTAGCAACTGCTGGGTGTGTTTGTAAGCAAAGCTCACATGATTGGCTGTCATATTAATAAATGTGTGATAAGTGATTAATAGATAAAAGCATTTGTTTTTTTTTTACACATGACATTACAGCCCAATGGCTAATAACCTAATGACCTAATGGCTTCATCTGTCCCTGTGCCTCTTTGTGGGTGGCTCAGACAAGGTAGCAGTTCATTTCTAAACAAAGTTCAATATGATTGGCTATCATGTTATGTAAGGGTTACAAAGTAATTGATTCTTAATAATAAAAATAATTTTATTCCTCCACAAGATATTGCATAGTGACAACTGCAGCCTGATGGCTTTAGTTGTCACTGCGCATCACTGTGGGTGGCTCAGTTAATGTAGCAACTGACTGTTTTTGTTTTGTTTTTTCAAACAAAACTCACCATGATTGGCTGTCAAGTTATTAATTATTTGGAAAATGGTTGATTCTTACATGCTGAATTACACAGTGACAACTGCAGCCTAATGGCTCCAGCTGCCTATTTGTGTGTGGCTTAGGTAATGAAGCAACTATCAAGTTGGTTCATAAACAAAGCTAACTATGACTGGCTGTCATCATAACAAATTTGTGGAAACTGATGGATTCCCAGTGTTAGGATTTGTTTTTTACAGCCTGTATTGTGTAGTGAAAGCTGCAGCCTAGAGGCTTCAGCTGTCACTTTGCCTCTTTATGAGTGGTTTAGTTAATGTAGCAACTGCTGGGTTTGTTTGCAAACAAAACTCACCATTATTTGCTTTCAAGTTAATAAATACTTTGAAAATGGTTGATTCTTATAAACTGTATGACAAAGTGACAGCTACAGCCTAATGGATCCAGCTGTCATTCTACCTTTTTGTGGATGATTTCAGGTAATGTAGCAACTGTCAAATTGGTTTGCAAAGCTCACTATGATTGGCCATCATAGTAATGCATTAGCGAAACGTGATTGATTCGCAATTACTAGTAAGACTTTTACACACTCTACTGCATGGTGACAGCTGTAGCCTAGTGGCTTCAGCTGTCAATTTGCCTCTCAGTGGGGTTGCTCAGGTAATGTAGCAATATCCAGTTATCCAGCTAAACAAGGCTAACTGTGATTGGCTGTTATGATTATTAGATGCTTGAAAACCACCCTGATTGATTCCTAACTGTTAATTGAAACCAGCATCTGCCTGTGACAGCTAGATCTAGGACTAGAAGACTGCCTATGTGCACGCGCCTAGTACTAATATGTAAAATATATTAGGCTGTGCTCAGTACAAGGTGTGGTACCTTACATATGAGAGGGCCATGTTATGGAAAAATTTGTATTTCTGCCGATCCAATCCTGAAATTTACAAGGTTCTAGCATACAAAGCAACCAGAGTATGGGACCTGCAGGCTGGACAGTGAAAAGAGAAGCAGCAGGCTGAAGAGCTCAATTTCTCTCTGCTTTCTCCTTCTCAGCTTTAACAGATGTATAAGCCCATTGTTCTCCCCAACAATAGGAAATATAGTTCCACCCCCCCCCCCCCCTCCATCTCCATCATTGTCTCCGATGCTGCTTGTATTTCTGTCACTTGAATTATCTCATTCCATTTTCTTGTTGTACATAATGAGGTGTCCCCCTGGAGGCCGCGGTGTTTCCATGTACCGAGCTTTCTGATTACCTTTACACGGGCGCCGGCGACTAATCCCAAAAGTGGAGAGAAATTTTTTAATATTTTTCTCCTCCGCCAGCACTCGTGGGAGCCGGGCTCAGGTGATGGAGATAGCTGGGAAATCACTGCCGACCTTTTCTAATTGTTGATGAAATATTTACATAATAAGGAGTCAAAGGCAATGAGTCCGCTGGGTCCAAAAACACCAAATACAAATTTTTCTATCTCCATATCAACTTTTTACAGCAATGGAAGATCAACTTTTACTGGATAGGCTCCTCCCTCTTCCCAAATCATCTACTCTAGCCTGTATAGGATAGAGTTAGGATTTTATTAACCTAGCATCTGCATCAATGTTGTGTCACTCCCCTCATGGGCGGAGTCTTTGCAAAGTATGTAAAATCTCACACCAATCCATTGCAAGGGTGTCTGGCTCCTCTAGGGAGGGGCCTCAGCCAATGTAAGTGGTTGCTCCTATTTTGAAAGAAGGTCCAACTCTTACCAAAACTTTTTTTTTAGCCTTGGATGGTGCAGGGAAGGGTTCCCCAGTGAACACCTCCAACAATAAAAAAAATCATTTTTAGTAGAATGACAAACTTTCAATCTCTGTCCAGTCCTGGTGACACCTACACCTTTCATTTCTTGTATATGTCACAGGAACAGAAAGTGTGGAAAATCCTTCTAACAGTGTCACAGACTGAAATAAAAGCTCCCCATGAGGTTAGGTTTTCAATGATTCTTTTTTGCCTTTATGGTGGCTGTCCAGTTTGCTGCCACCTTGTGGCCCCTGGGGACACAACAAACAATTGCACAAATCAGCCTACTATGATTGCAACAATAATGAAATAGGATAATAGCTTTGGCACAGAACAAGAGACCTAATTTTACTTTGTTCCTGTTATTAATTACACGTCTTGTCTGTTCTGATCCCATGACTGGTCAGTGAAAGGAGAAGCAGTAGATGAATAATCTAACCTTAATATCACTCTGCTCTCCTATCAGCATGCTTCTTGCACTGCAATACTCTTGTTCCTTTGTCAGCCTATGATTGGATATGAAAGGAGAAGCAGCAGAATGGTGCCCGGATTTCCCTTTTAATCTGCTCTCCTCTCCGATCAGGCAATTGCCAATTACAGCACTGCTGACTGTGCAGTTTCTTTCTTTCCCGGTCTGAGCCCTTCTGCACGGCTGATTTGAATTATTTTATGTCCTTTATTTCTCCCAGAAGTTAAATGTTAAAGAAGTCCTTCCACGAAAATGGAAGTTCGGCTAATACTGGCCAGGCCTCTTCCTCTCTTCAAATCGCACCTGTAAGGGATAAAGTTCCAAATATACTTACCTTACTCTGGTGTTACACCTAGGCAAGTGTGACATCTCTGGAGCGTGGAATCCTTTGGAAAGCAGAGCAGGTGAAATTTCCCCCCAAGTTGATGATGTCACATCCAGCCATGTAGAGGTCAGGTGTAAGGTAAGTATAACCCTAAATGCTTTAATTTAGCAGCAGGAACCTCTAACAATCCTTGAGTATAAATAGTAAGCCTGCCCCAAAAAACATCTGCAAGAAAGAAGGACCCAAAATTCGTTTGGAAAATGAGGATTCTCATCACCCGATGCGTTTCGCCTGTATAAGCAACGAAGAAGCCCATACAGGTGAAACGTGTTGGAACGAGACTTCCAGCTGTTTTAAGAACAAGAAGTAAAGAAAAATCCTCCAATGAGGGAGTTCTCACCTATAGACATTATAGATTTTGTCTTTTTGAGATATTTCCTTTCATTTCCTGTTGCATCTGCAGAACAGGAAGTAAAAGGAAATCTCATCAGCTAGATACATAAAGCAAATTATAATTACATAGATATTTTACCTTTTCCCTGTCCAATCTAAACATAAAAAAGAAACATTTGGGTCTTAAATAGACTGTAGCACACATAAGTTCTTTGTACAGGCGAAACGCGTCAGCTGACAAGACTGACAACTGTTTTACTTATGGACTTGCACAAAATAAACTGAGTTTTGCATCATGGGCCACCAAACTGGATGGAAGGTTCACTTTAAGCAGCAAGGGAGACCATCTACCTACCCCTCCAGGTGAGAAGACTCAAGAAATTCCCCTCCCTCATCATTTTCATCCTTGTGCATCGCTCTTCTTCTCTTATTCTTTAGGCGTCACCCCGCAAGCTGATGAGGTCATGAAAACTCCGCTCAGCCCCTCCCTCTGATCTCTTCATTTCCTCCGATTCTATCTCAGAGGATGGGGGCAGCGCCGTGTCATCCAGATGTTATCGGCCATCTGCTGGATCTGAATCGCCTTTATTAGGCCGAGGTCACTGCCGGCGCCAGAATTTGGATTATTTTTTTTTCTCAAGACGCAGAAATAAATCTTTTGTTTTTTGATGAATATAAAGCAGCTGCTTGGAAGGATTCTCGGTAGGGGGGAGATGATAGTAACCAATTCTGTCCATTTATTCCGTATTTAGTCAATGGGATCACGGAGTATTGGAAGACGCAGAATAATCCACTGACCTGGAGGAATCTGGAGGCAGGTAATGCAGATTCATATAATTATTCGCACTATTTGCAACTTTTAAACCAGGATAATAAAGCTTTAATTCTGGTTGAGCTTTTTTCTTATGTTTATGTCTCTTTGGGGGGATTTATGCTGACTTCCTGTCTTAGGAACACAACATGAAGTGAGAACAATTTCCCACATTGGCCATTGTCCATATTGGAGGATTTTTACTCCATTTCTGTTCTGGTGACAACCCTAAAATTTTATATGTGCTGTAATTTCCTGTCCCAGTGATAGAAAAACAAAGGTGAACCTTTCCGAGGGGAACATGAACACTTTAATATTGATAAACTAAAATTTTCTTAACTTGCCTTTTTATTTGAGCCAGGGCTGGATCCTTCAAAATACATAGGGCTCCATTTATCAACATTTTATGCAAGAATAACATACTTTTCATCCAGTATTCACACATATATATAAATAAATATATAAATATATATATATATATATATATATATGTAAAATACTAACGCGTTTCGCAAAAAAGGCAAAAAAGTCCATACCAGTGAAACATGTTGGAAAACGAGACTTCCACCTGTTTTCAGAGCAAGGAGTAAGGGAAAATCCTCTAACGGGGACTCATCTGTAGACAACTCCCTAAGATAGCGAATTTTGTCCTTTTGGAGAGATTTCTTCTCATTTCCTGTTGCACCCCAGGACAGGAAGTGGAAGGGATTGTTAAAGCCAGGCAAAGATCTCTCCATGAAGAGGCTTGAAAAGGGCAGCAATGGGGCAAATCCCCCCCCCAAACAGCATGATTATCAGTTAGCGTTTATCGTTCTGACAAGCTGAAAGCCATCAACAGCCACCATTGCTTCAATTGAAAATGATGAAATGCAAGTGCCACCTATTCCACCTTCCATTATAGCAGCCAGTTACCCCATTCATATGAATGGAGTTTTTGATCCCCACTTTTAGGGGTAATGACGGGATAAAGATCAAAGCACTGCAAAAAAACCTATTTAAATTAAAAAAAAAAGGAAAAAGAGGAAATTAATCATTTTTCCATTTGGCGGTTTATTCCCACATCTCAGTTCCTGTGGCCTGGCGGTAATATTGTGCATATAATGCGGCGCAGCGCCCTATAGCGCATGGCCTCTTACATAGCGCAGGGTATTTTCCTCCAGAGAAGAAATCCCTCAGCAACCTGCAAAATCAATTCATTCCAAACTAAAACAGGATCTGACTCAGCGAGCCGAAATCTCCCAACATTATTATTCCTATCAAGAGTAAAATAACCGGCGGCTCAGCCGAGAACTGGCCCGGTGATATATGGTCGTATCGCTGGAGGGTGAATGGAGAAAAGGAAGGAAAGAAAAGTTTATTCTGAGCAGTGGAGGAATACAAACCCTGCATTGCATACATACCTGCACAAAATGTTAAAGGGCCAGGCGGGGAGGGGGTGGGGGGATTAACATTCTGAGTTTATCCGCAGTTGAGATTTAATATAATACAAATAGAATGTAAGAGGTTACAAAGATCCAAAAACGTATATAGCAGCTTAAAATAAGGCTTTTCCTGCAGCAAATTATAGGAAAGCCAAGCTTAGAATGAACAGGATGCATGTAATATGACTGCAGTTTGCAATAAAGTGATAAAAATATATGAAAGCATTGGAGAGAAGATACAATGTAGCTAATGGTTCAACACATTTATATTTGGCTTACCCAGAGTTCTCCTTTAACAATGCAGAGATATCCTCTCACCCCCAAATAAGGGGTCCTTGGTGCTTAGTAGGGGGAAAGAGGAGTTCTCTGCAGGAGAGAGGCACTGGTGCTATGTGGGGGAAGATGTGGGGGCTCTGGTGTTATATAGGAGAAGAGGAGGGCACTGGTGCTTTGTGAGAGAAGTGGGGGCCACTGGTGCTATGTGAGAGAAGTGGGGGCCACTGGTGCTATATGGGGGAAGATGGGGGATACTGGTGCTTTGTGAGAGAAGTGGGGGCCACTGGTGCTATGTGAGAGAAGCGGGGGCCACTGGTGCTATGTGAGAGAAGCGGGGGCCACTGGTGCTATGTGAGAGAAGTGGGGGCCACTGGTGCTGTGTGGGAGAAGAGGGGGGCACTGGTGTTATGTAAAGGAAGATGGGGGCACTGGTGCTATGTGGGAGAAGAGGGGGGATACTGGCGCTATGTAGGAGAAGATGGGGGATACTGGTGTTATCTAGGAGAAGAAGGCAGGGCATCTTCCTTATGGGGCGCCATGCTGATGGCAGCTAAGAGGCTTTGCTGGTTTCATGAGTCTTTAGGATAGGAAATAAAGGAAAATCTCCCCAAGGAAACACAACTTTAACCCTTCCTTACTCTAATAACAAATAATAATACAAATAATAATGATTTGGCTATACAGAACATTTCATTAATGTCCTTCCTACAGAATTCCAGTTTAGATAAACATTAATGTGATCATATAGGAGCCCCACCAGCACCATTCAGGATCTCTCAGTCACACAATCATGTGATTGAGTACCCAGAAGGTTCACCATTAAGGACCATCCAAAGTTTATTACTTCCAGGTGAATTTAAGTGGAAATTCATTGGTAGACTGAATCAACTGGTAAACAAAATGATTACCTGCGGCGGTGGGAACATCTCAGCGGAACAGAGGTCTGACAAGCCTGTCATTTTCCTGAGGAAGGGGCGCAGTGCTGCGGCAGGAGATGACATTACTATTGTCTTGTCTCACAAAACAATCCATTTTATTGTTTTTACTGATGAAGACAGAAATGGAAGACGGAAGGATGAAAGAGGAGGAAAGCCTCAGATAAAAATGAATTTAAAATACATGTGAACATAGTATGTTTCTTTCCTCTCATCTCCTCTCCTTTTCCTTTCTTTTTTTTCTCGTCTTTCCTCCTCTTCCTTTGTTTTGTCTTCCTTCTCTTCCTTTCCTTTCTTTTTATTTATTTCACTTTTTCCTTTCTTTCTTTCTTTCTTTCCTGCTTTTGCTTTCCTCTTACTTTTCCCCTTTTTTTCCTTCTTCCTTTCTTCCTCTTCATTCCCTCTCGTCCTTTCCTTTTTTTTTTCTTTCTTCTATTTATTTCTTTCTCCTACTTTTTTCTTTTCTTTTCATTCTTTTTTTTTCCTTCTCTTCTTTCCTTTCCTCCACCTCTTCATTACTCTCAAACTTTCCAATAGTATAGAGAATAGAATTATGTTTAATGTACAGCGCTGTGTAACATGTTGGTGCTATATAAATCCTGTTTATTAATAATAATAATAATGTCCCATTTGTGTCCCATTGCTGCATTTTTGCCCCAGAGGAGAGACATTACCTAGCAATCCCCCATAAAATATTTGTGAAACATTGCCTGGCCACCACAATGCAGGAGAAACACAATCAAAGATCATCCCTATTAGGGTGAATGATAGCATGAAACCTATACATCAGCAACAAATGCCAGAATGATCGTCCACAATAAATGTGACGGCAATTACTAAAACCTTTAACATGTTAATCAGTTATCAGTGATTTTTTTATACACAGTCCATGAGCAAAGGAAATGTGGGTCTGGATCTGAAAAAAATACAGCAAGGTGTCTGAATCCCATTGCAACATTGTAGTCACACGACTACAATTCTAACTTACTCTACTTCCCCCCCAAAAAATAAAATTTTACTAAATAATAAATATATTTTTCCTTCCTGAAATCTGAACTGACAGATGATTTCCAGGCCGTATCGCGTCCATCTGCTGCGTCCATGGTCAGCCCGTTCTTGTCCAGCTCACGAGTGTTGTCAGCAAATTGCAACTGTTAATTAAACATGATTTGTACAGCGCTCATCGTGTTCATTGGCAGCGTTCGCCGTTATTACACTCCGCGTCCTGGATTTGGAGAGCCGACCTACCAGGGATATAGCCCGCCATCTAGAAGGAGATGGAAGAATCTCACCGCTAACAAATAAATAAATGTACAAAAATAAAAGCGGTTCCCAGTCTGCCATGTGACACTAATTACATCTGATTTCTGGCTGTGGGCAGCGCCGTGAAATGTGGAATCTGCAAAGTCTCCTGTGAGCCGCTGTCACAAACACAAACACATTCCCATCCAGAGGAAACAGATGGGTATTAAAGAGGTCAAAATGTAGTCTCAGCATTTGAATTTTACGAAAAACACACAATGAAAACATGATAGCGATCGTATGGAGCGGAGGAACAATATTTGTGCACAGATAAAATGTCAACTGCGTTATTACGGATTTTATACTTTCACTGCTGAGGAAATTGTTTTTCTGTTTTTTCACAGCTAAATTGCCATTTTTCTAACACAATCAAATGCCCATTGCTATGGGTCGCCCCCTGGCAGGTGACACGGGAGGTGCAGAATCTAAGTAACTTCTGGTCTTCACCATAGGGAGTGATGGGTCAGTGACCCCTAGTGGCCACAAGACTTCTTTGCACCAGTTTTTGGCCCCAGGCTCTCCCCACCAGGGGTGATAGGGGTCAGATGGCTTCAGTGTAGGAATGGCGAATCAGACAGGAACACAGCAAGTCAATGTGTAGTGTAGAAGAACAGGCTGAGGTCAGGGTAGCTGGCAATCACAGAAAAGTTGAGGTCCAAATCCAGAATACCAGAACCAAGAACATGCTGGCAGAATAGCAGAGGATCCAGCAAGCCGAGCCTGAAACAAGAAATGTTTAAGTAGGGTAAGTAGCCAATAGCAGGACAGAATCATGACCATTTGCTCATTGGCTGCCTTGGCACACACTCTCTAGCTGCACACAGTATGCCAGGGATGCAAAGATGGACAGAATGGCCCTGATTTAATAAAGTTCTCCAAGGCTGGAGAGAATACACTTTCATCAGTGAAGCTGGCAAATAGCAAATGATTTTTAAAAATTCATTCCATGTTTTCTGGATCACCTAGCTTCACTTCTGAAAGTGTATTCTCTCCTGCCTTGGAAAGCTTTAGAAAATCAGGGCCAATGATTACGACTAAAGGGAGGCTGGGGAGGCTGAAATCTGCTAAAGAGAAGATCTTTCCTTTTACTAACTTTTTATTTTCAGTCTGTCTGTTAGTAGTTATTCACATTCATTTGTAATTGTTCTTGTATTGTTAAAGACATTTAACAATACAAGTTGCTTTATCAGTGTAGAAACATTTGAACACTTATGCAGACTTCCTGACACCAAGAATAAGATTATGTTAATAGGACATGGTGGTTCTAATGTTGAGTGGTGGGTGTAATGTTGAAGATGCTTATAAGCTTTCCAAGATTTTCTACAAGCATATAAAACTTCCACCAGCACTAATATCCCCCTATTAATTAATAAGACCAGGAGGTGCGGAGTTTGTTGAACCACTCTGTTCTATTAGCATAATATTGTCCTCGGTGTCAGGAAGTCTGCATAGGTGTTAAGCCTTCAAATTTTAATACACTGGTAGAACTGATGAAGCAGTTGGAGAGCTGTGAAATATCTTGAACGTTACAAGAATAAATTGGATTTGATGTGACTAACTATTACTAGATGTAAAATGAGTTGGGTGAATGAAGAAGTTGCCACTCCCGACACCCATAGAAGTAATCAGGAGGTTTTGAAGTCACCCTAATCTACAATACAGCTTAAAGCCCAGAGATCAGTTGTAATTGTCATTTTTGATGTTTTTGGTTTTGAACTTTGTTTTACCCTATTATTGCCATAATTTGTGTACTAAAAAATTAAAACCCTTGAGAAAAAAATTGGATGTGTGGACAAAGGGGCACTATATTGAGTAAACTTTTGTGGACACCTGACCACCATACCTATATGACCTTGTTGGATGTAGAATTCCAAAACCATGGGCAATAATGTGGTGATGACCTCCTCTTTAAAACTATAATAGCCTCCAATCTCATTAAAAAATTCCATAATATTTCTGTGTGTGTCATTGGGAATTTTTACAATTTCATCCAAAAGCGCATTTGTGAGGTTCCCGATGTTGGATGAGAAAACCTCTCGCAGTAAGTGTGCCAATTCCTCCTAAAGGCGTTCAGTAGGGTTGAGGACCCAGTGTGGGCCACTTGAGTTCCTCCAAACCCAAATCAAGGTGAACCTGGCATTGTGCACTGGAATAGAAAAGGGCCCTCCCCATACTGGCCCACCAATGCCACCATCGGGAAGCCACTCCAGACCAATGATGGGCATGTGACACTGAAACAAGCCCATCTCGGTGCTGTCACTGCTCCATCATGGGGGAGATTTATCATGAATACAGCTCAGCATTGAGACAAAAAGGGTAAAAATAATATTTTACGGGGTGAAAAAGAGTTGTATATGATACTGTGACAATTAAATGCCATTTATCTAAGGTTTAGTTGTGCTTGGAATCTGGTATATACCTTTAAATAACGTCTTCATGTATTAAGGGTTCGGGGAGTTGGGTCTCAGTTGTACCACAGATCAAAGATAAGATCCGGCTAGGCCAGGTTTTAGAAAAGAAAAAAAGCCCTTCCCCGCAGCAAAGCCTAGGCTTTATACAATCGTGAAATGTCATATTTACTGTCCTGTAATAAGGAATATGACAAGAGGCCGCTCGGAGAGACTCCGTCCTGGAGATGGGTAGATCCGTCAGCTACGGCCCTATTAATCCGGCGTCATAAGGAAAATATTTGTCTTAGCAATGGCCCCGGCTGAAAGTCTGTTTTTGCACTAAAGCGTCATCAATCTCCTCCACTTGTGTTGCAGGCTGATAGATGAATGTTATGAAATACACTTGATGTTTCCACCTGGAACTCAAACAAAGAGCTTTTCCCCGAGATTCAGAAAGATAAGAATTAAAGGCCAACTCTGGAAAGGAAAATAACTCAACAAACCTGCAAAAGTTGTATCCAAAAAGAGGTTTACCTGCCAAAAATGTTGGATATATATCTATAGTACACTTACCTTGCAGTGCTAATTTACTGCCCAAGAAGGGGGTGGGGGTATCTGTGGTAAGACAATGCAGTTCTGCTGCCATGCCCCACCAAACACGAGGTTCTGGTATTTGGACCTTGGTGCTTTTTGGCAAAGTGAGGTTAGACAAGTTATAATTATAAGTTAGGGTTAGTTTTTGGGTTATAGGGGAGGGGGTGTAGTGTTTGGGTTACAGGGAGATTTAATGTTCAGTTTTCAGAGAGGGGGGAGTAAAGTTTGGGTTACAGGGAAATTTGTGTTTGGGTTCCGGGGGGGGTCTTTGCATTATGGGTGGTTAGTGTTTGGCTTGCCGGGGGATTGGTGTTTGGGCTACAGCGGAGTTAGTGTTTGAGTTACGGGGGGGGGTTAGCCTTTGGGTTACAGGAGGGTTAGTGTCTGTGTT
>NC_092866.1:4679742-4681581 GCF_032062135.1 Pyxicephalus adspersus | reverse complement strand
TTTGGGTTAGAGGGTAATTAGTGGTTGGGCTACCGGGGATTAATGTTTGGGTTTTTGGGGAGTTAGTGTTTGGGTTACACGGGGTTAATGTTTGGGTTTTCGGGGAGTTAGTGTTTGGGTTACAGGAGGGTTAGTGTTTGTGTTACAGGGGGGGTAATGTTTAGGTTACAGGGAGTTAGTGTTTGGGTTATGGGGGGTTAGTGTTTGTGTTACAGAGAGGGTTAATGTGTGGGTTATGGGGGTTAGTGTTTTGGTTACGGGGGGGTTAGTGTATGGGCTACCAGGGGTTAATATTTGTGTTACAGAGGGGTAAATGTTTGGGTTATAGGGGTTTAGTATTTGGGTTACAGGGGGGTTAGTGTTTGGGCTACCGGGGGTTAATGTTTGTGTTACAGGGAGGTTTAGTGTTTGGGTTACACGGGGTTAATGTTTGGGTTTTCGGAGAGTTAGTGTTTGGGTTACACGGGGTAAATGTTTGGGTTATAGGGGTTTAGTGTTTGTGTTACGGGGGGTTGGTGTTTGGGTTATTGGGAGGTTAGTTTTGTGTTACAGGGGGGTAAATGTTTGGGTTACAGGGGGTTACTTTTTGGGTTGTGGGGGGCTAGTGTTTGGGGGTTAAGATTTAAGGTACAGGGGGTATTAGTGTAGGGGTGCAGGAGTGGTATGATACAATTCGGGCAGAATACAGTTTGGGTAAGTGAAATCACAGTTAGAGTTAAAGGAAGGTGTACTGTTTGGGATACATGGAGGATTACTGTACCAATTACATGGGAGAGGCATTATTTCAGTATAACAAGCAGTGTTAGTGTTAGGGTTACAGAGAGGAACAGTTTGTGGGTTACAGGGGGGTTAGTGTTGCAGGGAGGATTATTTTGGGGGTGACTGTTGGGTGTGTTGGACAGATCACAGGTTTACTGAGAAGGCTATAGAGCAGGTTAGCATGGATAAATAATATTTGAGATAGTATTGTGGATTTGGTGTTAACATTAATAATACAGGGAGGGGTAATAGAAACAATTAGGAATCCGCCACTGGAAACTTAATGATTAAGCCTAATAATGGATGATACGCATTAGAGTAGGGGAGTCCCTAATGGGGCCCAGATGTCAGTTTGTCTCAGATGAATAAAGATATAATTTAGGTTTTAAAAGGGAACATTGGTGTTTGGCTGTCTCATGTAGGGATAATATTAGTTACATGTTAACAATATGGTAAGGGAGGGTTAGTGTCAGGAATACACGGAGGTTTCAGGGTTTTAGGAAAGGGTAGGTGTTAGAGTCTTGGCCAGAAGATGGGTGTTACCCCTTTCTTGGGTCTTGTACCCTACTGCAATTTGTCAATTGTTTACTAAAAGAAAAAAGCAATCAATCTTTTGGTGGTGATAGATTTTAATTTACTTACCAGAAAGCCATTGCTGTAATCAATCAATGGGAAATTGTGAATTCTATTGTTTGCCAAGGTGTAGAATGTCCCCCGTTTATTAGTGATCTGAATTCCTTTACATACAGCTAAAAAGCTTCCTTGTTTTATGCTAATGGCTCTGCTAAATGGCCCCAAAACATTGCACGCACCAACCTATGGGGGGTCAATGAACTACAGCTCAAGAAAGCCCTAAAAACATCTGGAGAATCCTTAGGGTTCCACAAAAGCCTGTTTGAGATGGCTGATATAGCACTGACATCTTCCACAACACCTTACAATCCATAGTCATATCACTAACTGTCCTCATCGGAGCTCACAATCTAATGTCCCTACTATAGTCATAGCCCAATGACCCTGCCATAGTAATAGCCCAATGTTCCTGCCATAGTCATAGCCCAATGACCCTGCCATAGTAAT
>NC_092866.1:4635485-4679593 GCF_032062135.1 Pyxicephalus adspersus | reverse complement strand
ATAGTCATAGCCCAATGACCCTGCCATAGTAATAGCCCAATGACCCTGCCATAGTAATAGACCAATGTTCCTACCATAGTCATAGTTCAAAGTTTATACCATTGTCAAAGCTCAACCTCACTATGAAAGTCACATCCCAATTTACCTAACATAGCCATATACCATATTTCATACCATAATCATAGTCATAAGTAATAGCCCAATGACCCTGCCATAGCCATAGTCTGATCTCACTACGATAGTCAAAGACTATGTACCTACCATAGACATGGATCAATGTTCCTACAAAAGTCTTAGCCTAATATTCCTACCATACATATGGGCCAATGTCTCTCCCAAAGTCATAGCCTTAGTCACCATAGTCATAGCCCAATGTCTCTACCATAGTCATAGCTCATTCTAACTAGTATAGTCAAGGCCTAGTCAATGTCACCACCATAGTCATAGTCCAATGTGTCTGCCATAGTATTGCCAACCTTGCAACCATAGTCATAGCCCTATGTGACTGCCATAGTCATAGCCCAAGGTCCCTATCATAAACATAACCCAATTTAACTACCTTAGTGTTTATTCAATGTCCCTCCTAAAGTCATAGCCCATTCCTGCCAGCACTATCATGGCCTAATGTCACTACCATTGTCGTAACCCAATCACCTTACCATAGTCATAGCCCAATGTAACCACCACAGTCATGGCAAGATCTCACTAATATTGTCATAGGCCAAAGTTTTACCATAGTCATAGCCCAATGTACCTACCATAGTCATAGCCCATTCTAACTACTATAGTCATGGCTTAGTCAATGTTACCCCATAGTCATAGCCCAATGTGACTGCCATAGTTAGGTCCAATTTGAGGGAAGCCAAATAACTTACCTAACCTACGACTTGAATCTTGGCCCTAGAGTATAACCTACTTACCCCTTACCAGTATGTTCCATTCCCTGATGAAGCTCCTTATGAAGGTCTCATGGTTACCCATGAGGAAGGTATTGATCTTTTTCTATGGAGTACAAGCCATATATTTGGGCTCAGTTTGAATGTAAGCACCTGTCAAAAATAAAAGCCCACCATGTCTTGCACAAAAAAACATTTTGTTTGTAGATCAACATTTATGTGAGAAATTTCAAATAAACCAACAAAAAAAATTGGAATTGGAAGTGCCACAAATCATCAGAATGAAGCTCGGGGAGAGGCTGGCAGATTCTGTCATGTCAGAATATTTTCACACAGCTGTAAGTGCGTCCCACTGGGGCCTTCTGATCAAAACAGTTTGAATGCCTAAAGTACTCGGGAGGAACACAATAAAAACACAAACAGATGGTATTAACTCAACCAGTTTTCCCTGTCTGATTGGAGAAGACGGAGACGTATCTCGAGGGTCAGAGAAGACATGTATGTAGGCAGATCATTGGATGATCTACACGCGGTATGGAGATATCAAATCAATTTTTTAAAAAATATCTAAAAATGGTGCAAACGGGTAAATGAAGTATTTGTAAAGTGATTCTCTAGTGTTCCTATAATCCCGCTGTGCTGTGCGGCTCTTAAAGATGAAGATGATGAGCTGCTGATGGAGTCCTCTGGAGGGCTTTTCTTGGACATGCATGTCCGATGGAGGGCTTTTCTTGGACATGCAAGGCTTGCAAACCCAAATTTTCAGACCTCCCAACTTTAGAACATGGCATAAGGGGACACCATGAGAAAGACACGCATTATGCAGAGTGTTGTGCCAAAACAGGCATGGCTAAACTTCACCGAATATTGGGCGTGGCTTAATGAAGCATGGATAAAAGGAAGATGGATAAAAGATTGAGCCTATTCTTTGCATACACTATATAGACTTTGCAGGAGGGGCTTAGGGGTTACAGGAGGCACTTAGGGGTCACAGGGGGCACTCAGGTTCATGCAGGTCACAGGAAGCACCTGGGGGTCACAGGAGGCACTCAGGATCATGAAGGTCACAGAAGGCACTTGGGGGGGTTCCAGGAAGCACTTGGGAGTCACAACAGACAGTTAGGGTCATGGAGGTCACAGAAGACACTTAGACATCACAAGAGACACTTAGGATCATGGAGGTCACACGAGGCACATTGGAATCAAAGAAGGCACTTTGGATGGTGGTCACAGGAAGCATTTGGGGGTCAAAAAAGACACTCAGGATCATGGAGGTCACGTGAGGTAGTTGTTGAGTCACAGGAGGTACTTAAGTCAGGGTCACACAGGTCACAGGAAACACTCTGGGTCATGGAGGTCACAGCAGCCATTTGAGGGGTCACAGAAGACACTCAGGATCATTGATCTCACAGGAGGCATTTGGAGTCACAATAGATAGTTAGAGTCACGGAGCTCACAGGAGGCACTTTGAGGTCAAGGGAAATACTCAGGGTCACAAAGGTCACAGAAGGAACCTAGGGGTCACAGGAGAAACTCAGGATCATGGAGGTCACATGATGCACTTTGGAGTCAAAGGAGGCACTCAGGATCATGGAGGTTATAGAAGCCACTTGGGGGTCAAAGGAGACTCTCAGGTTAATGGAGGTCACAGCAGGCACTTGAGGGGACACAGGAAGCACTTGGGAGTCATAACAGACACTCAGGATCATGAAGATTACATGAGGTACTTTGGGGATCACAACAGACAATCAAGGTCAAAGAAGACAAAGGAAACACTTGTAGGTCACAGGAGACACTCTGGGTCATGGATGTCATAGCAGTCATTTGGGGGTTCACAGAAGACACTCAGGATCATGGAGGTCACATGAGGTACTTTGGAGTCAAAGGAGGCAATCGGGATCATGGAGGTCATAGAAGCCAATTGGGAGGTCACAGAAGGCATTCAGGATCATGGAGGTTACAGGAGGCACTTTGGGGGTCACAACAGACAATCAGGGTCACGGAAGCCAAATTAAACACTTTAAGGTCACAAGAGACACTCGGGGTCACAGACGACCCCGATCATCAGGATCATTGAGCTCACAGGAAGTATTTGGAGTCACAAGAGATACTTAGGGTCACGGAGTTCACAGGAGGCACTTAGAGGTCACGGAAAATACTCGGGGTCACAGAGGTCATAGAAAGCACTTAGAATCACAAGAGGTACTCAGGTGTCATGGAGGTCACAGGGGGCACTTGGGGGTGACAGGAGACCCTCAGGATCACGGAGGTCACAGCAGGCACTTGGGATCACAACAGGTGCTCAGGGTCACAGAGGTCACAAGAAGTACAGTAGGTCACTAGGACACCAACGGTTCTTATATGTAGATGATATTTGCTTCTCGGGGTCCAGGTATAAAGGATAAAAATGACATCATCTTTTCATGGCAGAACTCTAGGTAGAGTTCACCTTTATGCCCCCTACCCTCCGGAAAATGCAAAGCTTTCAGTTAATATTCATTTTAGTGATTATTAATCAACCCTTCACCACCGAGGAACCGCACAGCTCACTGACGTGAGACAAGTTCATAAAGCAAGGCCGGAGATGAGGGATCCGTCCTCGGGGCTGATGTGATTTTAATCACTTGGGTTGACTGGGAATCACATGGCGGATTAGGGGCCGCCCTGGGGAAGTATACTGGCCCCGGGGGGATGTGAGGCAGGGTAGCCTTACCATAGACAGAGAAGATGTGATTGACATTTCTGCCGAATGCTCTGGTTCTTCTATGTGCACAGCTCCTGCTTTATGGCTGCTGCAGTTAACTAACTCCTTTCCATGAACTTATCTTCCTGGAAGATTCAAAGATGCTCCATTAAAGTAAATCCTTAAATCATAAAATCTAAGGCACTGCATATTATGAACAAATTTTCATATCCATTAAGTGCTGCTTCTCTCTTCCAGCGTCTTTCAGCAATTTCTTGTCTATATGGATTACCTCCAACATTGGCTGCATATCATTGTTCAAGATTGGCTTCCTAGTCATGACAACAGCAGAGCATACATACCTCCCAACTGTCCCTGATTTTGGAATTTGTGTTTCGAAAGAGGAGAAAGCAAATTGATAAAGCCATGAGCTGGTCACTGTGCTCCTTCTCTTTTCACCGCCCAGTTACAAGCAGGTCTAGGACAGCCTGAGCTCAGAAGAATGGGATTGAATCAGGACCATCTAGTGGTGAAAATGAAGTACTGCAGCAAAAGAATTTATTCAAAGGTAAATATTTAAGAACAGCTTTTCTTTTTATTCATCTTTTAATGAACTGATTTTTTGTAATGTAATATTTTTACCTGGAGTTTCAACTTCTTATATGAGATTTTGTTAACAAAGTTTAAAAATAAGTAGGTAATTCAATCAATTAGACTTCTCCAATGCAATATCACCTTTATTGGATGCCCAAGAATTAGAGTGCAACATAAAAAACAACATTCACCCTCCGGTGAGAAGACGCAGGATGGAAAAATCCACAAATTATAGCCAAGTCTTGCAGTATCTGTGCTAAATATGACTTTGTCTCTGCACCTAGTATGACATGATGCATTTGCTACATGCAGGCAGAAAAATTATATATCAAATTTCACTCATGTATAGAGAATATAGTTTCGAGAAAAAATTTTTATCACTGATCACAATAGGAGCAGACTGTGAGACAACCTGCTGCGAACCTGTGCTAAAGACAGAAAAACAAATGACGATGAGGTACAAAAACTGCAGTTCTTTTGTTCTTATTAAAAAAAAGCCTAGTTCTGGGGTAAGCAAAACAAAAAGACCAGTCACTGCTGTCCCCCCTCTTGGTGAAGGGTGACTGGTCTTGTCTCCGCCCCCTCTTGTAGTTTTCTGCAGGCAGCCTGAAGTGGGTGGGCCTTCTGGGCCCCTCCCACAGCCCAGTGATGCCATCACATGTTTTTTTACAAGGCAATATTGATGTTTTCAAAGGTAGTTTCTCCAGAGGTTGCTAGGGGGTTCCTTGAGCAATGAGCAATTTGAACCTTTCAGGTTAGTTTAAGTGACACCAATGATCTTTTTGGCTGTCTGTAAAATATTCTTCCCACTGTAAGAGCAATTGTCCCTATGATCATATTACCTTATTCACCAAAAAAGATACTTTTGTGCCCCTTGCTGATTTAGCTTGATCTCATGCTTATAATACAGCCTCAGTGACCATTATGGGCATTTTCATTGGGCAGGCAGTTAGGAAGGGGTAAAGAGTCATTAAAGTAATAAAAAATAACATTTTTATTTTATGTCTTAATGATCCCTTCTTTCCTCCTGTGTTCAAATACTACTCATAACATCCTTCTATGCTTTGCAGAGATCAACAAATCCTAATGCCTGTGGCTACAATTCATGCTCCATAAGAAAGTCTTCATTTGTAGCCACTCCTTTGTGCTGTAGAGATCTAAGACTACAATTGTAACACCCTCTACCTGTGATATACAATACAAGGACTCATGGGAAATGTAGTTTTTTTTAGAGCTGACATTGCAAATGCTCTGCTGCCCTCTAGTGCTTAGACAGAAATAGTGCAATCACCAACAGCCAGTACACAGACTGCACATACAATAAAAACAAAAAATCTATTATGACTATGTATGTGTTGCTCCCTATTTATTAGTATTGTGACTTTTGATCTTTTTAACTTCAACCAGATGATAGAGTTTTATGCATTATTGTCCCAGGCAATATTCTAGCAGCGGTACAGTTGATCCCTGGTGTTGTTTTGTCCGGATCAATAAATGACAAACCATTGATTACCACTATGGGTTACGATTAGGGAGGACAGAGCAGGACTCCTCCTGCTGACCCTCTCTTCTCCATAGGACAAAGCTGTCTATGCAGCGCTCAGTTATTGCTTCTGATCCCCAAAACAATAATAATAATATTTACCTGCACAGGTGAGGGGCGGGGCAGTGGCACAAGACTTACAGGACAGAAGGTTAAAAAAATTGCCCCCCTGCTATAAGTTATACCCCAGTGCAGAGGGGGCATATCATCCCCCAAACAATCCAGCGGGCCAAACACCTCCCATATCTGTTCTTCATCTTTTCATTGAACCCTCAGAGTGGAGTTGCCCTTAAAGGATCATGCTGCATGATCCCGGTTTTGTGTCAGATCATAATAATATAAAATCTTCCTATTTTACAGGAACAGATGGTTAATAAGGGAAGAAAATCACACCCCTTCATGCTTGACAAGCATTTGATTCCAATCCCAAATCTTTCACGCCATATTACAGGCGCACGGAAACTGTAGCAGCTATAAATTGCCAATTGAAATCTAGCGGCATGACTGGTGGCTGTCATTACTGAGCCATCGGCGAGCTAAACAAACACGAAACTTGCAAAATGAACCTCGCATTGAAATGTTAACAAACCCTAATCAGGCGCTCCGTATACACCAAGAATCAGGCGGGATGAAAAGAAACATTTCACGTTGGAAATAAATCAATTTTTACCCGCTTGTCGAAGTTCTTTCTTGAAGGAGCCGCCTCGGGGCCCACGTTGACGGGCGCTTTTTACAAACGCCGTGTTTGCTATTCGAATGCAAATGTGTGCGTCTGGCAAGAAAAAGGCTGCGCATGGCCGGATTCACCAAATGCTTCTGAATAGGATGAAAGGCAAAGGAGGGTCAGGTCCAAGTCCATGGGATTTTATGGGGTTCATGCTTTTATGTTGGGGACCCCAAATTCTGAGCCCACCATCTGGATGTGTGCAGCAGAAATCAGATCGAGCAACATTTTTCCAAACTTCTCTTGACCAAATTTGGTGACCCCATGTGAGTTAGCCTTAGGTGTCTGATCGGAGTGCCCCCCAGTGTGGTCTCCTGCTGCTGTTGTCCATTCAGAGATCTCCTCGGCAGACCACGGGGGTAACCAGTGAATATTTGTAGATCTTTTCATTGGCTTCCATTTCATCTTAGAATCATATTTAATCTCCTGTGCTTTGCCTTCAAATCCCTCCACAGTTATTGTCCTGCTTATCTTGGACAATCTTATCTGACCTGATAGAAAAATCCCCCCCTAGCCGCTCTCTTCCCTCCTCCAACGACCTCCTAATGACTTCCTCACTCATAACCTCCTCACACCCACGGCTCCAAGACTTTTGTAGAACTGCCCCGATTCTCTGGAATGGTCTTCCTCGTCCAATTCGGCTTGCTCCTACTTTCTCATTCTTTAAAAGAGAATTCAAAACCCAACGCTTCAACCTCACCTACCCGTCTTCTTCTGTCTCCTAAACCCTCACTACTTCCCACCATTCCATATCCCCCTCCTATTGTGTGATACTTCCCCCACCTCCTAGATTGTAAGCTCTTCAGGGCAGGGTCCTCTCCTCCTCCTGTGTCACTGTCTGTATTGTACAGCGCTGTGTGATATGTTGGCGCTATATAAATACTGTTTATCCCCCCTGGCAGTATTCCCGATTGTGTCTCGGTGTGAAGTTTCTGTACAGAAAGTGGTAACCCTGAGCCACACTCCGGGTGGAATTGAAGGCTTACCTGGTCTTTACTAGCCCGTGGTGTCCTCCAGCAATGCTGGCCCAGCATATAGGCCTACTTGGTGATGCTCGGCATCTGCGTCCCCTAGCCTGACATCCTGACCTCCTAGATTGTAAGCTCTTCAGGGCAGGTCCTCTTCTCTTCCTGTGTCACTGTCTGTGTCTGTCATTTGCAGCCATTTAATGTACAGCGCTGCATAATATGTTGGCGCTATATAAATACTGTTTACCCCCCCTGACGGTATTCCATGAGTGCTCGAAGCTCAAAGCTTACCTGGTCTTTACTAGCCCGTGGTGTCTTCCAGCGATGCCAGTGCACCATGTAGGTCCACTTGGTGATGCCCAGCCAGCGATGCCTGGCACCTGCGTGCCCTAGCCTTGCATCCCGGTGTGTGAGCGTTGGAGACGCAAGGCTAGGGGATGCAGATGCTGGCCATGTATGCGACGTGTGTGCGGGGCAGCGCTCGTGCATCAATACATAGGCCCTGATTTATTAAAGTTCTCCAAGGCTGGAGAGAATACACTTCCAGAAGTGAAGCTGGGTGATCCAGCAAACCTGGAATGGATCTGGCCCACGATTCAAAACATTTGCTAGCAAATAGCAAATTATTTTTTTAAATCCATTCCATGTTTTCTGGATCACCCAGCTTCACTTCTGAAAGTGTATTCTCTCCAGCCTTGGAGAACTTTAATAAATCAGGCCCAAGGAGCCAATCAGTTATTCAGCAGGACAAAAAACATGCGAAAACAAAATGAAAAACTCATCAACCTGCTGCTCCTTTCTGTGTCCAATCACAAGGCTGGGGGAGGGACAAGATCCCTGGGTGAATTGAAATAAAATCATTTTTGGATTTCATTTTTTTATTAACAATCCTAATTCCAAAATGGGATTTTTGTCCCTTTTCCATGACTAGTTGATCTGGAATTAAATTAGTTTCAATCCATAAACAACCCATATGGTGTTGCGTGGGACTTCTGGCGCGTTTCTGTTTCCTTTTGTAAATACGAACCAAGCAACCATCGATCAGGGGTGCAAACAAACCCTGCAGAGCCATCAGTCTGACTTTTTTGGATGATGTTGAATTGTTAATCTGCCAAATTTTAATGGAAGTTTCATCGCCCCCAGGAGGATTCCGGGAGTAATACAAGTCAGGGAAGAGAGCCAAAGTGCGTTAGTTCACTAGAGAGCGAAGCGAGTGGGGGGAGTTTTCTTTTTTCCTCGTTCCACCTGGTGCATTCAGAAGCAGCGCAGTGGAAAGATTGCTCCTTTCATAAAGAATTTACAGATACACAGCCTGACACATTATCACTTGTAACCCCGATCACATCAGCCTCACGTCAGGTTTTATGAGGCCGCTGCACGCTGAGGTTTGACAGGTCCCCTAAATATTTCACTTAATAAACTTTGCTTGAACTGGAAGTAAACTTGACCAACTTTGACAGGTAGTTTGGGAAGAAGTGGAGGATGTTAAAAGGTGCATTCCGATGAACATTGCATCCCAGGGGAGCCGGTCTGTTCCAATTTTCATGATGATGTTCTGTGTCGGCCTCGCTTTGTCCTCCTTGTTAAAATCAACAGCTGGGGATTGAAATTAAAAAATATAGAGCAGATCCCAGACACAGCTGCTGCAGCCTTATTACCCCATTTAATTTCAGCAAACTTGCCAGGAAAAATACAGTAGACGTGTCTGAGAAGGATCTTTGCTCTTTGTGTGGAAGCAGGGGTATCTCTGCAGAGGTATGATATGTCTCTGAAGGCTCATTCAGACTAGTGCCTGCATGTGCATTTATGCATTGCCTTTCATTGCACCACTTTAGGAATATACTGCCATATAGCACGGGGCAATGTGCAGCGGTGTGCTTTAAAATGCAGCATGCGCTACATTTGTGCAAATCAGTGGGATGCCAGGTGCTGTGCTTTGCAATGCGATTAACAATGCGTATGCATTTGGGAAAACGCACATCGCTGTAGTGAGAAGGAGACCTAAGTCAGATCTATAACTCTCTAATTAAAAAATCTTATGCTCCCTGATGATTTCAGAGGCAGGGGCGGACATAGGGAGGTGCAAAGTGTGCCATTTCTCCAGGCGCTCCTTAGCCAGCAGGGACCTCCACAGGGCTCCAAGTTTGTTGGACAGTAGGGCCCAAATTAAGTTATGCACTGCTGGCCACTGTCCACAGAGCTTTAGCTCTGATTTATCATGCAATGTGTTGGATTTCTGCAGAGAGGTCACTGCTTCCATCCAAAAAGGGTTACCCAGATTCTTTCCTCTTCATGAGCTGTCATGGCCTGAGTATCTTTCATGTCCCAATGGTGCTTCCCCTTTGCCTTGATCTGGAACTAAGCTGGATCAATGTGGAAGAAGAGCTCCTTAGCTAGACACCTAAGTGGACCTGTCGCAGAGAGCTTATATAAGCTGCCATTGCTGAACTTATTGGGCCTGATTTATTAAAGCTCCCCAAGGCTGGAGAGGATACACTTTTATCAGTGAAGCTGGGTGATCCAGCAAACCTGGAATGGATTTTTTAAAAGTCATTTGCTATTTGTTAGCAAATTTACAGGTTTGCTGGATTACCCAGCTTCACTGATAAAAGTGTATCCTCTCCAGCCTTGGGGAGCTTTTATGGGCAGCATGATGGCTCAGTGGTTAGCACTCCGGCCTTTGCAGTGCTAGTGCCGGGATCGCGTCCCAGCCAGGACACTATCTGCATGGAGTTTGCAGCTTCTCTTTGTGTCTGTGTGGGTTTTCTCCCACATCCCCAAAACATGCAGTTAGGTTAATTGGCTTCCCCCCAAAAATTGACCTTAGACTACATTAATGACATATGACTATGGTAGGGACATTAGATTGTGAGCTCCTTTGAGGGACAGCTAGTGACACGACTATGGACTTTGTACAGCGCTGCGTAATATGATGGCGCTATATAAATACTGTGTAGTAAAAATAAAATCAAGCCCATTCTATAGAGTGCTAATTGCCTGGATGCAAATCCTATAGTGTCGGTCAAACACAGGAGAATCCCATGTCTTATAGTTCCAGCATTGCAAAAGTCAAGCACTTTGGACCCGGACCCGGTACCCCTTGTCCCCCTCCAATCGCAGCCTCGCCACCACACCCTGGACAATGCATTTTTCCAGATTCCATAATTAATGTTTTATTTCTCTGGAGTTTTCCTTTAACATTATTTTTCCCACCTGTCCCTATCACACCGAGACTCACGATGTGTTATATTTCCTTTATAGGGATGTGATCACGGCGGGGCGCAGGATAAAAGTGACAACCCAAGTTGGATCTGACGGATGGCGGTGCACCGCGGTGCAGAACGACAGAATTTGTTGGCGTCCCTGGCGTTGGCGGTATGTAAATTTCCCGCCGTGCTTTTCCCGGCTACAAGATGCAGGTTCTCCGTCAGTTATTAAAAGTTTGTCTGGCGCTCATTCGGATGCTTTATAGCTTGATAAACTAACAAATTTCATTCCGTGGGAGTTGAGCCGGAGGAATTCATCTCCCAGCTCGGGGTAATTGGTCTAGCTGGGAGTTGAATCAACCAGCGCCCGTATCGCTCCTGACGCCATCTATAGCCGGCTGTATTGCTGTAATTTCACCTGATTAGCATAGATCAGAATAATCCTCCCGCCGCGGCGCACTTAAGTGCGGATCCGATGCTGCTGCTACCTTCAGAGGGCGCCGACGTCGCAGATTGTGAATTCTGGGAGCGTGGTCATCCTAAAATGACGAGGAGCTGTAAAAGTTACGCTGACATTTTCCCCACGTCTATAGCAAAGAATTCTGGGAATTTTCTTATTTTAAGTGAATGCACGGGGGAAATATATTTAATTCGTGCAAAGATTAAATGAAACGTGTGCAAAAATTCTGGTCCGAACCTTTGAAATTTTTTTTTAAAATTGCAAAATAATTTACATAATATGTTGGAGCTTTATAAATACAGTTCAATAAAATTAATAATAATAAATTAAAATAATAAAATAGTAATATTTTAATTCCAGTTTAAATCAGATAAATAGATTCCAAACAGGGGCATTAATATTTCAAACCCCCCCCCCCCATCCAAGGGTAAGTAGGGCAAGCTTACTATGTCTTCACTTGACAGCGCCTTCCAATAGAATGGCTGCATGTCACATGACTCTGCCCCTGAGCGCGCTCAAATTGTAGCCTGGAGTGTGGCAAGGCGAAGAGACCAAACTACCTCCTTCAGTTATCCTTTAGTATTTTTTTATTTGAGTTAAGGTTAATATTAATCCACTATGCTGCCACTGATCCTAGGTAAGTAGGGTGGGGGTTATGCAGTACATTGCTGTCACCCTTTCTGGGTGGGGAAGGGGATGAGGGGGCCCAGTGGTCCCCATCCAAATTTGTGCTGGTAGCCGTTTTCACACCCCTGATTCTATTTCAAAAAAAAAAAGTCTAACAGTCCTTTAGGAATCAGTCACAGCCTGAGAAAAGCCTGCAAGAAAGAGCTCTTGCTCTCTATGTGGAAGCAGTGGCATCTCTGCAAAAGTCAGCATTGTCAGCCACACCCACTGTGGAGTCAGAAGAGAGCTCTCCAATCAGCAATGAGTATGAGCTTTGCTGATTGGAGAAAGCTCTAGCTCTGACTCCACAGGGGCGTGTCCATTTATTTCAGAGATGCCACTGCTTCCCCACAGAGCAAGATTCCCGCTATGCAGCATGCTGGCAGATGACAGACCTTTCTTCTCTGGCTGATGCTGCTGTCCAAGAAAAACACAGGTTTACCCAGACTTGCTGCATTATTTAAATGTGACGCATCCCATGGAGAGCAAAGATGGTTCCTGCACTCACTATAGACTGCACGTCAGCTTCATACATACACATTGCCGCTTGGCTACGACGTATCGTTAAACTCGGCAGTCTGCGGCAGATCCTGCGTCGTTATTAAGAAGAGAGTTAATTAGTCTGACGGAGAAATAAAAACTAATTAAAGCGTCGGAGGTGTCTGTACAACATTCACCGAGTGTTTAAATGCAGTGGTAATGCTCTATATAATTAAGCCTAATTATTTCTCGGCACCACCAGGCACATTTAACCTCCGTCACTTTATCTGTGACTATGACAGCGATTGTCATAACAAAGTGATGGAAGGTCTTAATACACCGCGCGCTTCACAGAGCTCAACAGATGTGCTGGTACTGCGGAGAATGCTTCCGCTTCATCCTCGGCAGAGATAACACTGAGACGTGGAACGGGCTGAGCGGAAGAGAAAATGCAGACAGCAAGGAAGAATAATTAGTGGGTGATTAGTGCTATCCCAGGGATATTGCTTTGGGGAATGTTATTCTTACTTCCTGTTGTGTCTCTGAGGCAGGAAGTCAATGGGAATCTCTCCAAAGGGGCACCGACAGTCTAAAGACGGCTTTAACCCCTTCATCCAAAAAGTAAAAAAATATGATTTGGGGTTCTTAACACTGAGCGCTGAAATAATGGGCATGCTTAGAGGCCCCAGATTGCTGTTTGTTCTTAACAGCACCCAAAATGCTTCCTCCTGCCTGCAGCAGACTGAAGACATCATATCAGATTAGGCAGAGTCCCTTTTATTAAATTAAAATAATACTGTTGCTTTTTTATATTTTGGCATGTCAGTAATGCATTCATGCTGAAGTTAATAAAAGGTCTATGCTAGCAGGACAAAAACTGTATATATTCAAATATAAACTTATTTGAAAATAGACCAAGGTACCTACTTTTACCTAAAAGAACAAGAAATCCAAAGTGACTTGAGTATATGCTTAAGGCAAAAAAAATATCTCCATCACGGCTACCAGCTTTCATCTGTGAAACCAGAGTCAAATGCAGTTCCTTGACATGCCACTAGGTTTCACCTGAGTATAAACCTATATTCATTTTCTAATCCCAGGTCACAGGTCTTGGTTTATACTTGGGTATATGCAAAAATTATTTCTCTAAAATGAATATTGTGTTTCCATCATCCCTGTTGATGGTTTTCCAAGGGGGTTAACTGTTCATTTTTCCTTCTGGGTGATAAATAATGCAATATGCTTATTTTATTCATTGAATTCCCAACAACCAGCGCCTCTGACCTTCTGGGTTGTAGGCCAGCCTTTGGTGTTCATACAAATGCCTCCCCCTGCCTGCAGGAGACTGATGACATCATCTCAGCTGAGGAATAATCGCAAAAACAAAAACTGTTTTTTATATTTATTTTGCATTTTATTACAAGAATACTGTCACTTTATATTGTGGCATGTCAAGAATGTATTTGTGTTGACTTGTAAAGTTACTGAAAGGACCATGCTAACAGGGAACACGAATAGACGAATCCAAATATAAACCAATTTAGCTATTTTTACCTGAAAAAAACAGGAAATCCAAACTGATTTGAGTATAAGCCTAGACCAAAGATAAATGTGGCTGCCCCTGCTAACAGCTTTTCTTTTCAGAGACAAATGCAGTTCTTTATCATGCCACTCGGTGTCACCTGAGTATAAACCTATATTAATTTTCTAATGGCATTTAATGACTTTTGTGCTTCCTTTAACTGTGTTATTGGTTTTTCCAGGGGGCTATCTGATCTTTTTTCCCTTGGGATTATAAATAATACATTACACTTATTTTATTCCTTTGCTTCCCCTGCATCCAGTACTCTTAAGCTTCTGGGTTGTGGGTCAGCCTTTGGTGTTCATACACTGATTGTACAGGATCCTACTGGAGGAAATGAGAGCTGTATGATATAGATATGGATATGAGAGAATAAGTAAATCATTTTATTTATTATCTTCTGGGAAAATTATTGCAGTTAAGCTTTGAATGTGGAGTTGGACCACCATGTGACTGCGTGTCAGCTGTGTGAACGGTGAACAGTGATATCCTTATTATGCCTTGCAGATCGTCTGCTGCCGTGCCATCATCACTTTATCATTTGTGTTTACTTCTTCCTGACGTTTCAATAGATGTAAAATATATGAGTGAGCTAATTGAAGGAACCAAAGAAACCCCTGGAAGATAATTTGCCTCACGCGGCTTCTGAATATATAAGATCATGCTTTATCAACAGTAATGAGACAGCGAGCAGCCACACCGCGCCAATCTCACTATCAGCAAGGAAAGATATACGCCGTCATTATTTCAGCACACTGAACTTATCAGTTAATATGAAGCTGGGTATCATAGCTTTTGCTGAAAGATGACTTTTACTTGAAAATACAGAAAATCCAAACTGACTTGAGTATAAGCCTAGAACAAAAAATGCGCCCGTACCCATCGCTTCAAGGTTCTACGCGTTTCGTCTTTCTTAGTTGTGATTCACCATTCTGCAAAACCTTATTCCATAATGATCTTTTATCCCAAAGATTGAATTTGGAAATGTGTAACAGCAACACCTTGTACTGGTGCATTAAAAGGGACACAAGGCAACTTAGGTAGTTTTGGACACCAAAAAAAGTTGGAAACCCAAAAAAGTAAAGCCAAGCTTGAAAATGTGAAGCAATAAATATTCAACCCCCAAAAAGTGTGTTAACTGGGAATTTTTATTATTTAATTAGTTGTAGATAAAGTAATAAAGATTGTAAACTGATGCACTAAAGCCTCTGATCGAAATTTAAGTCAACCAATCGATGGGAGGGATGTGGACTGCACAGAGAAAAAGCAGAGCCCTGGATGAGGCTGTAGTCCATCAGCTCAGAAATGAGGGGGGATCACTGTAGTGAATAGAGCTTGTAATGCTTTTAGAACAACATGCAGGGGAAGCACAGGAAAGATACCATGATAAAAAAACTAAGCCTGGGGTTAAGTTTTTAACAAACTTATACCGAATTCTGCATGACCCCTGCCATCGCACATGTGGAATAGGATGGGGAGTGTCAAGTGTTTCCCCTTACTTACAAGCACAGGGTATCTTTTCCAGCAATGATCCCAGAGTTGTTACATTACCAAATACAAGCAAGATACAGGTTCACTTTTCTTATTATTTAACGCACAGTTACCGATTTTAAATGTTTTCTCATCCATATTTTTTATTATGTAAAAAATATTGAGATTTGTATTTCAGCCACTAGAGGGAGCTCTTAATTTTACTTATCAACTTCAGACCTTTCTGCTTCAGATAAGGTTTAGACCACAATGGGAGTGCATTGTTTTTTGAGTTAGTTAAACAATTTATAGCCTTGCATTGTGAAAAAGAAAAATAAGCACAACCCATGGCTATCACTGAAAAGCAGAAAGGAGAATGTGCATGTGTAATGAGCAAATATGGCGGCCTTCATGTGCTTATATAATTACAAAATGCACACGAAAAAAACTTTTTCAATCAATCTGAGTCTGGGGAAATGTTTCTTCCTGGCAGACATTATCCCAGCCTAGGCAAAGTCACTGGACTGGAGAGCAAGGACGGATTTTAATGATATTGATTGATTGTCATTGGATATCTTTTAGAGTCTTTTAAAGTACTCTTTATGGACCACCTGGTACAAGGGGTGGCACCCATGTGGCAGAATACCCAATATGCCACCAACGCTGCCCGCATGTCTCTGCTTGCAGTGCCCATACCAAGTTAGCCCTGCATTGATAAGTCAGCACTCTCTCCACACAAAGAGAAAAGTTTGGGATTTTTTGCTGGCTCAGCAGAAAACTTTGCAATTTGTTACTTGTTTATAATAAAAAATGCAGATTATAAAAAAAAAATCATTTCTGTATTTTGCTACCGACGGTCAAAGCTTTTAATGATCTGCAACTTTCTAATAAATCTCCGAGCTAATTTAGGCTTCAATACCCCGGGGAGGAGGCTGAGGTGTATTTACCAAGCTAACATTTCCAGAGGTAATAATGGGAATTTCATTCAAGCACCGCAGGGGAGAGAAGAATCTGATGGATTTAAAGGGGAATCTACAAGGATATGCGGGAAGCCATGGCCTTGGCCGCCATGCTGATCCTCTGCTTCACCCTGGAACAAGTTCTGACTTTCCATGCTTGCTCCTGGGTTCTTAAATGGGACAATATTCAAGTTATGTTACCTTTTAGAAGAAGGTGAAGAATGGCATCTGCAATATGAATTTCTGTACAGGTTTCATTTAAAGATACCCCAACGTTATTCTCCTTCATTAAGGATAACACCCAACCAATGAGAAGCTTTCATTTTTCATTTAAAGGGTGGATTTCAGGTGCTGGATCCCACAGAGTTGGCAACTTTGTTCCCCGAGCTGCACATCCTCATTTGGAAAATTATATTTCAGGCTGCGAAAATCTTCAATAAATGTCAGGTGACCCCTATAAGGATTTTATGAGTTTGGGGATCATTTTTGTTATATTTTGGACCGTTTTATTTATTACTTTTTTTTTTTTGAAGGTTCCAGTATATTTTATGTTATGACATTAGACCCCTGGTGCCCAACTTTATATCCCTGATACTAAAAGCTGCTGTCATTTGTCGGAGTTGTCCTTTAAGCCCCTGTGTTTCTGCATCCGTCATCGCCGTCCCGGTTATTTTTCTAATTATCTGAAAGGACATCAAAGGAGATTTTTCTGATGGCGGTGACACTAATTCACAACCCGCCATTGATCAGCGGTGAACCTTTGAAATGAGATCAGTCACAAATATGACACCAATTAATGTCGGGCCGCACGGAAAACCCCAGACACCGCTTTAGAGGCGCGATGCCATGGAAAGTGACAAACGCTGTTCTGCAAATCCCCGTCCGCCGGCTCTGCAGCTCATCATGAACATAAGTCGGGGCAGCAAAGGATTCTGGGAGGGCGCCATCTTCCCCTGGGCCATAAGGTGAAGCGGGTCCGGTCCTGGGGGAGGTTCACTCGCTGTAATTCCAGTTAGTGCTTTCTTGGCTAATTGTTGTTAGGAGATCAATTAGATTCACTCGCATCAGACAACAGCGATGAATAAAACATGGGCGACACGGAGGAAGTCAATAAGGGTGCCGTCACCTCCATTCATAATGCATTACAATGGCGAAATGAATTATCAATAGCATGTGCAGATTACTAACAAGGGAAAGCGGTGCAGCTCCACTGCTAATTATTCTTCACTAAACAGATTTTTATTATTTCATTTTATTTATTATCATTTTATTACCATCAATCATTTTCCAGTTGTGGAATCCTTTAATTTTTTATCAGAACAGAGTGTTGATCTTATCACTGTGATGATGCTTTAGTATTATCCAATTAGAAAGGAGCAAGGGGGCGGGTCCAGTGAATCCAAACCAATCAAATCCAGGAGGACAGAGTGATGAATTAAGCAGCGTGGTAATATTCTCTTACTTTCCAATCGTTAGACTTGGGGGCCGATTTGCTTTCATTTATCCCATTTATATATCTGGCCAACCAGCTGCCATGTAGCACGCCCGCAAGCTCATAAAAGATTATTTCTGATTGGCCGATGTGCATTAACCTCCCTAGCGGTTCATTTCTTTACGGTTTTATATGTCTAAAAGCGGTACATTGTTTTTCATGAAAATGTATTTTATAGTATAATATAATAGTATGAGTATAATAAAGTTTGAAACACAATATCATTTAAAAACAATAAATTAAAAAATCTATATACTGAAAAATAAATTTCATTTTTTTAAATTTAAAAAAATATATATACATTATACTCATACTGTTATATATACTGTAAAATAAATGTTCTTCAAAACAACGTACTGCTTTTACACATAAAAATCCAATGTTTTGCATTCACTACAGTTATTTTGTATTGAATGCAATACAAATAGATTGGGACGGGCCGGGATGTACACACGCACCAATGACATCGGGAACTCCCCCCGTGACTCATCAGATGCAGAACCAAGAAGAAGAAAGAAGACGGAGATCGCGGTGCTGGACGGCGCTGGACCCCGGCAGGTCAGGTAAGCGCTCTATTTAATAACCTTCCATAGGTTGAACAACCCTGAGTGTGACTCGGGGTTACCACTTTTAGCAACTTTTTTCTACCCCGAGTCACACTCGGGGTTACTGCCAGGGAGGTTAATAATCTTACTACTTTTTGCTTTGTTTTAAAGGTCAATGAAAAAAAAAGTTAAGCTCCCATCAACCAGTTGCATTGGCCAACCCCAGCAATGGCAGATTTTGATTGGTTACAGCCCCCCTGGGCACATTGGCTTAGCTCCTTTGCTCCATCATCCTTCATTCCTAATGTGTGTCATGCAGAAGGCAAATGCAGGGAAGAATAATTGTTTCTAATACGGCGATGAAGAATCACACAGGTTTCATCAAATTACTCGGCGATGCTGAATTGGTTTTACCAGCGGGGGTCGGCCGGGCCCGAGCTCCTCGCAGTCATTAGACATATTTGTAATAATTAAGCAGTGTTTTCATATCGGAATGGCATGAATAATGAGCTTCTCTTCATTAAAGAAAGCAACGTCAGTCTGATGGAGAAATAGACGGCTGAAACACAAATCAGGGATCTGTATTAAATACCAAATAATGATAAAGTAATGCAAGGCGCCATAAAGAGGTTGACAATATTTTTTTAGCAACTGCAATTCTGTACTGTTTACTGTTGGCCTATTTAGTTACCCTTGGTGTCCAAGCTTTTGCCATGTTTTCTTGAAGCAGATGTTAACCTAAAATCTCAGAAAATAAATCTGCACCTGTCCCCTGCTGTACCTGCTCTTTGCCACTAGATGTCTCCTATGTTAACTGACACCCAGCATCAATTCAACCAGGAAGACTGAGGAGACACTGTGAGTACATGGCTCCGCCCCCTGAACATATATATGAACACGCATTCACATAATAAACTTGGAAAATACATGAAATTCTGAGGAGCCACTTGGAAAGGAGAGAAAAGCTGAGTTTAAAGGATAATCTAGGATATAAAATATAGTAGTTGGGTAATTTTAAAGATGCAATCAGAAGACAAAAAAGTTATGTTTGACATTTACCCATGTCAATAATTATTTTATTGTGGTTGGTTTTATCTTTGGTTCCAGTAACCATTCTGGCAATGTAATTTTCCATGAAGCTTGAACGGCCTTGGTTTGGTACATGTTCACTAAAGCCAACCTTTGGTGATCCTGCCACTAAGATCCCAGTTACTTCTTGTTATGACAAGACAATGTTCTATTCTTGTTACCCAATTGTGTGTCTGCATTGATGTGAGCATCCCAGCCAACATGGGGCAGCAAGACAGCCAATAGGATCATCGTTTATGGCTCATTCAAGCCAGAACTACCAAAATCTTCTATGAGTTCCTCTTCCTGCCTTGCTATTAGCTGTTTCATGCCCAGATCCCGAGTCCCATTGGCCAGTGGAAGTGATCATCATTAATATATAACAAAAAACAATGAGAGGGAGATAAAGGAACTTTTGAGGCAATATTTACAACACAATTTTTTGCCATACATCACGACATAAGTGCTAGCATGATCATGATTTCCAACTTTTATATATCACATGATCACAGCTTTTTTTGCACCATTTCTTCCAACTTTTTTTGAAAGTTGTGATCCTGTGATTCATAAAAGTTTTGTGATGTATGTAGTGACATATGGGGAAAAAATTGTGCAACAATCTGTGTTTTTTTTTTTAAAGTTGTTTTTAGTGTTGTAAATATTGCCTCAAAAGTTCCTTTCTCTCCCGCTCATTGTTTTTGGTTATATTGTAATATGGGATATGGAAATGGACATTGAAATTGGGAGAGTTTGATAATAATTCTTACTGACTATGAATGATATATGGCTAGAGCATGCAACTGCCACCTTGGCCAAACCAAGACTATGGGCTAACTGAATGAGTATTGTTGACCTCTAGCACCCACAACATGGCGCACCCATTGGGTCAACCCAACGCTTTGAATCGGCTAAGGTGACAGTTGCATGCTGCAGATATATATCATTGATGATCACTTCCACTGGCCATCAGGACAAAGGATCTGATCATCTCAAGGAAGCCAAAGCAGGAAGAACAAATAGAAGAATGGAATGGGATTCCTGGGGGCCGTATGAGCTTTTGGGGCTCCCTGCACATTCACCAATAGGTTAGCTGCCTACAGATGGAGGAGAAATACTATAGCATGGACAGATCCCTGGAAATGCAATCTGATTATATTTAGTTGGTAGGGCTCAAGGAATGGCTAGTACAGTGGTAAGGCGGGCACCTACCAAATCAAACTTACCCTGCGGCCCCAATTGTCTTTATACAGTGCTGGAGACTACAGGCAGCTATGCATTGCTCAGCCATAGCTCAGAGCAATACCGGGGAGCCAACGCCATATAGATCAGTAACCTTATAATAAGAATTGCTAATATTACCCAATGATTTATCTTCCAGTTGTGGTTTATTCAGGTCAACGCTTTCCTTTAACCGACTATTTTACAAAACCATCCAACTCCATCACATTAAAACTAACACAGCCCCCCAAAAATCCCTTTCCCCTGGCTCATGGCCTTCAGCATAATGGCACTGGAACTCCAACATCCTCCTTCGTTCTTTCTAAGATTTCACATCAACGATTTCCCCGACAAAGAACGACTCCCGCTGCAGGAAATGACAGATGGCTTCGGGGGCGCTCAGCTCTTCAAAGCGCCAGGCGAAAGGCATTTAAAATCTATTCATCTGATTTCCAATAAACTTTAACACGCGCCGCAGAATAATCCCAGCGCCGTCTCCGGGTCCATAAAGGCAGACATGCAAATGGGTCGCTTCTTCGGCGTCCCCTATTAAACAGACAGTGCGCAGGAATATCATTTCCTAGGACATAAAGCCGGCGTCGCCATCCTGACTTAATGCATTTTATATAGAAGATGTAAAATATTAAAGCTTCGATTTTCTTTGCGGAGTTGCCACAGTAAAAAGTAATAGATTTTCCTTGTATACATACGACAACAAGCAAGTACGTTTTACACATGAACACAAAATCCATGGGAGTTGTTATTGGTTGCCCTAACTCAACGCATTGTCGCCAAGATGCTGGGGATGGGGGGGCTGAAAGTTTATTGGAAAGAAAAAGATAAATTTAAAGTTTAGGGGCTGAGCAAAGTTTGAGAATGGAAGAAAAAGGAACAAATATTGTTGTGCCGTGTTCATGTATTTCGTGAATTAATCCAAACTCAGACCCATTCTTCATTGACTATGGAAATGTTAGGACTTCAGTTATGTGTGTCCCCATTAAAAAAGATTTTACCCAACTTCCTGTTCAGGGGACACCCTTTTTTAATGAGAGGCAAATGCAAATTTTTTTAGACTGACATGAAACTGAACCAATTAGTATCTGCCAGCATAGCGTTTGATTGGTTCAGTTTTAAGTCCACGTACTTTGCATGTGATTTGCACATTTTTGACCATCTCCAGAAATCACAAAGCAGTGGCTTTTTCTGGATGCTTATATTTTCTTTAAACCTCAATTTTTTTTTCTTTAACGTTCCCTAGCAGGTATTTAAAATAAAGAAGCTGCTCAGGCCGCAGAACTTATCTGGAGCTGTCTCCTGTAATAATACCTTTTTACCACTAGATGTCCTCAGTTGTCCCTGGGATATCATTCAGACCAAGCACATACTGTGAGTGTGTCATGGACCGGCCCTACAAGAGGACATGGGCACTCTCCCTGCATTTACAGTGCAATGATACAGCGAGAGCAGAGCAACCGACCTAAGGATGTAAGTATTTGGTTGTAGATTTTGTTGCAGACTCCTCCCAGAAAAAGATCACATGACTACAACCGTCATGTGTTAACATCTTGCTTGGTGGGAGTTGCTAACAGCCAACCATACCTGTGTCCTGTGTTGAAACATACACTGGGAAAGTCATGTGACAAGGTGACAACGGAAACGTGATAATGGAAACAAGGACAGAGCGTTGTCACCCTTTTACAGGAAGTGCTTCAACAACAACCTGTACGGCAGGGTGGCCTGGTAATATGGTATTGATAGTTAAAGATAAAATAACAAAATAAATGTTGCTTGCTTGCCTTTACCCCTTTCTTCCCTTTCTTCCCTTTTCCCTCCTCCAGCCTTTCAGACTTCACCCATCTTTCCTTTATATCTTCCTTTCTTCTTTCTTGTATCCCTTCCTTCTCTTCTCCCTCTCTTCCTTTTTTCCTCCTTCAGCCTCCTAAATGTATTCCTTCTTTCTTTTGTTTCCTTTTTCACTCTTTTCTTTATTTCTAGCCTTTCTTCCTTTTTGTTTTCTTTTTTTATTCCGGTCACTTCCTTTATCTCTTTCTGGCTTCCATTTCTTTAATTATTTCTTTATTCCTTTGTTTTTCCATTTCTTCTCCCCTTCTTTTCTTCCTTTCTCCCATCCTTTTATTCTTTCATTATCTTTCTTTACTTGTTTTTCCTTTTCTTACTCCTTCCTTCTTCCCTTTTCCCTCCTCCAGCCTTTCAGACTTCAGCCATCTCTCCATCTTTCCTCCTTCCCGTATCCCTTCCTCCTCTTCTCCCTCTCTTCCTTTTTTTCCTTTCGTTCTTTCTTTTGTTTCCTTTTTCACTCTTCTTTTTTTTAGCCTTTCTTCCTTTTTCTTTTCTTTTTTTTTTATCCTGGTCACTCTCTCTCTCTCTCTTTCTGTCTTCCATTTCTTAATTATTCCTTTATTCCTTCATTTTTCCATTTCTTCTCCCCTTCTTTTCTTCCTTCCTCCCATCCTTTTATTCTTTCATTATCTTTCTTTACTTGTTTTTCTTTTTCCCTCCTCCAGCCGTTCAGACTTCAGCCATCTCTCCATCTTTCCTCCTTCCCATATCCCTTCCTTCTCTTCTCCCGCTCTTCCTTCCTTTTCTCAGCCTTCTAAATGTATTTCTTTCTTCCTTCTTTTGTTTCCTTTTTCTCTCCTCTCCTTTTCTTGCCTTTTATTTTATTTTCATCATTCCTTCTTCTATTCCTTTTCTTACCTCAAAGCTCATTTCCTTTTTTCATATTTTCTTGTCTTCATTCTTTTGTCCATTCTTTCCTTATTTTTTCTCTTTCTTTTATAATTTCATCATTCCTTCCTATACTTCTTTTTCTGCGTATTATTTCTTTCCTTCCTCCTCTTCCTTCCTTCCTTTCATTCCTCTCCTGCATGTTTCTCTGTATTCCTTCTATTCTTTCTTTCTTTCTTACTTTCCTTCCTCCCCACCCTCAGGTTTACCCCTTCCAGCCTTCCTTCCGTCTTTCCTTCTTCCATCCCTCCATCCGTATCGTACAATCTCTTTGCTATCTACACAAAGTCATGGAATCCCGGCTCCTGCCTGACTCCATACAAGGGAGATTTTGCACAGATTCAGGTTGTACCATGTGACCAACTATAGCTATATTGGAATCCAACGCAATTCAACTTTCCATCAAATACAAATAAACAAAATATTCCCATTTTCAGATGCAGTCAGCCTTTAAAATAAAGGAAGCCCCCCCCCCCCCCCCTTAACACATTTCTAGGTTTTATTTTCCATAAAGATAGAATTACAGCGGTAATGCCAGCGCCGGACATCAGACCGCGATCACATCTCCCTCTGATTGTAAAATCGAAGCTGTATGAAGACCTTTTAACCTATTAACAGTCCGCAGATAGCCGGCCCCATTCATTGCCCAGCCAGGGCCGGTGGCGGTGAGTCAAAAAAATAACGCTAGAAAAAGGTTCATAAAATGTTCCGGTCAAATGTGACCATTGATTTGCCATTATTGGAGATGACGCGCAATTTGCACGTGATGGCCGAAATAAATCAATGTTCATCCTCGTCCGCCAACGCCAACAACGATCCAGCAGGAGGAAGGAAAACAATTCTGTTAAAAAGTCATGACTTCATTTTATATATTATGAAGGGGGAGGAATAATATGATGGACAGACGTAGCGGACAGAAGGCGTCAACAGCGCCGGACAAAGGGAGAGGCCTCAGATCCATCTCTGCTCATGTGTACGCATTTCCATGCATTGATGAGCATTACTTATCAGCATGCTTTGTAAATGGCCTTCAAGACACCTCAACACAATCTTGTTTATAGTGTAAATTTCATGGGGTTTACATATCATATATGTGTTAGAGAATTCCTGACCCCTGCACTCTGTATAGTATGTACATCTTATACCAATCTCCTGACCCCTGCACTCTGTATAGTATGTACATGGTATGTTAATCTCCTGACCCTATGCTCTATACCCACAGTACATCTTATACCAATCTCCTGACCCCTGCACTCAGTATTTTATGTACATGGTATGTTAATCTCCTGACCACTGCACTCAGTATTTTATGTACATGGTATAAAAATCTCCTGACCCTATGCTCTATACCCACAGTACATCTTATACCAATCTCCTGACCCCTGCACTCTGTATAGTATGTACATGGTATAAAAATCTCCTGAACCTATGCAATGGTTATAGTTTAGTATGTACATCCTATACCAATCTCCTGACCCCTGCACTCTGTATGTTAGGTACATGTTATAGCAATCTCCTGACCCTGTGTCAGGGTTCTTTTCCATTTAGATTTCTAAACTACACTTGCTTTTCTACCAAGGAATGTATGTTGTCAACTAAATACATGCAACCTCGCCATACATGCAGTACCCCTGAGGAAGCCTAAATCGAGCAAAGCGCGTCGGGTAATCGACTTACATATGCAACACGATTATTAAATATTTGTATATTCTGGTTAGAAGTCTAATGTCTGGAGCCCCTGAAGGGCCGACAGGGTAATGATCCAGACCTTTGTCTCCGGTCATACCTAAATTTCATGACTGTGTGATATGTTTTTTGAAAATTAATCATTAATACAAATAATTTTTGCCATAAAAACCCTTCTCTACGCTTTATTTTTCTATTTGATTATCCCCAGGGTTGGCAATCAGGCTCAACATAGGGCCTACTCTTACTACACTTCCACCAATTCTCCATGTTTAGCCTGGTTGTTGTACACACTACACCATTCAGTGGAGCAGAGAGGGGGAGGATGAATGAGCAGCAGCCTGCAAAGAAAAACACAGCAGTCATTCCCAGTTGGTCATTCATCAATCGGCAATGGTGGATTGATGAACTACGTCAAGGGACAGCTGTACACAAGTCCGTTTTTTGCCCAAAAACAAACCCAACCGTTCATCTCAGGCAAGAATCATCTGACGTGTATACATAGCCTTACCCTACTCACTTCCAGCCCTAAAAACAGTCCATGAGCTCCATTCTGATGACTGCCTAGAATCAGATCTGCTGCAGGAACAATTCCTCAGTCTCCTCTTAGATCAGACTGCAACTTTTTAGCAAAATGATGTAAATCTGCAGCAGGGTAACTGCACAGATACCAGGATTCACATGATCCTTGCACGTCAGAGCCGGAATAGCAGTCCAGGAAGTAGATGGTGATGCCTGAACAAAGATGGCTCTGGATTTGGGGGGGGGGGGTAATGTAACTTTGACACATGCATGCAAAAAGTCCTTGCAATTTGGCCCCATTCTTTCTTTTTGCATTGATGTATGGCGTGTACAACCATCGTACGGAGCCCCGTGACATCTTTAAGGATGAACGTTATTTTCAGAGCAATATCTGTCGTTCTACAATCATCATACCCATCCTCACCCCTCCTAACCTCACTGCAGCAAACGCCCTTTCTATAAATGTATGGCGGGGAATGGGGAGAAGGGATTTGCCTCTACCAGGTGGAATAGAGCGATGATAGACCGCAATCTCATGAATATTACTTTAAACGCCATTATCGTTTAATGCGAACAATCCGGCTTTAATGAAAAGATCAAATCAAGTTTCCGTCTTAAAAAGCCGTGTTTTAAAGATTTCCCATTATGCTTCAGCAAACAGCCAAAAAAGCGACAAATAATATAGGCGGGGAAGTGTCAGCGGCGATGAAATCAAGGCGTTTCATTTCGGAGATGAGATATATAGAAAAGAGCTGCAAGGCGCCTCGTTTTTCTCTCTCTGCATTGGGATACTTTTCCAAACCAGCGCTTTCCGCACTAAGATATATTAATTACACCTCCCCTTAAATAAAAATCAATTTTCTACTCTAGTCGTCTGGATAATGGAATTAGGGGGCGAGCTGGGGAAAAGGAGAATTTGGATAAACATTAAGATATTCTCCTCTGTGCTGTTTGACCGAGTCGTTCTCCTAACTGTACATAATTCATTCCCGGGACACAAACGTTTATTGTCAGGATGGAAATAAAGATCCGATTATTTCACTGACGCAGATCAAAGAATGACCGCAGATTCCAAGCTACACAGAATAAATTATTATAATAGGGCAAAGGATTTGTGTTCCTTCCCATACATAGGACAGCGCAGGAGACCGGATTCTTCTCTACTGCCGTTCCAGGTCTTGTCCCTTCCCCAGCTTGTGATTGGGCAGTGAAAAGAGAAGCGGAAGCTTGATGAGTTGATCTTTATTTCACTCTTATTTCTCTGCAGCACACAATTTGGATCCATCCACCCCCAATCTAGGTTTGCATTTACAAAAATCCATTTAGCACTATTTATGAATTATTACCCTATTTAATGTACAGCCCTGCAAAATATGTTGGCGATATAAATCCTGTTTATTAATATTAATACTTCAAAATGGATGGTCACATGGGAGAAAAACTGTAGCAGCACCACTTCCCTCTTATGTATATTTCATTTCACAATCCTATATAAGGTAAACAAAATTTTTTTAGGTGCTTATAGGCAACTAAAAAAATAAGCACCTAAAAAATTCTGTTATACCTGATATAGGATTGTGGAATGAAATAATATTAATAATAATAATAATAATAATAATCATAATAACAATAATAATAATAATAATATTAATAATAATATTATTATTATTATTATTATTATTATTATTATTATTAATAATAATAATAATAATAATAATAATAATAATAATAATAATAATATTAATAATAAATTCCCCCAGCCAATTACTCTGAAAATTTGCTGGTGATGAATTTTATAAACTGATTTTTCAACGGGTCTCCTATTAAAACAATGACTCGTTCTGCCACCTAGTGGCCAATCATTAAACATGCACAGCTGTCACAATAGGAAAAGAATAGAAAGGGAGTGAATTTATTGAACGAATTGAAGAAGGAATAATTTACAAACAGAACGAAACAAAAAAAATTATTTTCAAAGAGCTCTCAATCCCTTTGCAGTACAATTTCAGATGGTCCCATTCCATCACAGATTTCTTCCTAATATGGCGTCCCCATCTAATTATTATTATTATTATTCTTATTATTATTAAACAGCATTTTAAATTCCGTAAAAAGCCCAATCTCTGGCATGCGCAGAAGGAGCAGCCCTCAGCCCCATGGGATATGTGACATATGTATCCCAGGAGACTGAGGGTTGCCCATTCAATCTTTAATGCCCAAAAAATAAGATATTAAAAAAACATTATTGTAAAGGAAGAATGTTGCTCTATAACCTCTCTCTATACATGAGGGGAGTTTTTAAAAAGGGTAATTATTAGATAAATTTTTATATATGTGATGATTGTATTTACTATATAAATTGTTGACAAAATTGTTTGTAATGTATATTCATTTTTTCAATTGTAAAACCAATCTCTCTTAAAGAAGTGGGCTAGTCCCATGAAACGCGTAGAGGTAATGTGTCTAATTTTTAGCTGTATACTGTTTGTATTAGAGATCAGAAACATTCATATAATTCAGTGTTTTTTAAGGATTTATATTAAAGGAATTGTTTTAATATTAAAATTGATAATCATTGGAAACGGTTATAAATATTGCCAACAAAGTCCCCCCATTAATAATTGCTTATATCGGGATGTGGCAAGTGTAATTCAGGTTTAACAAAAGAAGGGATGTTTTATGTTTCTCCTAACTTTAAATGCTGTTAAAAAGAAACATTTTTAATGATATAAATGGGTGAGGCATCTTATACTGTTAAAAATGTTCCCAGGTCATACTGTGTTTAAATTTCATAATAATGAATACAGCACTGGAGTATTTTGTGTCTTCTATATCTGCAAGGAGTTGGGCAAAAAACCATTGTGAGACATTTCAGTGCAGATCTGGTAGTGCTCATGCTTCCCTGGCTGCCATGCCGCTCTAATTGCTTCAACACTTCTTGAGCCATTGAATTAGAACAACTGCCGAGATAAAGAGTTTTGCCTTCGTTCCTATTGGCTGCGTTCGTATTCCAGGTCAGCAAGTGCTGAAGTACTGGATGTAAAGTAGATGTAGCCAGGGATCAACTTTATATAGGAGAGGCAGACATGGAGAATAAAGGAGACACATGATAACGTGATGAATATTATAATAATTTGTGGGAATATAAACCCAACACGTTTCGGGTCAACTACTGTGCTCCCTCATGGCTGCTTGTATAAAACTCTCCCCAAATACACCGAATAAAACCCATCTGCCAATGACAGGTTTGAAGGATTGGAAATATCTGGGAATAAGTTATTTGCCTGTAGCTGTTGCTGACATGTGAACATTTATAACTGCACACTCGTCAATGTTATTTTTATATATATACAGACAATTTTTTCTTTTTCTCAGTTATGGATTGAGTGAGGTTAAGTTTCTCACATTTAATAGTTATCACTAGAAACGGATCGCTATTCTGCCCAACGATATTCGGCCTCTTAGACTTCTCAAACACCGACCTTTGCTTAAATTTGACCTTGCTTCCTATTCTATTGTTCTGATCACGATTATTGCCTCCCGCATGGCTTGGCTCTGGACAGTCTTTACCACGAATATTGTTTTCCACCTGACCCAAGCTTGGACTACCTTGACCATTGCCTGTCTCCTGCCTTGACCTTGGCTCTCTGTACATCCTACTGGTCACGTAGACCAGTGGTCGCCAACCTGTTTGGACCTAGGGATCACTAAATTCATGCGCTCCGGACCACGCATGCGCAGAGAGTTGTGTGTCACTCAAGGGGGGAGACACTTCCCCCAGAGTGACGTCATGATGCCACCGCCCTGAGCTTGTAAACCCTACGGGAGACTCTGGTTGGTGCGCCGCTGGGGGGCCCACCAGCCAGAGCCACGGATCACCAAAATTTTCTTGAGAACCACCAGTTGGTGCCCCCTGATCTAGACCTCATCTTGGTGACCTCTACATCTCCTACTGATACCAAGCTTACCTGGTACCAGCTGTCCCTACACCAGACACATCTGTTCTTGCTTGCCCCGGGTGAATAAAACTTGGGGGCTGAAACCTTGTTATGGCTATGGCCCCTAGCTAGTAAAGCATTACCTGGGGTGTGGAGTCTAAGTGTCTTACCCAGAGCCCCCAACAAAGGAATGACGGGTCCTGGTTGCTGTAGGGAGAACACCAGGTAGCGGCCCCCAGGTTCTCCCCACTAGGGGCGAGGGGAACAGAGGGCTCCGATGTAGGGACAGACAAGATGAGGTACTGAGTGAGATGACAAAGAAAGGAAAGGTTTAGGCAAGGTGATGGACAGGGCAGGTCATGTTCAACCACAGAGCAGGGCAGGCGGCAGGCAAGCATAGACAAGGTCCAGGCACAGGTCAGGAATCCAAAAGGCACAATATGGCGGAGTGTAACTGAGCAAGTGTCAGGTAGTAAGGTTGAGGATCCAGCAACCACAGATTGGAATCAGGGAGGTATAAATAAGGCAAGAACCAGGAACTACTCAGCTCATTGGCTGCTGCACATATTCTGAAAACCCCTTTAGCTGTCCACAGAGAAAGTGCAGGGGATGCTAAAGAAGGCAAATCTCTGCACAGCTAAAGGAAGGCTGAGGATGCCGCAAGCTGCTGGAGAGAAGATCTGCGGGAGGAATGGTAACAGACTTGGTGATCTCCAAGCAGCAAAGTAATCTGGTGATCTTTAGAGTTACAAGCCCAAACCCCTTGCAGAATGATCCATGGAACACCTGGAGTTCTGGCCCTTGAGTATTCCCGCATCACCTGCCAGCAATAACGCATAAGTTGTATTCCATTGGTTTGGTGACAGTAGCACCCTACTTATACCTACAACCCTGGTGAAGAGGACACCAAAGCCCTGCAATGTGTCGGATAAATATTGAATTATTAAATACTGGGTTATAAAGCTTTAAAGTAAAGATAACAGAGACTGTTGATCCAGGGAACATCCGATTGCCTCATGGAATCAGAAATATTTTCCCCAGTTGGAGCAAATTGTACCAGGGTTTTTTTTGCCTTCCTCTGGATCAACTATGTCTATAGGGTTTTATATCTGGGATATGTTTATTTCCCCAGTGGTTGAACTTGATGGACTTATGTCTTTTTTCATCCTGACTTATTATATAACTATGTAATTAATAATAAACAATACATCAGTAAACATCAAAAACATTTTCTCTTCCTTTATTCTCCATTGCGATACCATGCAGAAAAATAAAATTGCATTTCTAACACCCGAACCTCATAAAGAAAGAAAATCTATGCTAAAAGCATTCTTTTTAACCGCCTATAAAACTGACAGCGTACTGTAAATAGCTTCTGGTCGAGGTTATAAAAAAAAAAATAGCAATGTTTATCATGAAATCTAAAAATGATTTGGCCCCGGTTAACTAAACGTAACATTTACCATTCCAGCAGGTAAAAGATTCATTTTCCTGTACAGAGTACAGATGATGCCATCCACGGCTAGAATTTACATGGGTCATTATACAATAAAGCATCGGTAATAGCCTCTGGCCACTCTCCAGCCACCCAAGCAAGCAGAGAAAATGTGTAGACGTTGAGGATTGCCGAGAGTTCTCGACGCCTTTTTCCGCAGCGTCACTCGAGTATATCCTGCGTCGGTCTCGCTGCTGAACAAACACAGAGAATAAAATTGTAACACAAATATTCCACAAAGCATCGGAATGTTTACTCGCTTGTAATAACATTGCGGTTGGCTGTAACCCCGCTCCTCTAACCCCAGCTGTGCGCTCCCCGCTACGGATGGCAAGGAAAACGCCGCCCTGGCTGTCGTACAAAAACATCCATTTGCCTGTTTACGCTCAGAAAACAAATCAGGAACGTTAAATAAATAGAAAGGATAAAAAAAAGCCGAATCGGCTCTGCATATTTTTTGATTAGCTCATCAATGGCAGAATTAGTTTTTACAGCGGCAAGAGGTGAATCGGAGATTTTATTGTTCCGTTTATGGTATATGAGGGCGGCCGTATTTAATGTAGATGGAAAGCCACTCAATAAAATCTCATATAAGCTACAACATGCGAATGGTAATTTAAAAGTCATTTATATTGTAGAAAAAATGAAGTGTGATAAATGTCCTTGTTAAATAGCAATAAAGGTTCTTGTGCAGGGACTTTCTGGTATAAGGTGACAACGCTCTGTCCTGGGATACAATATAATACAGTCGGGGTCCTCCCGGGGTTTATAGGGGTTACTCGAGCAATGACTAATTATCCAAACTTTAAATCAGTGTTTCCTAACCAGGGTTCTCCAGGGGTTGCTGGGAGTTCCTCGAGCAGTTTGCACCTCTCAGGTTAGACTAAGTGACACCAATGGCTATCTGTAAGGGTGACATTCATCCCACTGACCACCATGCTAATATACTGTGATCTGTGGATATAATATATAAAATCTATATAAAAGATCTGAAAGTAATTTTAAGGGTTTCCCAAGTCAAGAATGGCTCAATACAGTAATGATACAAAAAAGATTTGATCAAAAAAACATCTCTCTCCCATACAGAACAAGGATAGGTGACAGCATGGAGAAAATTAGAGACACGGGCTGATTTACTAAAGCTGTTCACTTACCAAGGTGTACCTTGCAATGAATTATTCACTTAGCTTAGTGAATGTGGTGATAGTTTACATTGCAATAATACCCAAATTTAGTGTAAGAAAATCTAAAAGAATCAGGACTCTATTTATAAAACAGGAAATCTGATATTCTCTTAAACCAGACATGGGCAAACTACGGCCCCGGGGCCATATACAGCCCGTTAGGCTTTTTTAACTGGACCGTTGAACTCTCTCTCTTCTTCAGCAACTCCACTTAAGAAAAGAGAGAATTCAACAGGCTGGATAAAACAGGCTGTGGTCTGCTGTGGGGTCAGGAGAAGGACCCTGCTGGGGGGCCGCACCAGCCAGAGCCGCGAACCATGTGCACTGTTCAAATCCCAGGCTCGGGGAAGTGGGCAGAACAACCTGCCCATTCTACCATTGCAGGCTCAGATCTGCGATGGGAGAGTGGGTGGGGTTTGGGCATCATGACATCACATTCTGTGATGTCATAATGGAATAACCCCGCCCCCTCTCTCATCGGCCTGGCCCATCTGCCAAATTTTAGGAGTAAACAAGTTTGCCCACCCCTGAGGACCCCTCCTTGGTCGGAATAAATTACTTCCACCAGGGAATATTCCAGGGAATGTCAGGTTCCCTGGTTTATAAATAGAGCCCCTGGAGTTTACCTTGAACATGACTGAATAGGTAAAAACAGCAGAGCGTCATCACATTTACAAAGCTAATGAAATATTCCTTGCAATAATAAAATCTACTTTGCAGTGTGAACAGCCAGTATTGATTTAGTAAATGCACTGTATAGAAAGGAGAGAAACAAAACAGAAAAATGAAACAAGGTGTGCACAGAGACAGGTGAAGGTAAGATGAAGGGTGGAAACAGGTGAAAGCAGAGAAGAGACAAAGGCAGGTGAGAGTAATTCGTATTGTGGTTTAGACAGAAACAGGTGAGGAGATGAAGCTGACACATTCAGACAGGTGAGTGCTGGATGGTGACAGATACAGGTGAGTGCAGAGAGCAAGAAGGAGACATCGGGGTTAAGATAGAGGCAGGTGAGAAGGTGAAGCAGTGCAATGGAGACAGGTGAGATCAGGTTGGTGATTGACACAGATAATATGTGAATGGAGAGAGGTAGAGACAGGTGAACGCAAGATGGAGCAGGGTGGAATTAGGTGACAGCAGATAGAGACAGGTGAGAGGAAGACGGATTATGGTGAAGACACAGACAGGTGAGAAGGTGAAACCAAGAGAGACAGGTTAGAGCTGGATGGTGACAGGTGAGAGGAAGATAAATTAGGGTTAAGACAGTGGCAGGTGAGATGAATCTGAGAAATAGAGACAGATGAGAGAAGGATGGTGACATATACAGGTGAGTGCAAGGAGGAGACAGGTGAAAGGAAAAGAAATGGGGACAGATGAGGGCAAGGTGGTGACTGATACAGGTAACGTGTGAATAGAGGAGAGTAGAGACAGGGACAGGTGAATGGAAGATGGATTATGGTGAAGACAGAAACAGGTGAGAAAGTGAAGCAGAGAAAGCAGTAGATGTGTATGATGAGTAGATGAAGGTGAGAAATAGAGAAAGGTAAGAGAAGAATGGTGATAGCTATAGGTAAAAAGCAAATAGAGAAGAGTAGAGACAGAGAAAGAAAGATGGAGCAGAGTGCAAATAGGTGAGAGGAGAGAGGAGACAGAGACAGGTAAGAGGAATATGGATTATGGTGAAGATAGAGGCAGGTGAGAAGATTAACCCAAGAAATGGAGATGGATGAGAGCAGGATGATGACATATAGAGGTGAGAGCAGGATGGAGACTGATACAGGAAAAGGTGAATAGAGTACAGACAGGTGACAATCGGGCAGCTAAGAATTAAAGCAGGACAGAGATAGAGACTGAACAGAAAGGTGAAAGTTGGATGGAGCAGGGCAGAGACAGTAAGCAGAGACAGATAAGAGCAGAATGAACCAAGGACAAACCATAGACAGGTGATACAGGAGATAGTAAGGTTAAACAGGGCTGAGACAGGCAACCGTTGGGGTAGGACAGAGACAGGTGATATGCTGCCATGGGATGAATCAGGGCAGAGACAGAAGACATGGATAATACAGAGGAAAACAGGACAGGGCAATGCAGAGACAGGAGCAGACAGAAACAGACTGCTAGTGAGACAGAGCAGAGGATCTGAAGAGAGACAGAAAGGTGATGGATGGAGCAGGGCAGAGACACAGACAGGAAAGATGCATGAGAAGAAGATGGAGCTGGGCAGAGACACAGAAAGGTGAGACATGGTATAGGACAGAGACACTGAGAAGAGATGGAGAAGGGCAGAGACACAGACTGGTCAGGGTGGCGAAGTACAAGAGGATGGATCAGGGCCACATCTCTGCTATTTCCATCATTTTCACATATAATATTTATCCGATATCAGGCTTGCAGTTTTGGGGATCTCAAGGTCAGCATGCATTGGCTGCACAGCACCAAGGTTTGGGCCCCAGAAGACAGGACGTCCCTGCCATGCTACCTTTTATCTGGCTGTTCTTGGAACCCAATAGGATTCAGCAATTTTCAGAAAAACTTTTTTATCTTGCATTATAATCCATCACCCAAAGTTCACTTCTGTGCCGTTTACTTCTGTGGAACTCTGCAGATTGCAGCTTCTTCTACCTCTCACCTCATTAGCGCCCCCACCTGTTTTTTTAACACCCAGGTGCTGCGTGGGGGGAAGAGCGCGAAGATGCCATCGTTGTTGACTCGGTGATAATTAATATTACAAGGTTGCTGCAATGTGTAATATACACCAGGCTACAAATATCTTAACCCCTCGTAGGCGGGGACCCAGCTGAGTTGGCGTGAGCAGCAGTTTTTAGGTTTTGCGCTATAAAAATGGAAACAACACAGGGATGGCTTTGTGTTCCAAAACTTTCCAACTATGGAGATGAAATTGTACAATTTTCTACCATAATCTTGTATACAACTGGCCTTGATTTTCTTTTTTGTTGCACGGTGGGTAGGTCCTAAAAGGCATTCTTTACAACATGGGTTTAATGAAGGGGCAATTGTTATAATGCGGGCATAATAAAGGGGCAATAATAGCAACAGCTATTGTTACAATATGAGGGCAACATTAAAATAAAATTCCAATACAGAGCACTCAAAACCCAAAATTAATCAAGAGGAAGGTAAATAAACTCATGTAAAGCAATTTGCTCCAACAAATAAAAAAAATCCTAATTACTAGGAGCAATTGGATATTCTCCGAATCAAAAATCTAAGGTGTTATTTCCTGCCAGGACATGATCAACCTCGAGGAGGAAGGGAGCAGAGGCCACTAAAGCCACCATAACAGGGTATGACAAGTGGGGGGCTTGAAAACTATGGAGCTTAAGCAACCAACCAAATCATCTTCCTTTTAAGACACGCCCCTGAGGAGTCTCTACTTCCAGCTATTCACTAGCAGACCTGGAGTGAATTCCCAATCGCTCAGAGAACTGATGTGCTAAAGTGTCCAAGGATAATCTGGAAAGTTCCCAGGTATAAGAGCTATAAACTCCTTGGTCAAATGTGGTCCTGCCGGGATTGGTAATCTAAAAGATCCCTAAATTCTAAGGACTGTTGAAGCTTTCTCCTGAGCATGCATACAATATACAGCTGATCTCCAGGCAGATATTAAAGAACATCATTTACTACAACATTCCTATAAAATTTACATTTCTTTTTATATACAGCAAGAATATCAACCTATAATTGTCCCAGGACTGAGAGAGGGAGGGGCAACTAAGAGCCAATGAGGTCACACTGCATGCACATGTGTTGACAGGAAGCAGGAGAGAGCAGAGAATGCAAACTAGCCAATCAGCAGACAGTTTACTGAAAGTTAACACTTTTGTACTTTTTAACTGCAATGAAGGAAGCTGAAGGGCCAGTCACTGTAGTCAAGAACAACCAATCGAAGATCAGTCTACTGTACTCAGTGGAAATCTAAATTCTGATTGGCTGTTATGATTTAGGGCATTGTTCTTTGCAGCATACAAGAAAATGAGTCGAATGTGCCCCTCCTCGTTCGCAAGTATCGCTGCTAAATTCTTTAAATAAAATTTCAATGTATCTGATTTCTCTTTAAACCACCTTAACTGCTTTCTTCTTTCAGAATTATACGGATATAAAATATTTTGACATTCATTTTTGTTTAACGTTCCCACCAGATTCATTGTGTTAAAGCCATCCTGTCCAAGTAAATCAGGCGGATTTTGAAAATTGGCTGGAAGCCTTCCCCGGGGGCACACAAAATCACCATCCGGAGTTTTGCGGCCCGTCCTTAATGCGCCGCGCGGCCCTGAGACGAAGATTTAACACGGTCTACGATCGGTCCCATTTCCTTCTCCATTTACTTATATTGAAATACAAAATGGCTCCTTGGAGGGGCACACCATCCCTTTAATATCTGGTGTAGGCTATCTTAGGCCATTCGGCGGCCGGCCGGTGAATCACTTAGCGAGACGCGCAGTAAATAATTGTCCGGGTGTCGTACAATATTTAGGTGCTTCTGTAGGTTATGACGTTGCCAAATTCCTGAGTTCGTTTTGAAGAAGTGAATCCAATTACAGCCGATGATAAATTATAGACCGTTAAATGAGAAATCTAGCCCCAATTTTATTACCGGCATAAAACACTACAGGTACGAGTAAATGATTATGTAAAAAAGAAGTGTGTACTTAATAAAATCCAGCATTGGCCTTGAGTCACGTCCAAATCTTAGAGGTGATCCGAGATGGCGGACAAATATTTTTCCAGGACGTTCGCAAAATTCTGAAAGGGTCCTAAAGGGACCCTCACACCTCAAGGTGAATCAGAACCATAACTGGATGGAATTGGGTTTGTCGTAGAACTGCAAGTTATTAACAATTGACATTTTTTTGGTAAAATTCCCATTGGCATTGCCAATCAAAAATGCCCTGTTTAGCATTGAAAACAACACTGAGATGGCAGAAGCTGGTCCGGATGAATGGTGTGCAGCCAACACTGGAGGAAGTACGTGTATAGTACAAAGGAATTGGGCAAAAGGATATTCACAGGGTCACGCCATTGTTCCTCCAGCCAGCCTATGCATTCAGCAATGCTCTTGCTCTGAGCTCCATCAGCTCCCAGTCTTGCCTCCAAAAGATGCCCCATAGATCCACAGAAGCCCCCAAACTTTATGGCTGGGTGGGTGATATTCAACACATTTGACCTGTCTAGCATTGAAAAACACCACTAAGATGGCAGAAGTTGGTCCAGATTGATGGTGTGCAGCCAACACCGGAGGAAGTGCATGTACTGCACAAAGGAAGTGGCCAAAAGGATTTGTCCAAGGTTGCTCCATTGTTGCTCCAGGCAGCCCATGCATTCAGCAATGCTCTTGCTCTGAGCTCCATCAGCTCCCAGTTTTGCCTCCAAAACATGCCCCATAGATCCAAAGAAGCCTCCAAACCTTATGGCTCCCATGTGGACACGGACACTCCACAGGCTTGAAACTGACGCATTTTGCACCCTAGTGGTGCCTAATATTAGAGCCAATTGACGCAACACTAATCAAAGAGCTCCAAGTCCATGGAGGGCCAATGGCCTCTTCCAAACCCTAAAGTTTGGAGGTTTCTGTGGATCTTTGGTTCATCTTTTTGGAGGAAAGACTGGAAGCTGGTGGAGACCAGAGGATTGCTGAATTCATGGACTGCCAGTAGGAACAGTAGAATGACCTTGGGGATATCCTTTTGTCCAAGCCCTATTATTATTATTATTATTATTATTATTATTATTATTATTAATAAACAGGATTTATATAGCACCAACATATTACGCAGCGCTGTACAATAAATAGGGTCTACATTCGCTTCCTCCATTGTTGGCTGCACACTATTGATCAGGACTGGTCTCCAGATGGAGACAACAGTAGACCATACCTAGGCAATGTGTGTCAGCACGTAGGGGTGGGTGATATTCAACACATTCGACCTGTCTAGCATTGAAAAAAAGATGGCAGAAGTTGGTCCAGGTTGATGGTGTGCAGCCAACACCGGAGGAAATGCATGTACCGCACAAAGGAAGCGGCCCATCTGCTCCCAATCTTGCCTCCAAAACCTGCACCATGGATCTCCTGAAGCCTACAAACCTTATGGTTCCCAAGTGGACAAGGACATTCTTTAGGCTTGAAACTAACGCATTTTGCACCCTAGTGGAAGCTAATCATGGAGCCAATGATTAGGAAAATGTGAAATGCATCAAAGAACTCCAGGTCCATGGAGGGCCAATATCTTCTTCTGAACCCTAAAGTTTGGAGGCTTCTGGTGATCTATGATGCATGTTTTTGGGGGCAAGACTGGAAGCTAGTGGAGACCAGAGCAAGAGCATTGCTGAATGCATGGACTGCTAGAAAGAACCATGGAGTGACCTTGGGGATATCCTTTTGTCCACTTCCGGTCTACATGTGCTCCCTCCAGTGTTGGCTGCTTGTTGATCTGGACTGGTCCCCGGATGGTGACAACATTAAGCCATACTTATGTAATGTGTGTCAGCACATAAGGGAAGGTGAACCTTAGAAGGGTCTCCATTGTAAGTTCATGGTCAGGCCTGTAATATTATTAGAGGGGAGCTACCACATCTACCTAATACCTCTAGGTAGGTAGGTAGGTAGGAGGTACTACCTCTTATTAATAGGAACTGCATACTTCTCACAGTCACTGGCCAGTAAAACGCTGTTTCCAGGAGCCAGTGCCAGCAGGGGTGTCGCCTCCTTTTACAGCTATTATTCACAAAGCAGTTGGCAAGGTTAACAACCAACTGGCTGCTTGCCCATAGTATCACAAATGCATTTTAAACCTCATGCTTGGTGTCCACCAGGGGGAGCATGCAGCAGTGTGACAACATAAAAGTACAATTTCAAGCAATGGATGGAGCGTTGTCATCCTGAACAATGCCCATCAAAGCAAGATCACAAGGGGTTGTTTGGATAAATGAAGAGAGCAGTCAAAACATTTTATAGCATGCAGACCATGCTGATGGCCAGCTGCATATGGGCAATATAGGGTGAGAATGATTGCATCCCATGGAGCCCATCATTGACCTAATTCACACTGGCAACGGCACACGTTGGCATCATGTACGATTGTCACTTTCTTTCGCTGGTGACACCAGGACAAGCAAGACTTCCTCTCTCTCAGATTTTGATTGATAATTTTAATTAAGTGCTCAGGAAATGGATATTGCAATCTGTTCAGAGGCAATGACTGGGGATTGGAGGAAACGTGATGGATCTGAACTTAGATTGTAGGGGATGGGGATGGATGGCGTCGTAATGCTGCGTTTTATAGAAGAGCCGGGCCGACGTCAATGGTGTGTTCAGGGCCCGTCTGGGCACTCCAGCCGCCGTGCCCCGGGTCACCTCTGTGCTATTAATTTACCATTACTGGATATGAGCACCGGGGACAGGAAGGCTTTTATGAAGAAGATGTTACGCCCTGTACAAGCACAGGAAAATTACTGGCCGGCTGTGTCAATAAAACACACGGCACAGAAAAATGAAAAGATGCTGCTGTGAGACATGATTAATATAAAAGGGAACTCCGCCATGCAGAATAAAGATGATAGCAATATAGCAATAGCCCTGATGTCTGAGCATTGAATGAGAGAGATAGCTATCCCTTCCTCTAATTGTTTTAAATAGTCGCCAACCCCACAAATAACCTTTCACTGCCCAACGCGTTTCACCTACTGGCTTCTTCAGTGGATTTTTTTTTTTTGGAGAACATTAGGCTCTGGCTGTCCTCACACAGTACAGTACGGCACGTACGGAATCCTAAATGATTCCCTATCACCTTACTTTACTTTGTTCTTAAGGATGGTTGGGATAAGAAAAACCAGTCAACAGTAATATCTGTTAACGTTCTCAAAAATATCCCTAAAGAAGCCAGTAGGTGAAACGCGTTGGGTGTAGGTAGTCACACATTAGTATGGGTAAAGGTGATCGTGCATTGGTAAATGTGGTGACTCATGAGTATTGGTAATCACACATGGGTAAAGGTGATCGTGCATGGGTAAGGGTAGTCACACATGAACATGGGTAAAGGTGATCGTGCATGGGTAAGGGTAGTCACACATGAGTATAGGAAGTCACACATGAGTAAAGTTGAACATGTATGAGTAAGGGTGGGGACACATGAGTATAGGTAGTCATACATGAGTAAAAGTGGACAGGGTGGTGACACATGAGTAAAGGTGGACAAGCATGGGTAAGGGTAATCACATATAAGTAAAGGAAGTCACGCATGAGTAAAGATGGACATATATGGGTAAAGGTGATCGTGCATGGGTAAATGTGGTCACAAATGAGTATAGGTAGTCACACGTGAGTAAAGGTGGACATGTGTGGGTAAAGGTAATCATGTATGGGTAAATGTGGTGACATATGAGGATTGGTAGTCACACATAAGTAAAGGTGATCTTGCATGGGTAAGGGTGGTCACACATGAGTATAGGAAGTCACACATGAGGAAAGTTGGAGATGTATGGGTAAGGGTAGTCACACAAAAGTATAGGTAGTCACACGTGAGTAAAAGTGGACATGTATGGGTAAATGTGGTGACATATGAGTATTGGTAGTCACACATGCGTATAGGAAGTCACACATGAGTAAAGTTGGACGTGAATATGCTCATGCATGGGTAAATTCGGTGACGCATGAGTATAGGTGGTCATGTCTTAGTTAAGTTGGTGGGATCCTTGCATGAGCCCAGAATAATACAACATGACATTTCAGCACCACGGTCAGCTCTTTATATTCAAACACAAATCAGAGGCACACAGGTATACAGAAAGTCCACAATAACCCGAGTTATACATCTAGAATTCACATTCACATGTATTCTGAGTCTTTATTTCACCCAATTGTACAGAAACCTCCTTACAGCGGATGATCTCCTTCTGGAAGGAGGAGAGAACAGGGAGTTATTGTTCCTTTTACTGTCCAATCACAGACTTGTCAGTAATCCAGTGTGACTCTCCCTGTAATACAGACCGGTCATAGCTGCTCCTCTCTTTGTGCAGGGTGACCGGTCTTGTCTCCGCCCCTTCCTGTAGTTTTCCACAGACAGCCTGTAGTGGGCGTGGCCTGCTAATGGCAAGCATAAATCTCATTGGTTGCCATGGGTTAAATCAGACCACTATGTCAGTTCCTAACTGCTCTTTTAGCTCTATATTCATCTCCATGGTAACCGTCTCTCCCTTGTACACTGACCATTGAACAAGAACTGAATTCCCTGCGCCATAAATTGAAATAACAAGCAATCTGTCACAAGTGATAATGAACTATCAGTCGTCTGGAATGGCGCCAGAGGCCTCAGGTGCCGGCATGCCGGGTGACATCCCAGCTGCCTCCTCATCATCAGTGGGAGCCACTTACCTTCTGTGAGTGAGGAGGACATGGAATCCGTGCCACTGATTAGAGGGATGGAAAATTAAAATCAAATGGGTCAAGTGAAAAAATATACAAGCGCCATTTGTGACTTTTCCGAGAATGATGATTTTAGTTTGCTGCAGGCAGAAAGGAGTAAGGCCGCAGTCTCCTCCTGGGGACCCCTTTCATTTTTGCATGCTTCTAGATAGCTCTCTTCTGTGCCAAAAGTGATTCAATTTGCTGCACACTGTGACTTCCACACTACAAGCATTAGAAGCTGCAGCAGATATCCTGAATATCAAGAAAATCCAGCCCATTCCTCCATATTTCTGCTGTTGTGGCCCCTCTTTCAGCTATTTGCTCTCTGTGCTGTCAGTCTTTTAGTCCCAGCTTCATCCATGGGTGACCTGGTTGTAATTGCTGTCTGTCCAGAGATGTACTGATGCAGTGTGTGAGAGGTGGTGCTGTAAGCTAAGAAATCCCCTGTCCTTGCTGATGATTGTTGATTCTCTGTCCTATTCTGCAGTCATGGTGTTTATGGCGCATGACTTCTACATAACATAAGAGATTTTAGAACCTGTGCTAACCATGTGTCAGGATTGTCCCCCCTGTGCTAACCATGAGCCAGGGTTGTAGGTCCTGTGGTAACCGTTTGCCAGGGTTGTACCTCCTGTTCATTCTGTGTTCTTGGGTTGTAACCCCTGTGCTAACCATGTGCCTTAGTTGTACTGTCTGTGTTACCATGTGCCAGGGTTTTACCTCCTGTGCTAACCTTATGCCAGGGTTATGTCACCTGTGCTATGTGCCAGGGTTGTACCTCCGCTGCTAACCATATGTCAGAGTTGTACCTCCTGTGCTGACCATGTGCCAGGATTGTGCCTCGTGTGCATGCAGTGTTTCTGGGTTGTAACCCCTATGCTAACTGGGTGCCAGGGTTGTACTGCCTATGCTAACTGGGTGCCAGGGTTGTGTCACCTGTGCTATGTGCCAGGGTTGTACCTCCTCTGCTAACCATATGTCAGAGTTGTATCTCCTGTGCTGACCACGTGCCAGGGTTGTACCACTTATCCTAACCATTGTACCCAGGTTTTTTTGCCTTCCTCTGGATCAACTATGTCCCTGGGGTTTTATATCTGCGATATGATTATTTCCCTAGTGGGTGAGCTTGATGGACTTATGTCTTTTTTAATACTGACCTACTATGTAACTACTGTGTGCCAGGGTTGTACCGCCTGTGCTAACTATGTTCCTGCACAAGCACAGCTTCGATAGAGGAGAGCTGAGGTTTGTGATTAATTGTGCTGTCAGCAGTGTCGGAGGAAAATTGATAATAAAATGTTTGACAAATCAGCTCAACAAAGGGGAAGGGGAGATATGGGTCAAAAGAGAAGGTTGTTCTGATTTCAGTAAAATGGAGGGGGAGGGATGGGTTTCCTGCACACCATATTACCCAATGTGCCTGCGGAATATAAGACCCATGTGTGGCACTATATACAAGCAGGGTGACCGTGCAATCAGGTGACTTGTAGTATAAAGAGCTGGGCTCCTATGATATGAGTGAGTGAAAATAATCAGTGTGCTACCTTCTCTTTCATTGTCCTGTCCCTGGGTGGGGGTGGAGCCTGCAAGTGAAAGTGAAACTGCAAAAAAAACGAGTTCCCTTCCCTGATGGACAAAGCTGTGCTATATGGCAGAGCTGTGTAAATCTCATAACTGGATGGACAGAATGACAAACCTTAAAAACCACACAATTCTCTCCCACTCTCCATTCCGCCTTCAAATTTGCAACCCAGCGACTGCGGAGGGGCTGGAAGCCTAATTCATCATTATATGGAGGACGGAGGTGTATAAGTGCTCAAAATAAACCCTGACAACACATTTCCCTCCCCCTCTGCTGGGCCATCTGTTTGGTTGCGCACACATTTTGTTGACAAATGCTTTTTGTCAGCTGCAAATTTGACGCTTGCGAGCGAGATGCATTTCCCGAAGACAGCAAACCGAGGCGAGCCGGCTGGAGGATCATTAGATGCAGGTAATAAAATTTGTAACAATTTTGGCGATTTTATCGGAACACGAAATGGCTGGATAAACTGAGAGGGGGAGGGGGGTCCCAGGTAAAGGGATGAATGGGAAATTACTAAAAGTCTCCATAGCCTAACATAACGGATGAGTTTGATGCTGGATGCAGGAATATTGGGGTATATTATATACGGTATATACGGAAACAAATCTATTCTGAAAATGTGCCGGTGCCGGATCCAGACTAGAAGGGGCTCCTAACAGATAAATCATAATCTCAGGAATAAAGGTGCTGCTGCAGAAATCCAGAAATGATAACTCAAACACCGACTCATTTCAGGTTCCTGAGTCTCCATCATCAGGGCTGAGAATAAAATACAATGTATAGAAGCCAGCAGGCTGAATGTTATCTGTGACCGTCTCCTGTACAATGTCTGCGGTCTCTGACCGTCTCCTGTACAATGTCTGCAGTCTCTGACCGTCTCCTGTACAATGTCTGCGGTCTCTGACCGTCTCCTGTACAATGTCTGCGGTCTCTGACCGTCTCCTGTACAATGTCTGCGGTCTCTGACCGTCTCCTGT
>NC_092866.1:4593498-4634764 GCF_032062135.1 Pyxicephalus adspersus | reverse complement strand
CAATGTCTGCAGTCTCTGACCGTCTCCTGTACAATGTCTGCAGTCTCTGACCGTCTCCTGTACAATGTCTGCAGTCTCTGAGCGTCTCCTGAACCCAGGCCTGCAAGTTACTCTGGAGTTTTCATGCGTTTTGATGGCAGCTCTGCAGCCTCTTGTTCTAGGACCCTCTGCTAGGTAACCTCTTCCCCCACACCCCTGTATTCTTTATAAACCAATTCAGGGCCTTTTATAAAATAAAGATTGCAGCAGCCATAGGATCTTTGCACAGACAAATGTCAGGATATAATTTGGCAGAGCAGGAGTTTGGTTGAGTCCCCGAAATCAGTTTAAATGAAAGATTTTCCTGATTGGCTGGATCATTTCTTCAATTCGGGGCGAGATTTATTTTCAGTTTAGGTTTACAAGCGGCCCTGGTCCAATACATCTGTTTACATAGCACTCAATATCACATTTAAATTTCTGTACGTTGCAGGAAAAGTTAATCCTCCCCCCCCCATTGCACCCCTGCAGATCCATTGCTGGGAGCGACAAATGGCAGCTCACCATCCTGCACCCTCCAATCACAGCTCAGAGCACCTTTACCTGCACACCTGGTCATTTCTCTTATTGTATGCTGCCATCTGCTGGCCAAAGTGCAAATGACACACAAAGTTCATGTGATAGAATCTCAGGTTTTATCCTTCTGTGTTCCCCAAAAAATCCAAATACACCAAATGTCAAAAATCCACAAGCTTTTGTATGTGTTAAAAATCTTTGCCAGAAAGCAGCTGGTTGACTATGTTGAGATCCCATAAAAACTCACATGTCCATACAGCAGCTACTTACCTGAGCACCTGTCAGTGGTGCAGAAGGGACCGCCCACAACTAGGTAACAATAAAAGACCGGTGATGCCGCCACCACACCAGCAGAAAAACTTTGACCTTTCTTTGGCTTCTATACTTTGAGTCAATAAAAGTAAAGAGGTCAGAGAAAAGTCAGACTCCTCATTTGCATATTTAATCCAAGCTCCTCCCCAGAATACTGAATACAGAAGGGATAATTAAGGGTTGTGAGATGTTTTTAAAGGTACAGTGGGCATTAAAAGGCCCCATTTGGGGAAATTTGTATACATTTTGAAGGATATGTCAATTTCCTCAAGCCTGTGAATGGACAGTGAAAGGAGAAGCAGAAGACTGATGAGCTCATCTCTCTACATGTGTCATGTATTCCTAGAGATTGCAGGGCAGACCAAATTCAACAAGAAACTGCAAATGGGTAAGAAACAATTGGTTTTCTTTTTATTCTTCCTTACCTGGTCACCCCAAGTGGGGGAAAAAAGGGGGTAAGGTAAGTCCACCCCCATGGTTAGGAGGTGAGGGGGGCAGATGGACAGTACATGTGGCCCCTGCATCACATGACAAGGCTTCAAATTGGAACCTTTTATCCTTCACTTCCACACGACTGCCATGGCACTGCTCACGTGACCAGCTACGACACCAGCCATTGGACGGCTTGAAATTTCGGCACAGAGCCAACAAAGGCAACTGTGACCCTTATACCTGAAGACAAGCCTTGAATGTAACTTTATTAGAAAACAATGACATTGATAGGTTTGGTTCTACAAAAACAAATCGTTATCCCTTCTCAGCCTCTGATTGGATGTGAAAGGAGAAGCAGCAGACTGATGAGCTCATCTCTCTGCTCTCCCCTCACATTAGCATCCTCCTGAGCACTGAAGTGCAACTGATTGACACTTTACATTTGGACTATTGGAACCGATATGGGAATCCATCTTTTAATATTGCAATGATGAAGCGAGCACATGCGTGAGCTAGCAAAATAATTCAGTATGGCTTCTGTAATTACAGTCCTTGAGCGGAGAAATCCCCGGCCCCTCTCCTGAGAGGTCACATAAAAGTGTAAATACGGCCTTGTTTTACACTGCCATCGATATTACGACTTCACTAATTGAATGTTAATGAAATCATTTCACTTAAAGCTGTCAGGGGGGGGGGGGGGGGGGATTTACATTCCTGCAGCCGACACTATGGAGGCAGGAAGAAAATAACTGTCTGGGAGTGAACCCCAGGAGAGAGGTAAAGATTGGGCAGCATGCTTCCATAATGATGCGATGAGACAAGCCGGGAAGGCATCAGGAGAAAAACAAAATCAGAATATCTATGTGTAAAAAAAAAAAGTAAATCAGCTTTTGCTGCAGCACTCAGCTTTACTCTAAAGTTGTCCTGCAGTACTTTCATTCTGCCACCAGATGTCATAAGACTTCCAGGTTGAATGACAGCCATTATCATTCAGTCTGCTTCTTCCAAGCCATGACTGTCATGGACCCGCCCCTAGCTTGTGATTGGATAGTAAACAATAAAGCAGCACAATATTAGTTCATCTGATACTCCACTTTCACCTCATAATATATGCTGTGTGCTGATTTTCTTTTCCACTCTGAGCTCTGCTGTACAGGGGGTATGAGAGGTTAGTATCAGGTCAATGTTTGGTACATTGTTTATACATTTTTTACTATTTTATTAATTGTCTTTTCAATCTTTCAAGGTTTTCACCTCCACTGCAGTATCGGTGAAGCCTGGTCTAAGACACACCCCCTATCTGCTCATTGGACAGCAGCAGGATGCTAATGACTTATCATTCCTCTCTGGCTTCCTTGCAGCAGATGTGAAGTATAGCAGAACTTGATTGGCTGCTGTGTATTGTGACCTGACTGTAACCAGCTGGCTACTGCAAAGTGCCGGGCGGTGCGCCCAGCTAAAAAGTTCTAGGGAGATCACTGGATTAAAAAAACAAAATTCAAGAAACCAGACTTCTGATGTTGGTACATTTATTTCCTAATTTTCCCATCTCATAGATATTGTGATACACAAATATATAAAACACACACAAAGTTGGAAGTTTTCATTGCAATCCCCTGACAGTCATTTAAAATGAGAGAAATACTGCGAGCATGTAGGACCTCCGTGATATAACCCCTCCCCCCATATCTCCATGTTATGAGCTAGGAGCGGATTTAGCACTGCAATGCACATTATCCTAAGCAATGGAATCCCGTTATAGTGTGATCAGATCATGTCAGACATCTTTAAATATTCAGGATTATTCCAGCCTGCAGGGAAAGGTCCATTCATAAGATTTTATTTATGGTAGATGAGTTATTGCTAGTTCTTTACTATGTGATCGGAAATCTCTGCATCTGGATGTCCCGCCCCCGTGGATCAATTTATTCAGGGGAGGAGCTTGTAAAAAATCTCCAAAGTAGAATCTGATACAGGAAAGAGCTGTCACTACTGACAACCTCAGGGCATTCAATGGAGCCAAGAGACCACACATAGAATCAAAATATCACCTTTAAAGCCGAACTAAACCCATATTACTCACCTGACCCTATTCCCTTACAAGGGGCACCATCTTCCTGTAGACCAGTGCTCCCCAACCTTCCCATCACCCCTGGCCCTCAACCCAACAACCAAGGACCGGCACCAATCAGACCCTGGGGTGAGTGACCACTGCCATCGTGATTGGCCGGGGTGACATAAATCCTACGCAGGAGTGTGAGAGTTCCTTTGCTCCTGGCACATGCAGGGGAAGCCGGGATTGCTGAGTGTCCTGTATTAAAGGCATGCACAGCTCAGATGTTTTGCCAGATACCCCGAGCAACCAGGCACATAGAAGGGAATATTCCAGAAGGCTCATTGCCGGCCCCTGGTCTGAGATTCTTAAAAAAAAAAAAAAAAAAAAGAACTTAACTTGCTCAGCTACAAAAGGCTGATAAACTTTCTGTGCTTTAAGCTACACACAGATGGCAGATTGCCATTTCTGGAAATGACCATTCTCACTCATTTACAGTGACAAAATGTAATGTACAGCGCTGAATAATATGTTGGCGCTATATAAATACTGTTTATTAATAATAATAATAATAAGAGCACTGTACAGCACCCTACTGCGTTCTCTGCCATAGGAAACAGAAGCCGCTGCCAGCAGTCAGTCATTTTAGTGATCTGGCAGATTGGATCATCAGGGAATAGCTGCAAGGTTCTCACCTGAGGTTGCAAACATGTCTCAGGTGATGAATATCCTGCGCCTGTACGAAGTTTAAAACCTCCTGATTTATTAAAGCTCTTCATGGCTGGAGGATGGAGGATACACGTCCATCAGTGAACCTGGGTGATCCAGCAAACCTGGAATGGATATGGTCTAAAATTGAAACCATTTGCTAACAAATAGCAAATGACTTGAAATCTATTCCAGGTTTGCTGGATCACCCAGCTTCACTGATGAAAGTGTATCCTCTCCAGCCTTGGAAAGCTTTAATAAATCAGGGCCTATGTGTGACGACTGAGCAGTCACCATTCTACATACACAACACTTTCATTAAACTTGCATTGAGCCAACTGAAGGACACCTGACATTGGCTGCCATGAACAACCACCTCCTGAAATGCCATCTGCGGAAAGTCAGCAATAACTCCAAACTACTTTTATGACGGGATTCCTGTATCTGACCTGAAAACTCAAATCAACCAAAAAGAATGGATGTTGTATACACCCCTATGCTGCTGCAGGACCACCCCTTGGAAACATCATCACTCCTGTGTTGTATTATTAGTATTTATATAGCGCCGACATATTACGCAGCACTGTACAAAGTCCATATTTATGTCACTAGCTGTCACTCAAAGAAGCTCACAATCTAATGTCCCTACTATAATCATTTATTTTTAATACAGTCTAAGGGCAATTTTGGGGAGAGCCAATTAATCTAACTGCATGTTTTTGGAATGTGAGAGGAAACTGAAGTACCTGGAGGAAACTGAAGTACCTGGAGGAAACCCACACAAACACAGGGAGAACCTGCAAACTCCATGCAGATAGTGCCCTGGCCGAGATTCGATCCTGGGACCCAGTGCTGCAAAAGTGTGCTAACCACTGAGCCATATTACAACACTTCCCAGCTTTTTATCTCCATTCATAAGAGATGGAAAGACAGATAACACAGTTCAATAATTTAGTTCAGTGCATAGGATGGGTCCACTAACTAGACTGAGGTATTCCCCGCACTTCCAGAAAATGTTCTGCAAAAACAAAGGCAGCCAGCATATCTAAGGTCTGGAAAGCTGCAAATTTATAACCATGGTGTTCTGGGGGTTAGATATACATTCAGCTCACACTTCTCTTCAATGGACATCTCAATGCTTTATATATAAGTTGTGGAGAGAAAATGTTGCATAAACTGGGCTTAAAATCCTGAGGTTTTCTATGGTTGTACTTTATACAATTTTTGGGGTTTTTCACTATTGCAATGATTGGATGTGGAAATGTTCTCCCTCTCCACATAATAAAAGGTTAAGTGATAAAACAAAAGTGTATTCATCCCCTCTCCCCTCCAATAAACTAACCTCACCCACTCTCCTCTGGCAGCTGCATTTGCTCTATTTGTCTACAGGAAGTGCTACAAGTCCTTATTGTGCATTACAGCCCCATAGACTTCTATGACCACAGCCTTAAAGAAACTTTTAAGACACGGGCATGTCGGGGCAGTATAGATTTGCACCTCAGGCTGTAAGCCAATAGAGCCATGGCTGTTGTTACGAGGTATGTAAATGTTGGGTGGAGCGGTGGGTCAGGTCAGGAGAAGGGCAGAGTAGATTGTGGGCGGTGGTTGCACACAGGTTAAATACCCTATGCGTTCTATTTGTAAATTATTCCCCCAGTCAATTCCTCTGAAATTCCCTGATGTATTTCTCTACTGGTCTCCTATTAAATCAATGACTCACTCTGCCACCTAATGGCCAATCGCAAAAAGCGCACAGATGTCACAATAGGAAATGAACAGGAAAGAAAAATTGAAAGGGGAATAATTTATAATTTGTTTTTAAGTGAGCTTATCCTTTAATTCATAATGAAACAAAATAAAAAAACACAAAAAGTGATGGAAACTACCTGCACAGCCTTCAGTACACTCAACAACCATTATTTTAACTGCTACAGATGTGCAAAGAAAGGGTGAACATGCCATTTGTGATCAAAATAATAAAAAAGATTCTCTAAAGTAAATCTCTGCAGTCCAATAGGTTTGCTGCACTGGATCCCAGGGTGCTGGAGAATGGAGTTGGTATGAGATCACTGCAAGGAAATACAGTGCAGCAATGGCACTGCTATTGGCTACCTGCAGAAAATGTTCAGCACGTTGAATTTCTGGCAGATCTACAGACAAAACATTAGGTAATATACATGTAATGTAGCCACAGACCCCCGTTCGAATCCATTCTCCACTTTCCATAATAAGGGGCGGCTCATTTTCCTTTTCCCAAAATGTGATTTTTCATTCATTAAATGATGCTACAACAAAAAAAGTAAACCATGGTGCAAACGTGATAGAAGCACACTTCAAAAACCCAAAAAATCTCCTTTCACAGCCTCTGCTGTACCCAGCTCAGACCTCAAATGTTAGACGGTACAAAATACAATATATACAAGAAGCCATTAGCAGCCCCCCTTCCCCCAATGTCATGATTATGGTGCAACAAGCGTCAGCGCAGCCATCTTATGTACATGTGCAATGATGAGCAATTAAATAAAATATGAAATATTAAAAATGAAGACGAGTTCTTGTTAGGAATCGTGTTTGCAAAGTGACGTTTAGAAAAGGAAGGTCCCAAAGCTGCCTTTACCGTTCCACTTAAACTGATTATTGGCAATGGAGACAAACATTTCCTGAGACAGGATTTGGCTGTCATCAGCCTTGGTGATTCCCAGGGCGCTCAGCCTCTTCTTGTAGATTATGGTCTTTCGTCTGGAGTTAGCGGTCAGTTCGGTGGCGATGGTCTGGTTGCCGTCAATCTCTTCAGGGGCGATGCAGTCATCATTTTCAGCTTGCAATGGGTTACACTCCCCTTCTATGCTACCGGCTAAAATGTCAATGGCTAGACGATTCCCAGAATCCTCAGCTGAACCCTCTGGTTGGTCAATATTATCTTGTGATGGCATCATGTCACCTGACTCTAAAGGGATCGTAGGTGAAGTCATCTTATTTCCCATCATGCCTTCATCTAGAGGAAGTTAAGATAGTTACATAGTTAGAAAAAAAGACATAAGTCCATCAAGTTTACCCACTAGGGAAATAAACATATCCCAGATATAAAACCCTATTCAGAGGAAGGCACAAAACCCATGGTTCAATTTGCTCCAACAGGCAAAAATGCTGGGGCATTTATTTCCTGAGGTACTCGTATGTTCTCTGGATCAGAAGTCTGTGGTGTCTTTACTCAGGATTTTCTGTGATTTTCACTTTCATCAATGAAGCTGTGCTTCATCACCCAGCTTCACTGATGAAAGTGTATCCTCTCCAGAATTAGAAAGCTTTAATAAATCAGACCTCATGTAGGAGCTTTGCTTCACTAGGGGCCAATTAACACTGCATAGGGCAGCTTTACATCAGCCAGTCACCGATCAACCACCTTCTATATCAGGGTTCCCCCAGAGTTTGCTGGGGGTTCCTTGAGAAGTTGGTGCCTTTCAGGTCAAGTAACACCAATGATCATTTTGGCTATCAGTAAGGGTGACATTCTTCCCAATGGCCAGCAATGTAAGAGGAATTCTTCCCACTGACCGCCACACTAATATACTGTGAGCTGTGGATATAGTAATTATAGTAGGGGGTCCCTGAAGACCTGAAAGTTATTTCAAGGGCTCCTAAATGTTAAAAAATGTTAAATGTTTGTAACATTGAAATAAATGAGAGCAGAGTTGCTCCCTTATATGTTGTAATTTAGCTTGACCTGGATATTGCTACACTACCCATTATGACCAGTGACCCATTAATATCCTTCTTTAATAAAGGACGCACAGGAAATGAATATATAACAATCCTGTCTTGTACTAAGCTGAAAAAACCCAGAACCCAGTGGTGCTTTTATGCCGAGTCTCCTTAGCGACCAAATTCCAACCACTGCCAGATACAAAATTAAAGGCGATATGCGATTGGCTGTTACAAAGTCTTTTCCCATTAACAAGTTAGTGACATTATTAAAAGTAGCACTGACCCAATTTCTTGGCCAATAAAGGAGAGATGCAAACAAAAGGAAAATAAAAAGTCACCTTTGTGATCTGTCCTCATTTTCTCCATTGTGGCGCTCGGCTTCACCAAAACCACAGCGTAGCCCTCGTTGTTGTGGATAACGTTGTGTTCCAGGATTATTTTGGGGAGATCATGAACCTCGTCAATAAAGTCCTGATATGAAAATTGAAGTAGAAAACTGAAATTTAAGGGGGCTGTGCATTACAATTAAAAAAATATTCATTTCATCTCAATGCAATTATAAAGATTTTTTAGGGCAGTTGAGGCGATACATGGTCTGCATTATCATTGCGGAGTGAATTTCAGAAACTTTAGATACCGATAGCCTTGGAATGCAAAGGCAAATGTAACTTTCCCTTATTGCCTCCAATTCCCTAAAACCTAAATTAACTGAAATAGTCAGTAACTGCGAACATATTGCAGAAGGAACAGGCAATGTCTCTTCTGCAATGTCTGGTCGCAATTTCTCAATTACATTCTGCATCTTCACCTGGTCATTCCCCTTCTGGGTTTGGGATCTTTAGCCATCTTGATTGGCCAGGCAGACATGATATAACTCCTGCGCATGTGTACAATGAGCTGCTACATTAAAGATTGGGAATAGACAGGTAAATTAATTTTATTGCAGGAGGAGTATCACCTGTGTCTCTCGCATTAAGGAACCTGCTTGTTTTAAAAAAGTGCAATCAAGAAGGTTGTTTATTGCAGAAAATACAGGAGATGTCCCTGTCTGCTGCTATCTTCACCCAATCTCCTTCCTGGAGTTGGGTCTTTGGCCATCTCCATTGGTCGGGTCAGGATGACGCAACTAGTTATTTTAGTTCTAGCATCTACAGGGGAACCTGGGATGTGCTAGGTGACCGGCTCAGCATGTTTTGACAAGAAAAATGGATGAGGATGAGCCTGGTTGCTCATTTTCAAAGCAGAACTTAAGTTTAAAATGTGAGATAGTCTGAGCTCTGTTCTGGTCAGAATATCTGTAATAGGTTCAATTAAAACAGAAATGCATTTGCGTAACCTTCAGCAACATGACACCTGTACAGACATCTTTACTGGTCTTGTTTTGGGTTCAGGTAGATGCTAAAAACTGTACACTGGGTTGAGTGATCTGCTGCAGAAGAGGCACACTTTTTTTTTAGAGGGTAAAGTTGCATTATATCCAACAGACTGCTGTTTGCAACTTAGCATCTAACACTCAAATCATTGGATGGCCTAAACCTCCTGGTCTGCTGATCAGGTGTAATGGGATGTCACTAATCTTTCTGCTTTTGTTCATCTCCACATACCTTGATCAGAATGCCATCTTTGCAATGGTGAATGCCATTATCTGTCAATGTGCAGTTACTTCCAGGATAGATCTCCAGACCGGCTCCCTAAAAGGACACGAGAAAGCGGAATGAAATCACTTAGCTTGATTGGTTGTTGTGATGAAAGCACTTACTGCTGCCATTCTGAATAAGTTTGCATGCAAACTGATGTAAAGATGAGAAGAAGCTTTACCTTTGCTCCATACAAGTCACAATACTGCATCACCAATTCAGCAGATTTCTTCACTGTAATGCCGGTGGTGTCACACTGAAAAACGCAATTCTCCAGCTCAGTTTTACCTCCAAGGACACCTGATAACAAGGTGGACACCAATAGGACATAATTTAGACATCAGATAATTAAGCAGCCATATTCACCAAGAACATTGAAATAAAGAGTCATCTCAAACCTATTGCAGTGAACCTTGCAGCTTGACCAATGGGTAAATGTGACACCAGTGTGATTAAAGCTAAACTCCAGGTCGACAGAAAATACACAAACCAATGATCTGGTATTATTAATGCTCTGTACCTTTGTTAAGATTATTAGAATACAATGTAATTTTTGTAATGCAAACACCAGAGCCCAAACTGGAGAAGGGGGAAGAAGCACAAGGGACAAAAGTTAAAGGGATATCAGTTTGGACAGATAAAGAAGATGCAGCAGCAACAGGCTGAGAGAGATACGGGTTCTGTAAGTTTTACTGAATTGCAGCAGATTAAAATCAGTTCCCCTTCCCTTCGAATGGGACTGTGCTGGGTGGCAGAGTTTCAATTATTACAACTGGTTAAACAGTGGCAATATTTTTAATTTGTATTTAGCTTAAAGTTCAACTTTAATGTTGTTTTCAAATATATAGAAAAAAAGAAGGGAAGAAGGGGTAACATCATCAATATATCCCCCCACCCCCCAGGCATGAGGGAAGCCTTTTCTACATGGTCTGCTATTAGCACTTACTGACAATTCCTTCCACTGCATTATGCTGGATCAGTTTCACTTTGGAGATTTTAACATTGGGGCCGCAGCATTCCACAAATTTGTCCCCTTTGCCTTTCTTCTCAATAACAATGTCATCGGGCATCCCATAACCTGAAAGTGAAAAAGAGGTGCTTGAATTTTTTTTTTTTTTAATGAGAAACTACAGAAACACAAATATATAAACAAACCCAATATACAATGCTTATACTTCTATTGTAAGTATAGAAAAACACTGGAAGATCTATTTGAGGTCTATAACAGACCTCGGCCATGAAATAATGCCTCCCCCATAAACTTTAGATAAGGAAAGAAGGGAAGCTCTGGGGCAAAACAAGACTAAGCAAAAGGAATTTGAAAACCTGGGCGCAAAACATGGATAAGCCAAACCATCAAAATCATTGACAGGTAAAGATATTGACATTGATTATTTGGTTACAATGGCACCTTTCATGAAGTGCAATATATTAGGCAGAAACAAACAACCTTTCCTATTAAAGTAGAATTTTAGTTGAAGAATACATTTTCTTAGGTATAGTGACAGTAATTTTACACAATGTATATTATATATAATATATAATACATATATAATATAATATATAATACATATATAATAGAGCAATATTACAATAGTACATTTATCACCGAGTGGCACTAGACAGAGGGTATCTTATTATCAAGTTATTTGGGACCTACTGCTATGCTCAAATGACGTGAAAAAGTCCATAGGTAAACATCCAAATAAAGGGATTACAGCCTTTTTATATAGATTTAACCCAACACATTTCACCAGAGAGCTTGGCTTCCACAGAGATAAGTAAGGGCTTGCAAAGTGTAAGATGTACAAGGATTTATAAAGGGAGATTACCACCCTCATTTTAATACACAGTAAGATAACTGTTTGTCACTATACCTAAGGCAGAAATACCCCTCTAGTTATCTTTATTCAATTCCACAATTAAGCCCCCGGAGGAGGTAAAATGCCTCAAGGGAAAGAATAATTTCCCTGCCACTGTTCAGTTTTGAAAGAGAGATTGGAAGTGACCTTTTAGGATCAGTATTACAAATTTACCTAGATAGCTGTTTCCAGTGATCTCCCCAGCCCCTTTTAGCTGGGCGCACCACCCGGCACTTTTCAGAACCCCTGAAAAACAACCGGGTGGTTAACTGATGAGTTAGGTCACAATAAAGGGGCTGCCACCTACCTACAATTTCTTCCCACCCAGCCTAAAATAATTTCTGTGTTGAACACTGGGGCTGTATGGCACTGCATGGATAATTCACAGCAAATATGAAACATCCAGGTGCAGAATCAGAACAAGAGAATAGGATTACAGGGCACCAGAATAGACACTTCCAGTGTAGTCTGATTTTTTTTGATGGTGTGCAGACGGAATCAGACAAGCTGTAAGCTGCATTTTGTACGTCCAGTTCCTGCACTGCTCTGTTCAGGCACCTAGATGGGTTTTTCTGGGGAAATTACTGGTTATAGTCATAGGAAAAAAAATAGAGCCATCATTCAGGAACAAGACTCATGACGGGGGCAGAGAAATGAGCAGTCAGGAAATGGCACATAAATGCCTTCCCATACACAAAGCTCAAATGCCTATTTTTGCACTCACTCTTGCTACTGTATATATGAAATGAAGCTCTGTGCAAGATAAACTCTTGCTATTATTCATGCGAGAAAGCCAAGAAAGGAGTGTTGCATCCTGGTTAAAGATCCCCACAATAAAACCCCCACACACAGAACTAAGCTTTAGATTACCTTCTATGTGCACTGAATCCGCAATGCAGATCTGGCTGTATATATAATAATGACCAGGACAGACCAGGACCAGATCACCATCATAGCAAACATTCACTGCCTCCAGGAGATCTTTATGGAACTGCAAGAAAGAAAGAAAAATTCACTTTCAAACACATAAATACATAAATCCAGTTGATCAACTTTTCCACTGCAGAAGAATTACAACTGAAATGGTTTAACATTTTTGCTTTGTGAAGGATAATAATAACCTGGATCTCCTGGCTTTGGTTGCAGGACTCCGGCTCAAGCCGTTCACTAGTAAGACACATCAAGGTCTCAATGGTCATGCTTGTGGACACAACATGAATGACTTTTTTTCCAGTGGGACGAGGACCCTTTTTCTTCATGCTGTACGTTCCAGGGCTCTTCTGACAACAAAACAAATACCTAAAACAGGAAAAAAAATTAAAAAAAAAAAGTTTAGCCTACAAAAAAAAAACTGTAAGTTGGGTTTAATGTGGCTGGGGTTAAGTCAACCAGTTTATGGACCAATGGGTCAGTTCAACTATATCTCCTACTAAGACGGTGCAGTACCTCAGCAGAGGGTTCTCAATCATTTTCAGTTTTCTTTTCAGGCTCTCCATCTCGCCATCCATCTTCATCCCCTCCACCATGGACACATTGTCTAGTTCAGTGTCAGAGTCACTGTTGGATAACACGTTTCGGAGGTTGTTGAACTGAGTGTAGACCTCCATGCAGCGTGTCAGAATGGAATGATATTCTGATACCAGCTCTGAGGGTATGCGCTCTTCCAGAATATCATAATGCCTGCAAGAAAAAAATGTGAGAGTATTAAATACCATTCTGAAGGACAGATGTGTTGAGACCCCCCCCCCCCCATCCCCCAGCAAAAAGTTTATGGTCAGTCTTTGTAATTAAAGCCAATGAAAGGAGAGAATAACTGGTAAGCTAAAATTCCAGGCTAGACAAATATTGATGTGATCTCCTCCTCAATATTGGCTGTAAAACCAATAGCAGGTTGTTTTTAGGCAACAGACAAAACATCAATGACTAGGCATTAGGCAAGAAGGCAGAGACCAAGAATGTGTCAAGCCTTCTCTGGACAGCTGCAAACTTATGCTGGGTGATGCACCAGATAAAAGAGCCTGGGGCAAAACATTACATTATCTAAAGTGCCATCTGAATTCTTACCTAATTCTAGGTGTATTTGCGTATATCTCCTAGAGATTTATTATTATTATTTTTACACAGTACTTAGAAAGTGTCAACACATTACGCAGCACTTTTCAGACATTTCACTAACTGTCCCTCAAATGAGTTCACAATCTAATGTCCCTACTATAATTATGTCATTACCACAATCAATGTGTGGGGAAGCCAAATAACCTAACTGCATGTTTTTGTAAAGTGGGAGGCAACCACAGTACCTGGAGAAAACCCACACAAACATGGCGAGAACCTGCAAACTCCATGCGGATAGTGTCCTGGCCAAGATTCGAACCTAAGCACTACACTAGTACCTAGCACTGCAAAGGCTAGAGTGCTAACCACTGAGCCACGGAGCTGCCATTAGGGATGTGAGGAAACCAGAATGAAATGTCTGCACTTTGTGAAGTACCCTATAAGACTAGTCACCAATGTTCTCTCTTTGTGCAGTGACTGCTCTTGTATGTTTCTCCCCTTAGGACTTGTTGGATCCCATCCACAGCTTTGCTTCCTGCTCAGCACATGTGATGACACTTGGCGCCTCTAAAGTAGATTTATATATGTTTTTGACTATTGAGGAACGCTTATATGAAAGTCTTGTTTGCTTGGAGTTCAGCTTTAAGCTACCCCCCCCCCCCCACCCCTCAAATATCTCTTAGTTATTCCTCTAACTTCAACCTCTCACACAGCTCTTACAGGCGTAATCTTGGCTCGGCACATCTTGTAAAATAATCAAAATAATCCTCCTCTTCTTCATCCCAGGGACGCCAGATGTGTTGGAAGAAGAACCTGAAAGAGGGAAATTAAAGTTCAAGCATGTTCTAGGTCCATGGCTTCCTTCCAAAGCACAGTCCTTAATGGTAAAACCTAGGAGGCAGTAGAAAAGGGGTCACATGGCCTGCAACAATTGATAAAAGACCACGTGATCCTTTCCCTGTCTCCCTTAAATGGCCAAAAAGTGAACAAATAACAGAGTGCTGCCACAAGTCAACACAAAAGATCTCCTGTATCTGTATGAGATGCTGAACCCTCAGTGTTATACTAACCTGACATGTTCAATAGACATAGCAGTTTGGTCAAACTCTCCTGAATCATCAAAGACCACATAGAGCTCCTGTAGAGGAACCCTCTGCTCCTTAACCTCCAGCAGGTCCCGGATGCTCTGCTCAGTGACACACTGCATGCGATATTCACATGTAAAAGGCTCCCATGGATGGACAACGGCTTTCAGACTGGAGTAAGACACATCTGACACCTGTGAAAAGGAAAAATATATATTTAGGTTACACTGAATCTGGCCAACCACTTACATCATTTCTGGCTTATTGGGTTCTTCACATTATAAAATGATTAGCTTACCAGACACAATATATATATTGATTACCTCTACGAGAACTTCAAAGATGTCTGTCCGCCAAACAGCCTTCCAGCCAGAGGGTTCCAGAGCCTTTTCTAGGTATTCCGATATAAACTCCATCACTTCAGAGGGTTTGGCATCTCCTGTGAAAAGTTCCAAAAGACGAGAAATTAAAGTGAGAGATATCAAATCCTATAAAGGTTTAAAACTTTTTTTGACTCTGATATTGTATTAAAAAGTTTTTAATGCCGCCCTGCTCAGAGGAGATGTCCCCATGACTCCTTGTTCTCTGTGCAGAAGAGAGGGGGGGGTTTAATAAAGTAAATGAATGGAAGGAAGGAAACCAAGGATCTCTGTACTTACCCAGCAGATAATCCTTGTAAGCCTCAAACCTCTCATAGAAGAGGAGATTGCTGGTCTGGAATAAGTCTGGGAACTGAACATTTCCTGCTAAAATACGGCATGGCGACATCCGGCCCAGTTTTTTGTGACTGCCGTAGTCACTGTCCTCATCTTCTGGGAACAAGACTAGAGGTAAGAAAGAAAAGTCATAAATTACTTCCTGGTATATGCCAATTGATCTAATTTATGATTGATGACCATTTTCTCTTTTTACATTCTTTTGGGTACATTTCAGAATACAAGCCCAGCTATTTTGATTGCTTCCCAGGAGCTAATTAAATGCATCCCATAGGTGTATAAATGTGCCTCTTCTTCCAATGTATACCACTCCTTATAAACTCTATATATGCGTATACAACCCCCCATACCATGTGTTGTTACTTGGAGTAATAAGCATGGCAAAACTCCATAGTACATTCATGTTTTTGACAAGTACACCATCTACCTAACACAAGAGGTTCAACTAGCAATGAGCATCACCTAGGTAGGTGGTGGCCCATCTATTGGGACCCACTTTCAATAACTTTCAAAAAACAACTGGGTGGTTACTGAAAGGAGCCAGGTGGTGCACCCAGCTAAACGAGGCTGGGGAGAACACTGACTTACCTTTCATTCCAGCAATATTAAATGTGTTTTCCCCGGCCCCTTTTAGCTGGGTGCACCACCCAGCACTTTTCAGTAACCAAACAGAATTATTAGTAGGGGTAGTTGTAGGTTTATGTGCATTAAGGAGAGGACACACGGGAAGGGGGGTGATTTTGTTGCAAAAGCTGTGAGTTGTACAGAGAATGTTGCTGAATCTGATCGATTTGTGAGCATTTCACCAGACGGGCTGCTGGAAATAAAACAACGGCTGCTTTAACGACAAAGACGCAATTTTAAAAAGTTCAAAATTCCTATAATTTGTCAGCAGCCAATCAGAGCAGCTTATGTGTGAACTGCACATAAATCTAAAACTCTGTGATGTCCCCAGGCTTCAAACCGATTAGGACATTCTGTGCATTCTATAGGAGGAGATTACAGATCCCTGGAGGCTCAGCTGTCACAGGTGAGACAAAAGTATGAAAGATTTGCACACACAGCTAAGTGTCCATTCCCACAGCACAGAGATCTGCAGCCAATCAAATGCCTGGGTTTCGGAATACATTTTTTTTTTTGGTCCTGGATAGAATGCGAGGTGGTAAGAACCCCAGTGCCCAACCTGTGGCCCTTCAATATTGGCAATGTGGCCTAGGCATCCCAGCAGTCCATAACGTGTGCATTGATTTAAACAGAGACCTTTAATAGACACAATCTCATGTAACATGTCCCCTATTCTGAGTTCTCTCTAAGACATTTATTTACAAATTTTCACAAAAATGAGCGGGGGGCAACACGTGACAATAGGAACCCTGTTGCCATAGGAACCCAGTAGCCCTCCATAATTCTTTTGCATTTTTCCCCATTTTTCTAGCGCCATCGTATTACTGCTAATCTTTGATCGTCTCCTATGGACTTCAATTAGGAGCTGCAAGAGGACCGCTCATATCAATACCTCGCTCTGTACTTATGTCAGCTCATTCCTAAAGCCGGAGCGTACAAGAGAACCAAGGTAAATCCCCTCACAATATAATACAAGGACAATGCTGTCCTATAAAGAGGCACCCCGGCTGCACTGAAAGGTGCAGATAGAAAGGGAGGGGATGTCTTTGGCCAATCTGCATGCCAAGCATAATGTAAAAGAATGGGCAATGATCTGCCAGCTGCATAGAATTCCATATTAGAATGTCCGGGATTTGTGGACTTTAAGCCAATTCAGAGGAAGCCAGCAGGGGTCTGGAGATTCCCAATAAACCACCCAAAAGGATTAAAGGCAGGTTTAATATAAATCAATGATCCGGTGAGACAGAAGGATTACAGGGGGGGGGTGATGGGGAGGTAGAAGGATCACAGGGGGCAGAACAATCCAGAGAGGGGCAGGTAGAGATTTTGTTGTGGGGTCTGCACTAGGGAACCCCTCCTCCTATTCCTATCCCGGTGACCCCTCATTGTGATTGAGAGAATAGAAAATATTGGGTTGTCACCAACATTGGAAGTGCCGGTGATGATCTTTACGGTGTCTGATTGGTGGGGGCACCCCGGCCCTGCGCTGTACCTGGTGACAGTCTGTCCACATTCCACAGCAGGTTGTCATGGTATGATATGGGGGTGTTTATAGCTCTATAATAGGACGGCCTGTATACAGCCTGTGATGTAGGGCCTGGCAATGACAGCTGACATGACAGGTCCTCTTTAACACCCAATAAGCTCCCTGATGTCCCCAGCTATACTGCGCCCCATTCTTTGGCGATCTCTCAGCCCCCCCACCCTCCTGGCCTGCAAAGGATGGATCCTGATAGGTTGTCATGGTTACTGTCCCCAGCTCAGTTTTGTCCCCCTTTTAGGTAACCAGCCGGCCTGTCAGTGCTCCTTACCTTGCTTTATGTCTGGACCGAGCTCCTCAGGGAGGCCGACCTCCTCCTCTCCCTCCTCCAGCAACCCCGCCATTCTTCTCTCCGACATTCCTGCCGCGGCTTGATTCAAAACTCCCCGCTTCACATCCGCCGCGCCCATTGGCTGACAGCCGGCTACAGAGGAGAGAACGAGCGGCTAGAGAGTATAGAGAAACATCGCCATGTATCTACCGCCATCTGCACGCTGGAGTAAAAACTGCAGGCTCTCATGCTAGCTATGGTTAGATGAGAGCGCTATCTATCGCCATCTATTGGAAGAAGGCGACACTGCACACTTCAAAGCTAGCTGTAATAGAGGCATCTTCCACTATGCCCTGCTGTGGGTGCTTTATCACCACCTGTCGGACAAAGGCGATACTGCAGCCTTAATTTATATTTGCCCCTTTTCCAGCACAAACTGCACAAATAAAGCTTTTTTTTTTCCAGTGAGATCTGAGATGTTTGCAAACATCACATGGATCAAATTAAAATATGTATCATAAAGCTTGAATTGAATTTCTTAATTGATCTGAATTGATTTGTATATCAAGATAAATTGTAAGATAGAGGGGAATGGAATTGCTTCTGTAGGCTGAATGTTCTGATCATGCTCTGTAATGGAGTCTGAGGGTCTAATTGAATCAATAGGATCATTGCATTGATGTCTAGGATGTGTCACAGAGGATTAACCCCTTGGTATGTTGGGAGGACAGCTGTTTTTTTTAGTGAATGCTGGTCCTGGTGCAGTGTTCACATATGTCTGACACAGATCAGCCCCAACCTCTCATTTTATGACTTGCTACAAAGATGCAATGCTGCATTCTAAATCATCATAGAGTGGAAATGTAACTAATTTGCAATAATTATTTCATACATAAAAGTTACTGACAGGTCCACTTTAAAAAGGAAATGATAAATATGAGGATTTAAAAACAAATCTATTTAGATCTCAGGTTCCTGGATTTGGTGTGTCAGCCTTATAAATGGACCTGAAACTATGAAGAGTGAAGTACCAGTAAATCGCCACTAGATGGCAGTGTGTGACCACTTTCCTGCAACTTTTGATTGGAGACCCAAAAACTAAAAAAGGAATAAAATAGAATAAAATAAAAAGTACAGGAGATGTGATGGCTGTCATGGCCTCCCAATAAAATGCTGTTTGTCGGATTTTAAAACTTACACATATTTCCAACGTGAGAATGTTGGGTGAAAGCTGGGTGAATTTCATTTAGTAGGGGCTGCAGGACCTTCATCAGAAATTTTGTGAAATGTGTCGGATGAATCTGGTGGCAGTTAATGTGTAAAAATGTTACCTGCACCTTAATAAATTAGGAGATGTGATATAACCTGCGCCATCGCAATATTTCACCCAATTACCGGATCCAGTGACTCCCCACCTGCAGCATTGTGACCCCTCCATGGCAGAAATCAGAATCTTGTCACCATTATTTAATACCTGTCCCTGCAGTGAGCAGACGCAGCGGCTGCAGCGCGGCTAAGTGACGGCCTGACAAATCGCAAGGTAACGAGCTGTGACAACGAGGAGGCCCGGGGCCGTAATTGGTTTTCGCCTTCACAAATTCTAATGTGTTTGTATAAAATGGAAGAATTTGGGGCAAATATTATTTGATATTTGATTTCATCAACGCATGCGATTAATGCGACATCGCTAAATGCATTTTTAGCATGTGAACATTTCTGGATATTATGTCACATTCGGAGTTGGAGAAGCGTTTGCTGTTCCATATTTGAATCATGAAAGGGTAAGCAGATGAGAAATGGGGGAGGGGGTAAGTTTTTGGGTGTTGGGGAGTCAGGATTACTTTTATACAAATTTCAGCAATAGGCACTGCAAAGGTTAAATGCTTGTTTCTGATTGGGCGGCTGGCGCTCTCCTCTGCACTGGGTTGTGGGCGGAGTTATTGGCTTTCCTGCTTTTGGTTCTCCATTGGTGAGGATGGAGCCTGCAGGAGGGTAGGAGGAAAGTAAAAAAGTGAAAGGTGGATTTTACTTTTTATTCATTCTCCTTGGCCAAAATGAACTCTGACCCCACTTGAGATGCCACATGAAGCCCATTGGAAATGAAGGGGGCAGTAGTGAGCGCATTGGTACCACCTGCCAACACATATTGCAATGCTGATGCATTGGGATTTAGGGGCCGTTGGGGCTGCCAGGCAGCTGGCAAGGTATTGACCACTGGGAACTGCCTGGGATTGCCAATTGGTTGGCAAAAATTAAAGGGGCTTTCCCAGCATTCAACCCCTGACAACCAGCATTCAGAAAGCCTTGGCATTGCTACCAATAGAACCATGAATTTGGTGAGAGGAGAACACCCAAAGTTTGCCGCATACTCATGTCATAGCAAACTTGAGCTTCATCCCCAATTACTATAATATAGTGATCACATTACTTTTATTTACTGCAGGAACCTGCTGCTGGGTGAAAAGGCTGACTCTCTGTTTATAAAGTACAAGAGCCACTGGTTTGTTTTGGGGAATTCCATTAGGGGGCGCTCTGTTATTCAGGAACTGACCAGAATTTAGTTGCTTGCAGCGTTCCTGAGTGTCTGGCGCATGTTTTACCCCTGCCACCTGAGCCCCCCCCCTACATTCCATGCAATAAATCTCCCACACACAAATGGCTGTTTTCGCTGAATTCTCGGCCAGTTACAATTACACTCTACGCTATTCAGACTCGGACAAAAAGCCTGGATGAAAATTACCGCTTCTCCATTTCTGCCCGCCAGCTTCTTCCGCCGATGAATAAAGCCGCATGTGATTACTGCGATTGATAAATGAAGATTGCAGGGGCCCCGAGCCGGGAAAAATGCTTACATTAGCATGAGAAGAAGTTCCAGAATGGCGCAGATTAGGGGGGCGCAGAATGCGGTTTATTTAAAGGGTCGGTGAAAGTCGGGGAATGGGCTCACTAGGCTATGGCATGTGGATCGCATTTAAAGGCCAAAACCACAATGGGCGCTACATATACTAAGCCCCCCACCACCTCCCAAAACCATCACCATGTTGCATGCATTGCTGTGCCATTTGTGTCCGTTCTGGGACACTCGCCCCAATGCCACGCACATTCAGCACTGCTCGTGGTACCGCATGGCAAGATAAAGGCCATGTTCGGACCTGCAGTGGGATCAAGCAATTCCCTGCGCCCACTCCTGGTTGGCACCTTGCCAGCTGCTCAGCCACTTGCAGCACAGCCCTGGTTCCGAAAGAACCCAAACATGCACATTTAACTGCAGTTGCCCCCATTTTTCATCCAATAGGCTGTCACAGGCTGATGCCAGGTGTTGGCTATGTTCAGATTTGTGGTGAGGTTGCGGTGTGGTTCCTGATTCCTCATGCCGGTGAACTGCTGCTTCAGAAGAGGCGCTGCAAGCAGATTCTCCCAGTGGCAGCCCCATGTAGAATGAATGGGAGCGGCGGTGACAGCACTGCTCCCTGCCACCAAGTATCAAATATGCAGGCGCTGGTTCTGTAAGTACCATGGGCCGAGCGCTTGGCAAGGTGCCATTCAGGAGGTCTGAACCTGCTGGAAGCAGCAGCTCACTGGCATAAGGAAGCATTAACTACACTGCAACCCCACCACCAGTCTAAAAATAACCTGCGTCAAGCATTGGTGTGCTGCAGCGCTATTCTGAATGGAATGCCAACTCACCCAATCCATCGCATCACATGCCCCGTGCTTGCAGTGAGAATGTATTATACAATTTAACCAATGCATGGGCAGTTTCAGTGTGTTGCAAAAGTTGAACTACTAATTGCAAGCTCAGCCCATGAGGAAATCAGTGAGCCATCGTTATTGGAGGCAATGACAGGTGGGTGGAGCTTAGAGAATAATCATAAAATAAATGCCCAAAAAGAGTGAAAATATAAAAGTAGGCTTTGTTGTAATACTTATATACCACAGTAAGTCCCTTTCATCCCTAGAGGCTGCTAGTCGTCTTGGTTCAATGATGGCCAGTGACACTTACCCACTTTCTCTGAGCCTAGGCTGGTATGGACCCACCCCCGAGGGGAAGGTAAGTTATTAGAGGTGATGACAGTTGGGTGGACCTTAATGCAAAATTCTACAAAGAAATTGTCCATAAAGCGTAACAATAATCAAAAAAATATTTGCTGCCTATTTGTTGTGTTCACAGGTATTTTCCTTTTTCTTTTACAGCTGCATGCTGATTGGCTGTAATTGCTCCTGTGTTGTTCATTAAGTGTCAATTAGTAGGTGACAACCCTCTCCCTGATTAGCATCTCCAACAAGCATTCATGAAATTGGATTTAATTGCCTCGCGGTAGGTTGCCCAAGCAGCGGGATCACCTAAGACCTGACGTTCTGATGAAGTGGAGTTTTTTTAATGTATCTGAAAACATCTAGATTTCTTCAAATCTGAAATCTAATAATGATTGCTTAAAGTGGACCTGTCATTATTTATATATGTGATTATACCTGTGGTATTTAGTACATAAATATTCAGTGTACACATGATCCATTTCTGATATCTCCGGCACATATCCACCAATCAGATCACAGCTTCTGCCTGCGGAGACAAACCCCCTAGGGTCTTTTTAGTGTCACGTGTCACCGCCCATCAATGTGTATTTCATTGAGGTGACTCATTTGTTCCATCTACCTAGCTTTGATAGTCCAGATAACTATCATTACTCAGCATGCATTGTTTAGGAGGTGATGGTATATGGCGGTGATATAAACTGCCTCCAGGATAGATGTTCAACATTATGATTTTAAAGAGAACCTGTGCAGTCTGCCTGTGTTGGTCTCTTATTGTCCCCAGCATTTTCTCTGTTTTTTACCCCTAACACACTTCCTGTAGTAGGGTGACAACCCTAATCTTTCTTAGATATAGAATAGAGAGCGTTGTCACCCTATGTGGACAAATAAAAAGCAATATTTTACACATTTTTCTAAGCTATGCTTTGCTTGTTTCTCTGTGAAGTCAAAGGATGAATCACTAAAGCTTTATATGTTCTGGAACTTTCCACTTCGCAGACATCTCTTTGCTGTATATGAAATGTTCTGTGTACTCATTATCAGGCCCTTGTAAACAAGGAATGCATCAGGAGCGATGGAGGAGCGGGCTGTGGTCTGTAGCATCAATTCATATTTATATTCATATCTGTGCCAGAGAATAGCTGTGGAGGGAGAAACAGCAGATGATGCGTGGGAAAGAGAACCTGTTCATCAAAATTAGAGGGGGGGGGTGGTATTTTTATATTCCTTTATATGAGTAACCCTGTCCACCGAAATCTGGGAAATGCTCAGGCCTGACCTCAATACATAATGACACATTAAGGTGAATTTATCAGCAATTTGCAAATTAAGTCTCACCCTATGATGCCCCCATTACCTTAAATAACCCCCAAATGTCCTCTGTGCTCCCCTCTGGAACTAAATAACAAAGGGTGTAGCTTACAAACCTAAGTTCCTTTCACCACTACAAGCTGCTTGTCATCTTGATTGACATTTAACTCATTTTCTTTGAGGTTAGGCTGTCATGGACCCGCCCCTGAGGGGAAGATTGTCTATTGTTATTGGTTGGCATGACAGATGGGTGAGGCTTAGAGTAAAATTCTCATAGGAAAATGCCTAAGAGTAAACATTTTTTTAAAAAGTAAGGCCCTTTCATCACTAGAGACTTCTGGTCATCTTGGTTGATTGACAGCCAGGAACACATACCCAGTTACTCTGAGCCCAGGAGGTCATAAACCCGCCCCTGAGGTGAATGTAGTCTATTGTTATTGGTGGGCAGCACGGTGGCTCAGGGGTTAGCACTCCAGCCTTTGCAGCGCTAGGTCCCAGGTTCGATCCCCAGCCAGGACATTATCTGCATGGAGTTTGCAGATTCTCCCCGTGTCTGCATGGGTTTCCTCCCACATCCCAAAAACATGCAGTTAGGTTAATTGGCTTCTCCCTAACAATTGACCTTAAACTACATTAATCACATATGGCTATGGTAGGGACATTAGATTGTGAGCTCCTTTGAGGGGCAGTTAGTGACACGACTATGGACTTTGTACAGCGCTGTGTAATATGATGGTGCTATATAAATACTGTATAATAATAATAATGGACATGACACATAGGCGAGGCTTAGAGCAAACTAAATAAAAATGTTTACAAAGAACATTTTGCTGCTATGCCCACTCACTGCAATTTTGAATTAATGACAGCCAGTAAAATTCAACCCAGTTACTCTGAGATGAGGCAGAAATGGACCCGCCCCAGAGGGGAACGTAGTATTGTTATTGGTTGGCATGAGGGGTAGGTGAGGCTTAGAGCAAAATTAAATTGCATAGGAAGAGTTAAACAGAAGTGTAGGCTTTGCTGCTATGCTAACTCGCTGCAGTAATACCCTTTCATCACTAGAGGCTTCGGGTCTACTTGATTAAATTAGCCTTGGCTGTTATGGGCCCGCCCCCGAGGGGAACATCACCAAATCAACCCGTATTCCTGGGCTTAGTAGGGGTTCGCACATCAATTTATGGAAGTCAGTCCAAGAAGAAGTGCCCCCCCCCCACTACATATGTATTTTTATTTTTTTAAGCATTAGGGGGACTTTGTGGGACTTTGTAAGGGCACAGGGAGCAAAGCAATTCAGGGAAACCCCTAAAAAGAAGACACAAAGAGGGGGGTCTGCTGGTTCCCAAAGGCATTACATAGAACCATGAGGGCTTTTTGTAACAATGAATACTGTAAATTCTATACATTTTAACCCACTTCCTGTCCCAATGACCAAACAGGAAGTAAAAGAAAATGTTTCCAAAAGGTGACACGGACCAGCAATAAGACTTTCATGGACAGAGGTTTAAGCTAAAGTTCTGCTTCCAGCTTGCTGTTTAGTTAAGCACAATTTCTCTTCTTTTACAATAACATTAATTATTTCTCAAAGATTTTTTTTTTCCCCGGCCTGTCAATTTTTTTCCCCTGGTACTGACTGTAAACACTGAAAAATGTCACAAGGTCATTAAATAGACATTGCCACTCCTGGGGCCTCCAAACCGGCTCTTGAGAGTACAATCAATTCCTCCCATTGACTTATTTTGCTTCCACGTAGCGTCCCATTCCGCGCTCTCGTTCTTATCTCATCCGCTTCAGTCATTTACTATTCAGGCCACTCGCAGCAGAGATTCATAGGATTTCGGAGTCTTTTTTTTCCCTCGCGTTTCAGAAATAATTGACAGGGAGGCAATGGAGAACGCTGTCTGTGATCCGGGTTTATTAGCTCAGCGCAGGCTGCAGGTTGTCACCGTCTGACAACTCCAATGTATCCAGGAAAAGCACAGAGAGTGACTACACAAAGACACCTGGGCCCTATGAAGCCACCAATTATCACTCCTTCCCCTATTACCTGGGTACTACAACCTTCATTTGTACCTTTGTGCTCCATTCTCCTTTTTATACTGAGCTTTGCTTTGTAGAAAAACAATCGGATCAAAAATTGTGCATTATCCTTCGATAATATTCATGATATCGGGCTAGGTCAACAACGTTCCTCCCATGTAGCTGCAGAAGAACCAATGCTGAATTTTGAATTTCAAAGATGTAAAATTGCTGGGTGGGTCATAGAAGCATCAACCAGAACTGTAGGGCATAGCCCAAAACACAAGTTCTGATGGAATTCCATCCCCAATTTTGGTGTTGCCAACAAGTGATGATACCATCTAGATCTGAGATCCTGGTTTGGTGGCCTCAAACCAGACACCTGGCCTGCTCAAACACTATAGATAGGCAGATAGATGTACATAGGTTTAATATATGGAACCCTGTTTCTGCGGTTATTGAAAAAACAATTCGGTCATAAATTGGGCCATTGGTTTGGATAACGCTCATGATATTGGTTTGAATAATGCTCATGATATTGATCAACATGGCGTTCTTCTCTTTGAGCTGCAGAGGAACCAACACAGAATCTTGCAAGTCAATGTATTCAACGAATTGCTAGATGGGTCACAGCATTCTGAAGCATCATTTAGAACGTCTTCTGGTGGACAGAGCCCCACAGATCAAGAAGTTTGGGTGGAATTCTGTCCCAGTGATGATTCCATCCAACGTGGCCTGCCTTAAAGAGTTGTGTGATACCATCTAGGCCTGGGCTCCATCATTGGTGGCCTAAAACCAGATACCTGGCTTGCTTTATCAAACACCATAGATAGGGAGGTAGACATACATAGGTTTTATTATATGGAACCCTGTTTTTGGGGCACTTTAATGAAAAAGACAACTGGGTCCAAAATTGGGCAATAGTCTTGGATAACATTCATGGCATTGGGCTAGGTAAACATGACATTCTTCTCCCTAACTCGCAGAGGAACCAACACAGAATCTTGCATTTCAGGGACATAAAATTGTAAGGTGGGAGCATTTAGAAGCATCTCCCAGAACATCATCTGGTGGGCATTGCCCCACAAACATTATGTTCAGATGAAATTCTGTTGCAGTGATGACTCCAGCCAACATGGCCTGCCTTGATGAGTTGGGTGATAACATCTAGGTCTAAGCTCTATCCTTGGTGGCCTCAAACCAGACACACAGTCGGCTCTATCAAACACCATAGATAGGCAGATAGATATACATAGGTTTAAAATATGGAACCCTGTTTCTGAGTGCTTTAATGAAAAAAAAACAGGGTCAAAAATTGGGCAATAGCCTTGGATAACATTCATAATATTGAGCTGGGTCAACATGGCGTTCCTCTTTCTTCAGACGAACACAGAATCTTGAAATTCAAAGTCATAGAATTGCTAGGTGGGACACAGGATTCCAAAGCATCATTTAGAACGTCTTCTGGTGGACAGAGCCCCACAGAGCAAGAAGTTTGGGTGGAATTCTGTCCCAGTGATGATTCCACCCAACATGGCCTACCTTAAAGGGTTGGGTGATAACATCTAGGTCTAAGCTCCATCCTTGGTGGCCTCAAACCAGACACATGACTTGCTCTATCAAACACCATGGATAGGCAGATAGACATACATAGGTTTTAATATAAGGTGCTTCAAGGAAAAATCTAATTGGGTCAATAATTGGGCAATAGTCTTCGATACCATTGGTAATATCTCGCTAGGTTCCAACTTGGAGCCACAGAGAAACCAACACAGAATCATCACCCAGAACTTCATGTGATGGACCCTACAGAACTGAAGGTTCGGGTGTAATTCTGTCCCAGTGATGACTCCAGCCAACATGACCCACCTTAAAGGACTAGGTGATACTATCTGGGTCTGGGATCCATCATCGGTGGCCATAAACCAGCCACATTATCTCCTCTAGCAAACACCATTGATAAGTAGATCGGCAGATATCCATTCGTTTCAATACAAGAAACAGTGTTTCAGGGTTGCTTCAAGGAAAATAAAAACAACTCAACAATAGTCTTCAATAACTCGTAATATTTTCACCATGGTTCATGATCTTTGGCTCGGTCAACATGACGTTCCTAATGGATAGAATGAAGGACATAGGGGATAATATAGATTTATAGATAGACCCGATTTACAAATATCCTTGTGTTCATTTTATAACAAGCCGATGGACTCCCCATTGTGCTTCCATCTGTTTCTATTTATTTAAGTCCTCATGTTCTGATCCAATGTAACATTTACACTCTGATCAATCCTGGTTATCACTGAGATCTGTCCCTGCACCATGACTGCCTTCTCCCCAAATGGGACCAGCAGCCGTCATCTGTGCTGCCTTCACATCACCTCTACAATTACATCTCTTCATGACTGCTGTACAGTGCCATGGCAGTGCTAAATCTGTACGGCCTGAGGTCCTGCTCTGTGGTTAGGGGGGCAGTTCGACCCTCCTGAACTCTGCGGGCTGTTTACAGTGACAAAATAATGACGGTGTCAGGGAAAATAATACAGGGCTGCTATGGAAAAAAAAACTTTTGCATTTACTTAATCACAGTCTCTAAAATTTCATATTTTGAAATCTGCAGCTTTAATTAAAATAATACCAGTGATCCTGCCATAAAAGTTCCCATTCAGGCATCTCCAGTTATGTCCTTGTTTCCTGCTCTATTCCTAGGTTGTCACCAAGTCTTACTCTGCTCTGAGAAATGCAGCCATTGCAGGAGTGCTTGTAGACTGAAGGCATTTTTAAATAGGTTTCAGGGGTTCAGCTGGACCGTATCCAATAGTAAAAAGAAACATTCCCAACTGGAAGACTGACTACATCCTGTGGCCAAAAAAGAGTACTGCAGGGGCCAGCTCTGGACTGATGGTGAGTGGTAAAACCGCAGCTGTAACACTATTCCAAAAAAAGTTCTTATGTTTGAGTTGATATTTAAGTTGCAGCCATGACTAAATACTGCAGCAATACAGAGGTCAAAATTTAGTTTATTGTGTTACTTTGTGCTGTACATTCTATTTACAATATACATACTGCATATCATAAAATAGAACCAAACCGCGCCATCTCCATGACAATGGCAATATTCTCTCCTTAGTTTGTAAATGACTTATAATGGCCTCTTGTGTGAACAGACATTTATGTCCATCATTGTGGTTCAACCAGGTTTATTACATGGAGATAGGAGATGCGGTAATAAACAGTCCTAATAATGGGACTTTATAATGGAGTGCGTGTCATTGGATGTCACTTCTCTGCGGTCCAGCACTTTGGAATTATTAAATTAGCAAAAAAAAAAACTGATAGTGTTTGCTTTATATGATGTGATTACTGACACAGAGAATTATGGAAATGGAGGCAGCGGGGACGGCTATGATGGTACAAGAACCCCATGCAGTGCATGCAGTGATTGCTTTATTAACACTGCTTCTCAAAACAGCTGAAAGTTGTCCCATTGAGAAATGTTCAAGGATATTGTGACAAACTTCAATGGACTTTTCACCACTCTATAAATGGTTGTCATAGACTTACAGGAAAAGGTGAAGAAGAAGGAGGAGAAGGCGAAGAAGGAAAAGGAGGCGAACAAAGAGAAGGAGAAGAAGGAGAAGCAAATGAAGGAGAAGGCGATAGAGAAGAGGAAGCAGGAGGAGGACGAGGGGAATGAGAAGAAGTAAAAGGAGAAGAGGAAGGAGAAAGAAGAAAAGGAGCAGAAGAAGTCTGAGAAGTAAATAAAAGAGGGGGAGATGGAAAAGTAGAAGACAAAGAAGAAGAAGGAGGGAGAAAAAGGAGGAAGGGAGTAAGGAAAAGAAAAAGAAAGAAAAGGAGAATAGGATGAAGGAGAAAAAAAGAGAGAGAAGAAGGAGGAGGAGAAGAAGGAGGAGAACAAGAAGAAGTAGTAGAAGGAAAAGAAGTAGAAAGAGGAGCAGAACAAGAAGAAGAAGGAGGAGGATGAGAAAAAGTAGAAGAAGAAGAAGAGGAAGGAGATGGAAAAGAAGGAGGAGGATGATCAGGAGAACAAGAAGAAGTAAAGGGAGAAGAAGAGGAAGGACAAAGAGGTGAAGATGTAGGAGAACAAAGAGAAGGAGAACTAGAAGAAGGAGGAGGAGAAGGAGAATGAGAAGAGGTTGAAGAAGAAGAGGAAGGAGAAATTGGAAAAGGAGAATAAGTATGAGAAGCAGAGAAAGAAGAAAGAGGAGGAGAAGGAAAAAGAGAAGAAGGAGAAGAAAATGATGGCGAAAGAGGAGAAGGAGAAGAATTAGGAAAATATAAAGAAGAAGAAGGAGAAAAAGAGGTTGGAGAAAGAGAAGAAGCAAAAGAAGAAGGAGGAGAAGGCAGAAAAGAGGAAGAAGGAGTAGAATTAACAGAAGGAGAAGAATAGAGTAGAGGAGAAGGAGAACCAGGAGAAGTAGAAGACGAAGAGGAAGTAGAAAGAGGAGAAGGAGGAGGGGAAGGAGAAGGAGAAGAAGAGGAAGGAGAAAAAGGAGGAGAAGAAAGAGAAGGAGAAGTAAGATAAGGTGAAGAATTAGAAGTAGATGAAGAAGAAGAAGAGAATGAGAAGAAGAAAGAAAATGAGAAGGAGCTATATCTTGCAAAGCAAGCGCTAAAATAGACACACCAATAAGGAAGAGAAGGAGGAGAAGAAGAAGGAGAATGAGAATAAGAAGACGTAGGAGAAGAAGAGGAAGTAGAAAGAGGAGCAGTAGAACAAGAAGAAGAAGGAGAAAGAGAATGAGAAGAAGTAGAAGGAGGAAAAGAGGAAGGAGAAAAGAAGGAGATGGAAAAGAAGGAGGAGGATGATGAGGAGATGTAGTAGAAGTAAAAGGAGAAGGAGAGGAAGGACAAAGAGGAGAAGATGTAGGAGAATATAGAGAACAAGGAGGAGGAGAAGGAAAATGAGAAGAAGGAGAAGAAGAGGAAAGAGAAAGAGGAGAGGGAGAAAAAGTAGAAAAATATAAAGAAGAAGGAGTAAAAGAGGTTGGGGAAGGAGAAAAAGGAAAAGAAAGAGAACGAGAAGGAGAATAAGATGAAGAAGAAAAAAAGAAGGAAGAGGAGAAGGCAGAAAAGAGGAAGAAGGAATGGAATAAACAGAAGGAGAAGAAGAGAGAAGAGGAGAAGGAGAACCATAAGAAGTAGAAGAAGAGGAAGTAGAAAGAGGAGAAGGATAACAAGAAGACAAAGAAGGAATAGAAGAGCAGATAGAAAAAAAAGAAGAAAGAGGAGAAGAAAGAAAAGGAGAAGTATGGTAAGGAAAAGAATTAGAAGCAGATGAAGAGAATGAGAAGAAGAAGAAGAAGAAAGAAAAGGAGAAGTATGGTAAGGAAAAGAATTAGAAGCAGATGAAGAGAATGAGAAGAAGAAGAAGAAGAAAGAAAAGGAGAAGAAGGAGCTATATCTTGCGATGCAAGAGCTAAAATAGAACTGAATACATAACACATCAATAACTGAATGAATAGAATGGATAGGACACGAGGGTTGTACCCTCTTAATACTTCTGAACAAAGGGGGCTTTTTTAACCCTAATCTATACCTGCCTGTCTCCAAGTTTTTTTTTCAGCATCCCAAACTTGAAAAAAATGTTAATTTCCAAAATAACCGTTTCTGCATAGTAACATGAAAACCTTAAAATTACAATGGGCCAGACAACATTATCTTTTCATTTTTGATGAGCAATTAATTAGTCATGTTATGCAAATCAGCTTTGATAAATTGTATCCTGGAAGTTATAAATGACAAATCCAAATACTTGTTTCCTGCATGAATAAAACATTTTATGTAACAAGCGCTCATTAAAAAGGTGTGAAACGTTTTCAATGCACCCTTTAAAGAATTTGTTATTTATAGTGGTTTCTCTGGATAATCTCTGTCATTTCAAAGCTATTGTTACATTCTTTGTGTTAATTAACTTCTTATCATGTTCCACAGATCCAGCTGTGACCTTACGTCAAAGTCATGTCGAGTGGCTCAGGAAACGCCGGTGGCACCGGGGAATTTTTCCACTCCTTGAACTGGTTAAGAAGGGGGAATGTATTGTGTGGTAAATACGGATAAATACAATTTTGTTCTTTCAATGTTTTTCTATTGATTTGTAAGATGAACATATGGACGCGCTCTTCAAAAAATAAACACAATCCTGAGTGTTTGTTCAGCCAACATTGAAGTGTGATAGGCCGGAGAAGAGGTCCATAAGACATATGGTGCTTTTCCGTTGAATATGGAATTTTAGATTTATTTTGAAAGATGTATTGCCAGATTGCCAAACTCTCCTTGTGAGAATGCCAGGTGCCTGGCCATCACACCAAGGAACTATCACAAATTGACCAGGTACCAGTATGGTATGAAGGCTGTGTATTGGCAAGTATCTGGCGAAAGGTATCATGATAAGGGGTTGAAATTTATATTGCAATTCTGTAAGCAAAGCAACTAGTTGGAATTTTTTTCAAACTAAATTTTAGGAAAACTGTCCTAGTATGAAGAACTGCACAATGATCCAGCTGGCTTCTTTCCCTGCCAGCCGACAACTGCCATTCAAATCCAGACTGTGGCCAGTATTGCCGAACCATTCATTGAAAACATTGGATTTCCCCAGCCCATAATGTGAGCGTTGCCTGTTGCCAATGTAAATATTGGGTAGGTAAGGACTCCGCAGACTGGTGGTTCCTTAATATTGCCATTTTGTGATTCTCAGGTGTCTATACACTACATGTCATGTTAGCTATAGCGACAGAACAGTATTGTGCCAATATGCCACGGATACTACAATTATATCTGTATTTTGTACACTCCTATAAAGTAGTTCTGAGTTCAATATTTGAGTTCAATATTTCCCCTCTATATTTGACAGAGAAGTGCCAGGGGAGTGAACGCTGTATTAGTGATCAGGATCAGTGGTAAGTGCTCCCATTGTTGGTTGTCTGTAGCGAGTGACAATTTATTGGTGGTAAGTGGCGCCCTCTATTGCTGGTTACTTATAATGAGTCCCCTTTGTAGGCAATGAGTGGTGAGTAACTTTTCATTGGTTGCTGGGGAGTGCTTCATACCTTCTTCTGTTATAACTTCATGTGAGTACCACCTATTGTTGGCCAATTACCAATTAGTGGTTAATGTTTAATGCAGCCTTATATTGAGGGTCAATGGTGAGTGCTCCCTTTTTTTGGTATTCAACGGTGAATGCTCCCTTTTATTGGTAGTGAATAGTAAGCGTTCCCTTTTACTGGTAGTGAATAGTAGGTGTTCCCTTTTACTGATAGTGAATGGTGAGTGCTCCCTTTTACTTGTAGAGAATAGTAAGTGCTCCCTTTTACCAGTAGTGAATGGTGAGTGTGCCCCCAATTACTGGTAGTGAATGGTGAATGCTTCCTTTTACTGGTAGTGAATAGTGAGTGCTCCCTTTTACTGGTAGTGAAGGGTGAAAGCTTCCTTTTACTCGTAGTGAATGGTGAGTGCTCCCTTTTACTAGTAGTGAATAGTGAGTGATCCCTTTTAATGGTAGTGAATGGTGAGTGTTCCCATTTTACTGGTAGAGCAGTAGTTGCCAACCTTTTCGGACCTATGGACCACTAAATTTACGGCCTCTGGACTGCGCATGCGTGGGGAGCCGTGTGTTACCCAAGAAAATAATTGTGAATGTCACTGAGAAAGTTAATGCTCCCTTTACCTGGTAGTCAATCGTGAGTTCTCCCTTTTAGTGGTAGTGAATGGTGAGTGCTTCGTTTTACTGGTAGAGAATAGTGAGTGCTCCCTTTTACTTGTGAATACTGAGTGCTCCCTTTTACAGGTAGTGAATAGTGAGTGCTCCCTTTTACCCGTAGTGACTGGTGACTGTTCCCTTTCACTGATAGAGCAGTGGTTGCAAACCTTTTTGGACCTACAGACCACTAAATTTATGGTTAATGGGTAATTGAGCCCATCGCCCTGAGCCTGCGATCCATACGGGTACATGGACCATGGCTCTGGCCGATGCCCCCTACTTCTTCTGACCCCACGGGGGGGTGCACTAGCCAGAGCTGCAGACCATCAAAATCTTCTCATGGACCACTAGTAGCTGGTGGACCACCACTTGGCAACTGCTGTGGTAGAGAATAGTGAGTGCTCCCTTTTACTGGTAGTGAATGATGAGTGCTAACTTTTACTGGTAGTGAATGGTGAGTGCTCCTTTTTACTGGTAGTGAATTGTGAATGCTTCATTTTATTGGTAGTGAATGGTGAGTGCTCCTTTTAACTGGTAGTGAATTGTGAATGCTTCATTTTATTGGTAGTGAATGGTGAGTGCTCCTTTTAACTGGTAGTGAATTGTGAATGCTTCATTTTATTGGTAGTGAATGGTGAGTGCTCCTTTTAGTGGTAAAGAATGGTGAGTGCTCCTTTTTACTGGTAGTGAATAGTGACTGACTACTTACTGGTAGTCAATGGTGAGTTTATTGACCTTATTGGCCATTGGTGAGTGCATTCATTTGCTGCTGGCCAGTGTTGACTGCACTCTCTTTATTGGTCAGGTAGAGGGAAAGTTAGTGAATGCAAGGTAAGGAACTGGTGGGTAGAACAAATTTTCAACCAATATCAGGCTTGTTTGTCCCTCCTGCTTCCCTGAGTGGTAGTTAGCACCATTAAGTCAGCATGGCCAATTCTTACTACATGCTCGACCGGGCTCTTTAATGGACACTTTGCTGACTCTCTTGGCCCCCGACGTCATTGACTTTTGACAATATGCTTCTGACATTTCCATATATAACAATGCCATTTCCCATGATATCAAAGACATTTTTATTCTCTTTCCGCAGGCAAGGCTCTTTCATAGGATCCAAACCGTTGGAGTGGTGGGAGGCTGAGTACTCATCCGCTACTTCATTCAGCGCTGAGATAACGGTTAATGCATTTTCATCTGGCGGTACACGTCTTCTAATGCTTTCATCAGAGCGGAGAAGATGCCATTTGCCTTTGGAGCGCTGGGGAAAAAAATTGATTTTTTTTGGTTGAGATATCACTAGTACAAGAAGATAATTTCATGCTCTCTGCGATATCTGGATTTCATTCCCTATATATAGACAAATCCTTTCAGTCCTTCAAAGGAGGACGTGTTACTACTCAAAGTCTGAACGGGTAAACAAAATTAACAAGGGTCGAAGAATCCGACATCACAAAGCCGGTTAAAATAATCGCCATTCTTTGCCGGATCAGCTCGCGGGATTTGCTGTACTTTTGGCTTGCAACTTCAGGGACTTTTGAAAGGCTGGGAGGAACTCAGGGATTGGATAAAGCCCAAAGCTTTACCAACAGCTGCGCAACACTACCGGCATGCAAAATTTAAGGAATGGTTCTCCGAAGAATGCTAACGTATTGCCACTTACTATTTCTTAGATGTAGCCATTGCATTCGTTTTTCTTTTTGCAGGCTTCTTCCTTTATTTTCTTTTGGTAATCCTGTCACTCTTCCTGGGTAGCTACACTTACCCCCCCCATTGTGCTACACAATAAGCTGTTGCGAGGCTGGACTACCAATGTCATGGTCATCTCCATGCATGCTGATAAAGACTGAATGGGAGTGCAAAGCCCCCTTGTGCACATGGCCAAGGACAAGCATGCGCAGAAGAAGCAGCTCAAAGCTTCCTGCAATACATGACATAGGTATCCCAGGAGGCTTCGGGCTGCTTCTTTTGCGCATGCCTGATCTTAGCCATGCACAGAAGGGGCTTTTCCCTTGCAAAGAAAAAAAAAAGTGCTGATCCCGCACATGTGCAGTAAGATCAGAACTTTTTAATTTACAGCAAGATATGTACCCAATCCAATGCATGCACAGTGTGAGATCAGCTGAAGAAGAAGAAGATGGTGGTACCCACTGGTACTGGGATTAAGGAAGAATTGTAAAAGTAAAGCGATTGGGGGCTCTGCAAAAGTAAAGGTATGTATAATTATTTTTTTAATTTAATGAAAGTTCCCCAGCTCTCAAGAAGTGATGAAGATGCAGCAATTCTGTAGGTTCTGTACTTGCTGAAAATAGTTTTGGCCTCAAAAATTAAAACAAATGCAGCCACCACATTTCTTCCAAGGGATTGCTGTCTCACTTTGCATTTCTTCTGTATCAGCAACAAAGAATTGGCATTACCAGACACTTATAAGTGCCAAATGCCTGGCCACCCCTCTACACCGGATGCATGCTGCGTACTGACACAGAGTGCTCCCATTTCTTTTAGCAATCTTTGTACAGCAAGCAATAGGAAAGCAAAACTAAAAAAATTTGGCTTCACTTTAATAAAGAACTGAGTGACGGATGCACAGTCGGTGCTGTAAATAACCAGCAAATATGCTGCAAATATCCACGGAATCCACTCATCTATCACATCGCCATCTCCTCATGGAAATAACTAGAAGAGCCAAGTCCATGCCTGAAATGCAAATCATGCAATCGTTTGAAATGGAAGCAGCAGAAGTTTATAACCAGGAAAAATGACAAACTGACAGCTAAATGGGGGGGAAAAGATGTCAAATGTGACCGTTCAGCCAACAGTCAGTGAAAGGGCCCCGCTGTGCTGGGTATGGGGTTTATTTCTGTATTATTGTGAGCAAAGCTTGGACACCGGGGTTTAGTCCCCAAGCATGGACTATAAAAAAAACCTGGAAGTGTTACACTGACACGTTATTATTATTCTGTTTTTATATAGCACCAACATATATTGTAGCGCTGTACATTAAATAGGGAGCAAATGACGCTGTACATTACATAGAAATCAGATGACGGTATCCATCACCAACAGCTTCCGTGCACAATTTTTGGTACTCCTGGTACCCGGGCTGCCCCAGGTGTTCTGCATTCCTAGCAACACCCCCGTTGAGATTCTAAAATAAACTGACACCGTATCCAGTAAGGTAGCTAAAATGGTAATGTGTTTTATTTGCTGCAGAGATTAGAGTCGGCCTTGCAGCACATGGAATTTTGAGAGATGAAACATAATTATAGGCCGCTGTGCAATTGCGTTAATGGCGTGTACGCCTTCTCTTTATGCAAACCACTTAATAAACGTATCAGAAAAAGTGGCGTCTTCTCCGGCTTTTACGCGGTGTAGCAGGTGCTAATGACATCCAGGAAACAAATAACGGCAATTTAATTGCTTGCTGCAAATTTGTTTTTGAAGTGCCGCTGTCATCCCGTCGAGGTCAGAGCTGCTTCTGTTCCCAGAGGTTTTTTTTTTGGAAAATTGGTCTAAGACTTCCTGACATGGAGGAAGAAAACAAATGAAATATCACTTTTATATAAATGGCATTTAAAGGGGAGAACATTATGTTTTTTTTGGACGGTTTTAGACAAAATGGGTAAAAAGGAAGTGGGGCCGCAAATACCCAGCAACCAGATCCCCACACCCCTGATATTCTGTCACTGGGGCCATGGAAAATATGGAGCCCTGGGCATTTGACCACTATGGCCTTTCCACACCTTGCTTTGGCTGGCCCTTTGCTATCAGAAAAGCCAAAAACTGAAATCATACTGTTGTGGTGCATGCATGTGCGTTATGTTGCACATTAAGGCACCAAATCGTATTTAAACAAAACTACACCTGAAATATAAAATACTGCAAGCGGGCAAATCTTTATTGGAAAAGGGCCAGGCTAGGGCACCTTCGCAATAAAACAAACTTACCTGTCTGTTCAATGAAGACTGAGCTGCATCTGTGGGGCATTGGTATGAACACCTGTGCAGCTCAATGTATGATCTCAGCATAACCAGGTAACAGGAATGATGGATGCATGCATGCACCTGGATGAACAACTGTACTGCTAATGATTCGATCATGGCATACCTAGGTGACAGGAATTAATGATGCATTTATGCAACTGTGTATGACCACCTGTGCAGCAGAATGTATGATTCCAGCATAACCAGGTGCCAGGAATGAAAGATGCATGCATGCACCTGTGTATGAACACCTGTGCAGTTCAATGTATGATCCCAGGATACCCAGGTGACAGGAATGAAGAATGCATGCATGCACCTGGATGAACACCTGTGCAGCTATAAATACGATCATGGCATAACCAGGTGACAGGAATTAATGATGTATTCATGCACCTGTGTATGACCACCTGTGCAGCTCAATGTATGATCCCAGCATAACCAAGTGCCAAGAACAAAGAATGCATGCAAAAGTTTCATCATTCTGGCGTAGCCAAAGACTGAAGAACCCAGATGAAGATCAGGTGAAGATGTTGGAGCTGGCAATAGAGTTAGGGGAGGTGGGATTTGTTCTTCTGTAAAAGGTGCATGCACTATTTTTGTAATGAAGCATGCCGTGTGTTGTGATGTAAGATTTGGTGCTGTAGTTGGATGAACACACCACCGCATACCATCACACATCAACCAATCAACCAAAACTTAAAACAATTTAAAAACACTTGGACCAGATTTTTTTTAATGCCTTAAAAGCAGAATTTGATTCCCATGAAATGAAAAAATGGGAGTAGGCATCTCTTTATTTCAGAAGTGATAGTCAATGTCTCTTCTGCTAATAAACAAACTTACCTGTCTGTTCACAATCTTCTAAAATAAACTCCTAGACCCATACACTGCAGTGGCCACGATGACTGAGGATTCCAAACCTGAAGGAAGACCGGATGAAGATGGCGGCTCTGTCTTGGGAATAAGTTGAGTCTTTAGTTTTTCATTCTGCGCATTGCTGTGTCACCATGTATGGTGGGTGGACCTGGACATACCCAGCACCATATGGTATGTTGGTGGTCTGGGGTATGCAATGGAGCCTTTTGATACGAGCTTCTGCCTGCTGCTAACCCTTTCTACAGCTGCAATATCAACTAATATCAAATTGCCCTGGGCCAGGGGTCCCCAACCTTTTTTTGCCCCATGGACCCATGCAAAGACAAGGGGAAGGGGTACTTAGGATAGTGTTCATTCTTGTTGGCTGCAATCAATGCTGTAACAGGAAGAGTCTATATCCTCTCCCATCATTAGAACATAGATTCTTCTTATCACAGTGAAACCATCAAACTGCACTATTGGTGAACTCCATACTACTCCATATTTTAATATTACAACTAGGTAAGAGTTGGAGGATTATGTGAGATTCATCCATGTTCATCTATATAAATACTAATGCATATGAATCATTCATATCATCCAATATCCATACCTACCTTCCTTCCAAAAGATTGAACTGAATTATTTATGACCAATTCAATGATACTCACTGATTATAATAAAAAATTGATTAGTATCGTTAATAGCACCATTTCATTCAAGCTCACTAATTGGTTGCGCATTTCTTCTTTTAAGAAAGATATGAAGATGAAGAGTCCTCGAAACGCGTTGTGAGTATGAATAAGGTTGAAGAACAACAACTGACCTTCTACAACTAGTTTGAGAACATGGACACTATATGTGTATGGTCAGATATTTATAACAGTTAGACTTTAAAGGTCTTTTCTGATTGGCTCATTGTTTTTAGGGTATTTACCCATAGACTTTATAATACGTAAAGAAAATCTAGCTTTTAAATGCGAAATGTATGTGAAAGCAATTTGAATTTCAGCTGAAAGATATGATAACGCACCATGCACGCATTTGACATTTGACTACATGCACTCCAAGGAGGAGCTCTTTTGGAAGACAGGGACAAAGCGTGGTCAACCTATACCAGGAAGTCCCTGCGTAAGGACTTTCATGCAGAATCACTTGTACACATGTAGGATTATTGTCACTGGAAACTTCCTTTTGTGATCATTTCCAAACTTAGATGAATGACTAAGCTCTATATACGAGCAAGCAAGCTGAACCCTGCTGTCCGTTCCAAATGGTCATTCATCAGTCCACTGCGCGCATGTCAGATTTCCACCTAAAATAAGTAAAATTGCTCAGGCAACAATGATTTGATGATTTGGTGTACCCAGCCTCACATTGTAGGGATAACTTACTAAATATATGTATGTGAGGTCTGTCTATGAAATAAGTGTTCCTATCTCCTATACAAAGCACTGAGATGATTCTGATCTCTCGCCATGAAAGTATAAACTTCTCCAAACATGTAGGACAAACACCGGCACGCTCTGTAATTTAGTTTGTTGTCAGTCACCCTTGTCGCTGTCAGTTGCCGTTGTGTTTCCACTCATGTGCTGAAATCCTGAGAAGTATAAAAGTTGAGCAATGCTTCAATTGGAGATGTTTAGTAAAATTTCACACCAGAACAAAAAGTGAGCCACAAGGAACTTTGCACGGACATTCTCCAGCAACTTGAGGTGGTGCCGAACCTTTCACTTGGTGCCGAAACCCGGATCTTCCAGTATAATTGTAAAACAAAACCACAATCACCGGAAACACCTTCATCACCATGAATCAAAAAAGTCCAAATTCACAGCCATGTCATCGTGTTTTGTGACATGAAGGAGTCATTGTGGCAGAATGGGTTCCAGAAGGCACAAGGTGACCCAACATTATTATAAGGAAGACAAAGCTGGGAGAAAGAGTCAGGAAAAGACGGCAGAAATGTGGGAAATGGTTTCATTCTTCATCAGGACAATGCTCCTTCTCACACAGTACTTTCTGTGACCAACAAACACATTACTACGCTAGAACATCCTCCATATACACCAGATTTGGCACCTTGGGACTTTTTTCTTTTTGCTAAATTAAAATCAGTGATTGAAGGAGGAGTCAATGGATGTAAAAAAAACACCAGAAACTGATCCTTTCCACCAGTGCCAAACAAGACAACATTGGTGCTTCAATGTGAATAGAGAGAATATTGAAGGAGAGGGCATTGGAATTGTCATATCAATAAATAAAAGAGTTATTATATAAGTCTCGTTATTTCATACCTAGTATAATACTGACCCCAGATTTGACACCTTGGGGCTTTTTTATTTCCTAAATTGAAATCGGTGATTAAAGGAACACGCTTTGTGTCAATGGATGCTTTAAAGAAAAAACATCAAATTACAGAAACTGATCTGCTCCGCACCTTCCACCAGTGGGAAACAAGACAACATCCGTGCTTCAATTTAAATGGAGAGAATAAAGAAGGGGACAAGAATTGTCATATAAATAAATAAAAGCCCGTTATTATATTAGTCTTGTTATTTTATAGACAGACCTTGTATGTGCACTGGGTGCCATTCAGAATAAAGAACACAACACCGATATACATGTGCATTTCCATGCTTTTCTCATACATCTCTGCAACACAGCATTCCCAGGCTTTGTTACTTTTGCTGGACATCTCTGGATTGCTCAGCAGATTTGGGTATATTTTTGGAGACTTCTTTTTTTCCATATTCTTCAGCGAATGATCTTCCTGGAGATGAATGACTTTTCAGAAGTCTTTAGACTCCCTCGCTGATCCCGCAGCGTAACAAAAAGATGAGTCACTGGATGAAACCAGATGTACTTATACTGATAAGTGCTGTGTGTGTCTGCATCATGCAGCAATTCAAACTTCAAGAAGAATGAATGTATCTGCCTGGGCGACAATGAGACCTGGCTGGGTGTACAACGCAGCTCGGCTTCCTAAGCAAACCTGTCCGTATATATTTACCTATCTGACATTTGCAATTTGCAATGGCGCAGTGCAGGAATAAAGGCCTATCATAAACAAGAAAAGGCTCCTTATGGATGCAAAGTGTAATAAGAAAACCATTTCTTGTTGAAATAACTATCAAGTTGACATTTCTACAAGTTTATAAATGGTACAAAGCTGGGAATGGGGGTAAAGGATGCTGGGAGATACAGATTTAGCTCCCTTTCCGTGCATATGCTCTTTACAGTATACAATGATTATTATATTTATATTTGGCAAGCAAATATTAGATCTTTGTGCAAACAGTGCCCTTCAAACATTCTAAAGTGACACCTAAAATCAACATTGCTTATTTGTTCTTACAATATAAGTTAATGAAAATGTAGCTTGGTCATGTTTTACCACTATTTAAAATTAATGAATTTAGAATTTGTTCTGTATTAGGTGCCATTAGGTGCCTCCTCAGGGGGAATGTTAGAGGAACAGGTTATATTTTAATCCTTAGATATGGAGGGTCTTGTATTCTCTTTGAGAGTCATTCTGCTTAGATTAAAGGAGCTCTCTTAGACCCCTACGAAGAAGGTTGGAGGTGAGCCTAGCAAGGGATTTAAAAAGTCAGAAAATCATTCCACTGAATGAAACATACCGTATTTTTCTGACCATTAGACGCTCCGGACTATAAGACGCACCAGGTTTTCCGCACGGGAAAACAAGAAAAAAAAAATTCATTTGATTTCCCCTGAGATCCAGCGTGCGGCACTTGTGCCCGCCCATGAAGGCGGCGCCGATCGGCATTCATCAA
>NC_092866.1:4569071-4593245 GCF_032062135.1 Pyxicephalus adspersus | reverse complement strand
GGGGGAAAAAAAGTGCGTCTTATGGTCCGAAAAATACGGTAATCAAGTTGTGAAGATTTCTAAATTGTTCAGAAAATTCAACTAAAAAGCTAACTAATTGAAACAAAAGAAAAAAAGAAGGCCAATTGGAAGATCTGCATGTATTGGCTGTCAAAGTGTATGAATCGGATCGAGATTTCTCCAACTTAACCTGTTTGGAAGGTGGGCCATGAAAAAAAACATTTGATGTGCATTAAAAAGAAGATTAGATCATGACTAAAGTTTGAAAAGGAAGATCTGGCCTTTTGGAACAATGTGCTGTGGACTGATGATGAAACTGTGAAGCATTGTGGTGGAAATGGTTTTACTTGTAGGCAGTGTTGAATGAAGATCTAATGTTTGCCCGGTCAAATATATTCAAATATCAAGTTTCCATGGGGTGTCGTTGGCACTCCTTTGCAACAGTTCATCAATTTTGAGTCCTGTTGAGTTTTGATTTTAGTCCCTTGATTTTAGTTCCTTGTAGACAGTTTTTACAAAGACATTAACTCCCTGTTTCTGGAACGCTCCAAATTCCAGCACACAACACTTTGACATTGTCGGGCAAAATCATCTCCTGCCTATCAGATCCCATAAAGTCTGAATTGTTCTGACACAAAGTATCTGCTCAGGTACTGTATATAACCGATTGTGGGGTCCATTGTCTTTTTTATGTACATTTTGGAGTTTATTCTTGCTACCCTATTCTAGTGTGTACTCAGCCAGATGGACTTGTGTGTTTTTTCAACCTGACTTACTATATGTAACCAATGCCAGGGGGTGCAACATGTCACTGACCACCAATGCTACGGCATTCTTCTTCTTCCTACAGATAGAACACTGGGGCATTCTTCTTCCCACCAACACTAAAGCTGGGGTACAAAATGTTTCCATTAAGTTGATCTCACATGAATATATTAAACAGTGTTCCCCCCAGCACCTATTAGCTGGGTGCACCACCAGGCACTTCTTAGTAGCCACCCGGCTGTTTTGGGTGGTTACTGAAAAGTTGGGTCACAATACAGAGGTCACCACCCACCTACCTACCCAGCTTAAAAGAAAACTCTAATAAGAATTCTGTTAAATTGTGTTGCCTCAACGATGGCCATTAAAACTCATCTCCAGGTTGGGACCATACCTTACCAGTCAGCCACCCACCAACTCTGGGCCCTCCCCAGCTGTCATGGTCAACATGGTGCATGTGGTCCGCTTTTCCTTCCATCTTGTCTCCTGCAATCCCTGCCCTGTACTGAACAGTATTAATGTAAGGACATGTAAGTACCATTCAGTACAGCACTAGTGAAAGCCCTTGGGATCCCTGATACTTCTTGCTCTGGGCCCGCAGGGTGAAAGGTCACTGAGCGCCATTCAACCCAGAAGTTCAGCACTATCTACTGGATGGGTATAATTTATAAAAGCTCTTTAATAGTCCACTGGTAAGGATGGACTATCATGGGAGAACCAGCTTGATCCACCAAACCTGCTCCAGGATTGCAAAATTTCCCCAATTTAAAGCAAAATATTTTTAGGAAGCCCAATCCAGGTTTGTTGGATCACCAGGTTCTCCCATGAGAGTCTAGCTTCTCCAGTCTTGAAGAGCTTTAACAAATCAGAGAGTTAAGGAGGGGTAATTACATCAAAAGCTGCCTTTGCTTTCGCAATAATATAACCGAACTTGCTAAATCCCAATTTTTTGATTTGCGCTCACCTGTCCCCGTCCGATTGCATCTTCTTCCTTCTTCTCCTTCTGCTGTCAATCTTTAGATTCTTGAATGGCCAGGTAGAGAGGACAGGTGTGTGGGAGTTCATTCAGTCCCAGCAGCAGCCAGGTAAGCATGCTTATTGCAGGAAGACATCACCGGTCCCTTTCTGCAATGAAGGCCGTCCAGATCCCAAACTTTGAAAGCAAAACTTTTAGAAAAATTCCTCAGTAGCACTTCACTGGTTGACGTTTGGTTGGAGTTATGATGTTGCCTTGATGGTATTTAATCCATGACCCAATCGCAATGCAGAGTATTTCTTACCATTGTGCTTGCCTTCCGCCTCGCTGACACTTAAATCTGCCCGTTTGTTTCAACAATACGTTACACAACGCCATTTCCCGAATGATTCACTTTATTCAGCCCACCATCCAGTACAATGTGAGCTTTATTATTTGCTCAATTGTTAGTCATTACTTCTTTGGCCTCGTTGTTTTCCATGAGATAATGGATAGAATCTGTTGGTTTTAATTATCCCTTCCCCGTAAAAGCAAAGCGAGTCGAGTGGTAACATGACCGATGATTAAGATTTGTCCTGAATAAACTGCTAGATAAAATTAATGAGATGGCAAGATAAATAGAATTCTTGCTGCAGAATGAAGGTAAATATATAATAAAATGTTCTTCGTGCTGCTGATTACAAGGAAGTCATGGAAAGCCATTCATGTAATGCTCTTAAAGTATCTCTAGGAATGGTTAACATTACCAAACGCATGGCAATTAAAAATAAAAAGGAGACTTCTTTTAAATATTTGTCTCCCGTACTTATGGTCTGGTGATAACCATGAACTTTAAAGATCAAGATCAATACAAATGTTTCCTTTACATTGGTAGCTAATGGGTAAGTGATCGCTTATATTGGTAAAATATTAACATTTACAGTGGTAAAACACCCCCTAAATTGGTGGTTGGTGGTTAAGACTCCCTAACATTGATGGCCAGTGGTGGCTTATATTGGTGGTTAGTTGGAAAGAGTCCATTTCCATTGGTGAAATACTTATTGGTGGTTATTGGTAAAGACCTCAATTACATTGGTTGCCAGTTCCTCATTGGTGGCAATTGGTAAAGAGCCCCCTATACATTAATGGTGAGTGATAAAATGCCCCTATATTGGTGGTGATTGAAGAAGAGCCCCTTTAGATTGGCGGTTAGTGGTAAAGAACCCCCTTGCATTGCTAGTCAGTGGTAAAATGTCCCTTATATTGGTGTTAATATCAAAAAGCCCCCTATATTGGGGGTCAGTGGTAAAGCGCCCCTTGCATCAATAGTCATTGATAAAGCGCCAACCTGGTCTGTGGCAAAGGGTCCACTTACATTGGTTAAATATTTCCTTCTATTAGTGGTCAGTGGTAGAGACTTTCATTACATTGGTTGCAAGTTAAGGGAAGCCCCTTACATTGGACATGTAAAGTGGTAAAGCCTCTCTAATTAAATGGTGGGAGGGATTTCTACTTTGATATAGATAGAATATATTGTGTTACCTAGCCTGATAAGTAAAAATATATTCAGGGAAGGATAGAGACAGACAGGCTTTTATAGACGAGGCTGGCTGCGGAAGTCCTGTCTGTTCAATTATAACCACTCCTGAACCTTTCCATATCACAGCTTGGGAACACCAGGATAACATCCCCTCATTTTTCAACTATCATCATATTTTCCAAAATAATTTCATCTTAACTGAAAGCATTGGTGGAAATACACTGCAATCATATCCTGGAAACAGGATCACCTAGATTGATTGGAGATTAACCTACAATATAACGATTTGGAACTTCATTATAGCCATACTGTGTTTGTGATTTTAGGACTCTGAATATTCTGACATTAAAAGAAATTACGTCATTATCACGTCATTATCCAGGGACACAATGACTCAGATGTCCTTTACATAATATTGTACATTGTGATCTTACATCATTGATCTCAACTGTCCCCTGAGGAAGCCTAAAAGGCGAAACGCGTCGGAAACCTTGAGATATCTTTTTGACCAGCAAAATAGTAATTAAGATGACTTTGTACAACATTTAATATATGTTGAAATAACTTTGCTGTCACTTGTATTCACATTGTATTTATAGTACCTTCTTGGTTTAAAATAGTTGGTCTTTGTTAGATTTAGGATCACATATTAACTTTGCACAAAAAAAATAAATAAATAAACGTCACATTGCCTATAAAAGCCTGTCAGTCTCTATCCTTCCCTGAATATATGGTAAAACGTCTCTCGTATCGGTGGTCAGAACACCCTTACATTGGTGGTTAGTATTAAAATGTCAATTATAATGATAGTGAGTGGCAAAGATCACTCTTAAATTGGTAATTAGTGGTAAAGACACCCCTTGCATTGGTGGTTAGTGGTAAAATGCCCCTTGTATTGGTGACGAAGTGGTAAAGTACCCCTTACATCGTTAGTTATTGTTGAAGTGCCCCCTTGCACTGTTGTTCTGTGGTAAAATGCCCCTTGTATGGGCGGTCAATGGAAAAATTCCACTTAAATTGATGGTGAGTAGTAAAGAGCCAGAGGTAAAACACCTTGTATGTGTGTATTCAGTGGTAAAGTGCCATCTTGCATTGGTGGTCAGTGGTAAACACTAAAGTTGGTTGAATATCTCACAATTCGATTTGACAGCTATTCGATCGAATAGGGGGATATTGTTCAGGTCATCAAACGTCGAATTCGAACCCCATTAAAGTCAATGCAGGGAAAATATGTAGAACTGCAAGAGCAATCAGGGGAGAAGAGCTGACAGCTCTGCTCCCCTGATTGCTCTTGCAGCCCTAGCGTAACTATAGTATGTGTTCTAGGATAGAGATTCTCTATCCAAGAACACAGGAGTCCAACTGGATCCCCGGGCACTAGAGGTTAAATGAGGACAAGTCTCCCCATTCGTTCACCTCTAGTGCTCTGTGATTGGCTGGGGAAAGGAAAATCCAGCTTGAGCTGTCATCAGGGTTTACCTTTCCTCATCCAATCACAGAGCACTAGAGACGATGAATGGGGAGACTTGTCCTCATTTAACCTCTAGTGCTTGGGGATCCCACACTGACAGGAGGATTCTCAGCCGTGGGAATCATCCTGTCATTGTGGGATAACGTGTAGAAAAATAAAAGTTACACAAATAACACAAATTCAATAAATTACTTTCACAATAAAGCCTTTTTTTTTTTTTTTAACACAAATTTGCAAAGTCGAATCCCGTGCTTTTGAGGTCGGGTCTATCTGAATTCGAACAGCCATATTCGGGTCGAATATAAGGACAACCCAAATTCAAACAACAACACTAGTAAACACCCCTTAAATAGTTGGTAAGTGTAAAATGCCCCTATATTGGACATCAGTGGTAAAGTGCTCTCTTGTATTGGGGGTTTAGTAGTTAAGAGCTCCACTTGCAGAGGTAATCAGTGGCAGGCAACTTTGTAGGAGGCAATTTTTAAAGCTGTCACCATGTTGCTGAGAAAGCCATAAAATAATGCAATAGGTCAATACTCTTTACCAGGGGCTCCTATGTTCACTGAAATGTTGCTGTTTTAATGATATTTTATTTTTTTCACATTTAACTTGTAGTTTACCTTTTCACCTTTTGTAAATGTAAATCTTCTCCGGCATGTTCCTAATACAGCCGAACGCGGATGTGAAATGAGGACAGAATATTATTCATCATCTATAATGCATATAAACTCGTCCATCTTTTAACACATACACTTGCTGGACAGCCTTGTATGACCGCTGGCACCTCGGGAGAAATCATTAAAATAACGGCGTGTAACACAGAAGGAACCTTTTATAATTAGGGGCAACTTTAACCACATTTCGTACACAGGGATTTTTTAGGTGGTTGCCATGGTTTTTTTAATACTTAATTAAGGAAACGCATGCTGTCTGAGCTATAAAAAGTATTTCATTTATTAGAGTTAAACATTCATTAAAACTCTGGAACCAGTGCAGCACATTGAAAATGGTTGACTGTAGATAGAAAAATGACCAAACAGAAATATATAGGTATATCCACACAGGTTACAGAAGATATTTCCATTGGGCAGCTCTCTGGAGGACCAAGGCCGTAGGTTGGCTCTTATCTCAAGACCAACTTAGTGAATAGGAAGCCCAACTTCCCTCCAATCACAGAGCTTTTTATGATGCATTGACCAGAAATGGCTTCATAAATGGAGGAAAGTAGGTCCCATGGTCTGCTCTCTTCCACTTACAGAGGCCTCAAGATCTCCACAGAGGTTACAGAGGAAATTTCCATTGGGCTGCTCTGTAAAGGACAAAGGTCAGAGGTTGGCTCTAATCTCAGACAAGTTTAGTGAACAGGAAGCCCAACTTTTCTCCAGTCACAGAGCTTTCTATGTTACATTGACCAGACATAGCTTTGTGAATGGAAAAAGAGTTGATCCCATGATATGCTCCCCAGCAATTACAGAGCCCTTGTGATATCCACAGAGGTTGCAGAGAAAATGTCCCATAGGCATCTCCTTGGAGGACAAGGGCCATAGGTTGGCTCTTATCTCAAGACCAACTTTGTGAATAGGGAGCCCAACTTTCCTCCAATCACAAAACTTCCTCTGTTACATTGACCAAAATTGGCTTCATGAATGGCGGAGAGTAGGTCCCATGATCTGCATTTCTTCATTTACCCTTGTAATGTTCACAGAGCTGCCCATGGAAAATTTCCTCTGCAACCTATGTGGATATCACAAAGGCTCTGTAATTGAAAGAGAGCAGATTGTGGAATCTACTCCCCTCCATTGATTAAGCCCTTCTAATATCCACTGAGATTACAAAGGAAATTTCCCATGGGCAGCTCTCTGGAGGACTAAAGCTACGTACACACGTCAGATTTTTATCGCCCGATAATTGGCATCGACCAATTATTGGGCGAAAATCTGCCATGTGTACAGTCGGTGTCGTCCATCGTCCGGACGACCGACCTGCCGGATCCACGGACGATGGACGACAGCCGATCGTAATGAAAGGGAAGGGGAGAGCGCGCAGCAGGGTGCCGCTCCGTCGCTCTCCCCCTCCCCTCTCCATAGAGCATGAACGGTGCTGTATGTACAGCACCGTTCATGCATCGTGCACTCCCTTGTCGTTGGAAAGGATCGTGAAAGATCCTTTCCAACGACAAAAATTGGCAGTGTGTACGCAGCTTAAGGCAGTAGGTTGGCTCTTATCTCAAGACCAACTTAGTGAATAAGAAGCCTAACTTCCCTGCAATCACAGAGCTTTCTATGATGCATTGACCAGAAATGGCTTCATGAATGGAGGAAAGTGGGTCCTATGGTCTGCTCTCTTCCATTTACAGAGCCCTTGTGATATCCAAAGAGGTTGCAGAGGAAATTTCCCATGGGCAGCTCTCTGGAGATCAAGGGTCATAGGTAGGCTCTTGTCCACACATTAGAATGAATGACCATTAATAAAAAGTAAAAATAAAAAGTGGGGAGCCCAACATTTTTACAATCAAATATCTGCCTCTGCTACATTGGGAAGGTATAGCTTCATGAATGGTGGAAAGCAGGTCCCATTATCTGCTCTCCTCCAAATACATAGCCTTTGTGATATCCACAGAGGTTACAGAGGAAACTTTACTTGGGCAGCTCTCTTTGGGTCAATGGCCATGGGTTGACTCTTATCTCAGGTCAGCTTGAGATAAAGCAGAATGAGCTTTGTAAATGAAAGTGAGTAGGTCCAATGACCTTTCATCTAATTACAGAGCTCTCACTACTCCATAGGGCCTCAGATAAGGTGGGTTTAGATTTGGCATTGATGTACACAACATGGAAGAATAAGGACATCCTAGGAGGCAGGGCATCCTGAGACTACCCTACTAAGGCAGTGTCACCATGATACCCGAAACTCCACAATGAACAGAGCTGGCACCACCATGTCTTAGCCTTTCTATATCAATTGGTGATGGGGGGGCACTAAATGCTGAAGAAATCCAAAGACGACTAAATGCATCTAGAATAGGTAAAGAAATATTGTATATAAGTAAAAATAAATTATAAAAGAATACCGCAGGGGAGGGGCCAGGCAGGCACTTCAGAGGTGGGAAGGGAGACCTAGTGGTATTAGGTCACTTTAATATCTGCCCATAGTTTCTCAAATGTTTTTCTTATTGTTCAGTCCACAATACTACATTATTCCAGGCACACGTCATCCTGAGCCCTATAGGCTTTTCATGACATAACTGTGTGTTCTCAAAGCAAAAGAGCTTTATGCATCTCCATGGGCTGTCTTATCTTTTTGTCCCGAGCTGACAACTGAGGAATGCAGAGAACTCTGGCGCATGCAGGGGGTTACAAGCAAAAGGAAACATAGCCGGAGGCCTTTCAAATGCTCAGCATTCTCCGCTGTGTTCTCAGCCAGAAGAAAGGAACAATGACACACTGTCACAAGAGGTAATGCACTTATTTCTTCAATACTTATACACCTGTGGTCTGGGAAAACAATCAAAGATGAAGCAAGGGTGATGGCTGCTCATTGTTCTGTGCAACACAAATAGAACTGTTATGTAAAGCCCTGTATAATTGCACACTAGTCTGCAGGATCAATGCTCTGGCATATCACAATATACAGGAACAGTATACATATTCATTCAAAATCTTTATTATAAAGCCGTTTTAAGCTTCATGTATTTGGCCTAAGCTGATATATTGTTTGGGTCTGCTGCAGGTCGGGGGGAGCATTAAATGATGACCCCAATGATGGCTGATGAAAGATGAACATCATCAGGGGTATTATTGAAGTTGGGATATTCAGACAAGCACCCTTTGTTGAGGGCTTGGTTCAGTGTATATAGAGAGCAGTTGGAGTTTTTGGATGTTGGTGCAACTTTCTATAGAGTGCCATTGAAGTCTAGAGCAACCATTAGGCAGATGTTTGCTGCTCCTACAAAAAATGTAAATTTTGGAGTTCTAATTACTTCCAATTTTATTCAATGTCATCTGTCTGGTCACAAACACCTGAGAAATTGATGGTCCTCTACTGCAAGATGTTGAGTTAAGGTTTGGACTTTTATCTGTAACGTTAGACTGCATTTCACATGACTATGGGTTGGTCCATATGAGATAACAAGGACATGGGGTAGTTGCTAAGATCTCCCCCGAGTGGATGGTCTGTACATTTAATACAATTTAAAAAAAAAAAGGAAAAGGCAATCTTGCAAAAAATTTGAAGTCACATAGCAGCGCTTATGGCAAATCTAGGTAATAGAAGATGAACTATATTCTCTTATCTGATGGTCCTCTTATCTTCTCCATGTGGTGCGTTCAATATATAAGGTGGGTTGAACAATATATTTTTCCTTAAAAAAAGTTAAAATCACTAAACATATGTCCCAGCATATATGAAAAGTAAAAAAGTTGTTCTGGCTTTATATTGTCTTGCGTCACCAATTCAGCACTCCAGCACTACTCGTCTTCCGGGGCAACATCTAACGTCATGTAACCCATTTCCTGTACACGTTGGCCAATAATGCTCTTTCCACCTCTTGGACTCCCCTGAGAAAGCTACAAAGAGCATTGCCATGTTACTATTTGGCTTTGCTTTAACAATCCCACCACCAAGGAAGGAAGATGGTGAACAGAACTGGTGGTGCCATCAGACACCTAGAAAATGTTTCTTTTTAAAGGCTTGGGAGGTCCTCCAATGGGTTGGGATTTAAAACTAAGTTTACAGCCCATACCCGCACAGAACTGCAAATAATGTACGGTGCCCTTTTCTTTCCTGTGAAGCTCCAAAGACTACAAGCTCCAACGTAGAGTAGAAATTTATGCACAAAAAATAGTAATTGTTCTTTTTGTCTTTGTTTGTTCTTTTGCCTTTGAGTTTGTAGGACAATTACCATATTCTCTCCCCAATTGCTGCGGATACAATATAACAAATGCAAGTTCAGTAAACAAACATTCTGCATATCTTCAGCTCCAAACGACTTCTTCCCCGTTGTGCAGTTCCATTATCCTGCTTCTATAAAACAATACTAACATAAAAAGTGTAAGGAACATAAATAAATACCAATAAGAGAACAGAACCTCCAACAAACATGGACATTATCAGCTGCCGGAACTGTAGGCAACCTAATCTCTCCTTTCCCTGTATTCCTCCAGAGAACACCTGGGCTCTGCAAAAAACACAGGAAAATTTTAGAGGCTGCAAACTGCTTGCCCAAAAAGATAAGAGCAGTGTAAAAATATGTTTTCATTTTATGGATAAAAATTGCATTTTCAAGGAAGGAAAATGACCATTGTTTGAGTTTCTCCAAGCAGCCAGTTCTAAAAGAAACAAAACTAACCCAAACTTTCTCTGCGGTCATAAAATCTTCTAAGAAGCATAACAAAACATCAAAAATAAAATAAAAGAATTCCAAGAACCAATGTATTCTCTGTTGCTCATTATATATAGATGTTCTTTGTGGTGACCCCCATGGCCAGAAGGACAAGGTCTGTCAATGAAATATGGAGATGTGTTTCTATCTTTATCACAAAGCACTGAGATGATTCTGATTTCTTGCCATAAATGTATAAACTTCTCCAAACATGCAGGACAAACGCTGGCGGTTTTGCCATTTAGTTTGTCGTCAGCGTTTAATGCTTGTTGTTGTGTTTCCACTCATGTGCTGAAATCATGAGAAGTATAAAAGTAGAGCAATGCGTCAATTGGAGATTTTTAGTAAAATTTCACACCAGAGCAAAAAGAGAGCTGCAAGGAAATTTGCGCTGACTTTCTACAGGTGGAGCTGAATCTTTTTTATAAAGTCATCACTTGATGCCGAAACCCGGATCTTCCAGTATGATCCTGAAACAAAACCACAGTCACCGGAAACACCTTCATCACCAAGAATCAAAAAAGTCCAAATTCAAAGCCATGATCATCGTGTTTTGTGACATGAAGGCGTCATTTTGGCAGAATGGGTTCCAGAAGACACAACAGTGACCCAACATTATTATAAGGAAGACAAAGCTGAGAGAAAGAGTCAGGAAAAGACGGCAGAAATGTGGGAAATGGTTTCATTCTTCATCAGGACAATGCTCCTTCTCACACAGCACTTTCTGTGACCGACAAACACATTGCTACGCTGGAACATCCTCCATATTCACCAGATTTGGCACCTTGGGACTTTTTTCTTTTTCCTAAATTGAAATAAGTGATTGAAGGAGGAGTCAATGGATGTATTTAGGAAAAAAAAATCAGAAACTGATCCTTTCCACCAATGCCAATCAAGATGGCATTGGTGTTTAATTGTGAATTGAGAGAATATTAAAGGGGACCGGCATTGGGATTTGCATATCAATAAATAAAAGAGAATTAATATATCAGTCTCGTTATTTCAGACCTAGTATATTACTGACCCCAACATTGGGCCCAAGGTCCATTTTCTGAGGCTTCTTGTACATTATGGGACATCACAGAAACACAGGAAGACTTAGAGAACACATGGCCACCTCCAGCGCTCTATGCCAAATGGAAGTGGATTAAAGAAGCAGCAACTACCGGGAAAATGTCACCATTAGGGCTAAAACCTCGTCTAAGGGTTGCTCCTCCATTAGCCATCATGCCCATGTTGGTAGCAGTTCTGTGATTTGACATGCAATCACCAAGATTACATAATTATTATAAACATGGAAACAAAAGAAGAAGAAACTGCTGCTCACATCATTCCAGACATTACTGTTCAGTTCCTTGTCAAGTCTCATCTTTGATTAACAGCTGAAGCGACACTCCGCCAACCCCTGATGATAAACAGATTTTCTGTGTGATTATGACAGATTTAATAAGACGCGTCTCTCTGTATGTCCTGCTGGGAGAGTGGAACACGATGCAACATCACAGTAAATATTAACAGTTTCCGACACAAAAATGTTTCAGTGGAAAGCAAACAAATATTACATTTGAAGGCCCCACTGGGGACACTATCCAGTCTACGAAAACATGGATCAGTCAAAATACATAAAGTTATCTTTTAATAAACTGAAGATTGAATCAGAGAGAGCTTATGATTTTATGTCCTCAAAGGTAAATAATAAAACTTGCCAACAATAAACATTTTATGAAGTCACTGCATAAATTAGAACCTTACATAGGCATTGATGGAGTGCTGAGCCTTGAAGTCGTACAGCGAGCTGGAAACCATTACCATACATTTGGCCCAATGTGACTACAGGTAGTGAATGGTGGCCCCCAAAAATCTTACATTAGACTATCATTCCCCCCTTAGATGTCCCATGTGCCTACCAATAGTACACAAAGAGTCTTTTAAACATAAAGCAGATTGACACTTATGGGTATTACCCTGGCCGGCCGTGTCTGTCTCACCGGGCTTGTACTGCACCAGGGAAATTGACTAATGTTATGACTGATGGAATGCAAGACAAGACTGGAGAACACGAGGATTTAACTGCAATTCAAGCAAAAAAAAAAATGTACGGATAGCTGGACCCATTTCCTGCATGAGTTGGGGACCAAATTATCCAGGATTTCTCCTCCATCCCATGGGAGTTCCAGTATCAGCAGTAAGATAATTGGATCAGCTATCAATCTGCCATCAACCAGGGTTTTGTCAAATGCACCCCAAAAGTCAACCTTTTTTTTTCAATACCATTTACCATATTGCATGTAACATGTATCAGGCATTGTGGTGTGCAGTAATGCAGGTGAGTTCCTGTTCTTGTTACCACACGCCCACAGATTATCTATCCAGCAGTCTGCAGCATCCTCTGCCTCCCTTTAGCTATACTGAGATTTGCCTTTTTAGCATCCCCTGCACTTACTCTGAGACTCTTCACAGCTGAAGGGGATTTAGGAAACCGTGCAGCAGCCAATGAGCAGAGTCGTTCCTGGTTCCAGCCTTGTCCTGCTATTGGCTGGTGGTCTTATTTATACCTCCCTGACTTCTGCCTTGTCCTGCTATTGGCTGCTAGCCCTAATTATACCTCCTTGATTCCAGGCTCTGGTTGTTGGGTCCTCAGCCTTGTTACCTGTAAATTGCTCATTCACACTGCCATTTTGTGCCCTTTTGGATTCCTGACCTGTGCTTGTTCCTGGACCACATCTGTCTGCTGCCTGCCCTGACCATCAGTCTACCTGAACTGCTTTCCTGCTGTCATCCAACTTAGAGCCTGATCTGCACCGTCCCTACATCAGAGCCCTCTGTCCTTCCCGGCCCGGGTGGGGAAGCCTGGGAGCCGTGACCTGGTGTGCTGCCCTAAGCAAAGTTGTCTGGTGGCCATTAGGGTCACCCACCATCTTTCCTTGCAGGGTGCTCTGGTGAAGAATGGGAGACACCTAGACTCTGCCCCAGGTAATCCCTCGTCACCTGCCAGGGGGTGCTGCACTAACAGTTCCCATATTGCTGTTCTCCGTTTTTTTCCATTCTGTATTTGATCTAATCGGTCCCCACTATATTATCATGCACTGACCCCATATTGTCCTTCTACTGTTCCCATACTGTCTGTGTTCTGATCCTATACATTCCTCCATTTATTCATCTACTGACCTTGTTCAGTTCAAGTGAAATTTACAAGTGTCCTGTCCATAAACTGAGGTGAAATATCTGGGCACCCCTGACCATCACACCTTTATGACAATTTTGGACATCACTTTCCAAATCCAAGGCCGATAATATGAAGTTATCCCCCCCTTTCCCACCACCACCAACAATGGCAATTAATACTGGATGATCCCTCAATGTCCAATAATAGGAAGCCTAGACCATGGCCATTAATATGCATCCCAATGGCTAATATTATGGTGCCCCCCATGGCTTAATTAATATAGAGTTGACCCCTGCCACTGGTATTAAAATGAAGTAACTCCACCTCACAGCCGTTAATAAGGAATGAACCTTCCCAACTGTCATTATTATAGACTCCTTCTCAATGACCATTATTATGGAGTACCCCCTGTGTGTCTATACAAGGCTTCACTTTCCATGGGAATTTGCCCCATTGGTGAAGTCAGGTGCTGATGTTGGATGAGAAGACTTGGCCCACAATTCCAACTTATCCCTAAGGTGGTCAGTAGGATTGGGGTCAGGACATTGAAGTTCCACCACACCTGATGGTGTCATATCTTTATGGTGCTCGCTTTGTAGATTTGGATACAGTCATGGTGGAACAGAAAAGGGTCTTCACTAAATAAAATGGTTTGGAAGACCACAACTGACTTCAATGTACTTGTATTATGTGGTTGTAATGTGACACTACACCTGAGACGTCGGAACTTATTATTTGGAGAAGGCTTCACATAATGTTGGCCATGGTTTGGAGCCAGTTGAGAAAAAGCATGCTGACACAGAAATGAGGCAAAGAAAACAGAGTAATGATTAAATAGCTGTGCTGCTTCTCATTCCCTGTCCAATCACAGGCTGGGGGGTGTTACATCTTGGACTCAGAAGAATTGGGTTGGATGATGCTGATATTGGCAAAATGACATTTACTCCAGAGGGAATCTCAGGATTGAAGGTGAATATTGCTGCAACATCTGGCTTCTTTAAAACCAATATACATACCTCCATTTTATCGATATCTACCCAGAGTTCAACTGTATTAAAACATTTGTGCAGCTGCTCTGGAAAAGATTGTTTTTAGACTATGACAAATAACAATGTTCCCAGGCAATTGTTAAGTTTAAATATATATTGCGATACTGACTCATTGTACAGAAAAACAGTGAGCCGCCGAATGCACGCTAATGTATCAGGTCATTCGGTCTGTGGTTGGTGGACCGCACTCCACTGACGTTCGTACGCAGACGAGGTTATAATTGTCAGCTATAAATAGCCACAAAAGATATAGGAATTGAAAATAAAAGCACAAAGGAGTCAAGGGGTGGAATATTTGGGGAATGAGAGCGTTGGCTACAGAGTCCGAGGTTTGTATTGTTATTCGGCTTAGAGGAGGGTCAGTGATGGGGCATTATTATTGCCGAGCACTATGAACTGCCAATCTGCAGCAGCTGGGGGATATGGTGGGGTTAGAAGGTCAGATTTCATTCAAAGCGATTTGCTCAAAAATGCCCCATGGGTACAAGGAGTGCCAGAGGTTATATGTGTACTTACGTGCCTCCTAAAAAAAAATGTCTTGGTCGATGCCAAACCAGGCATGGCGGTTGTTAGAGTCCTATATTTAGATTCCAGAAAGTTAAAGGAAAAAGGATTTCAAAAAGTAAAGATTTGCTGTATTATTTTGTGCAGTATTCTAAAAAAAAAATGGTCTTGAATTCTTCCTGAAATTTAGCAGAGCACTTCCTAGTAATTTGGGGTGACCAGGCATCCGGATATATTTGCTATGTGGGGTCTAAGGTTCTGCTGCCTCTGAATGACAGTCTCAGGAGATTGGCAGAGGGATTTGGTGATGTCAATAATTTACTGCTCATTGTTCTCCTTGCTGGAGGCTCTGATATGAGGAAGAAAAGCAGTGCCTCTACCAAGATGACGGCCTCTATATGGAGACACAGAACAAGGTATGACAGGTAAGCAATAGAAACATAAGTAGCTGAAAGGTACCTACAAATGACACTGGTAATTAGTCCCCAGGTATGTACACCTGCTGTGCCCATTACAAAGGATCCCTGCCATCCCTGGTTCGTGCTCTCAGGTCTGTACATCTGCTGTTGCCATTATAAGGGGTGCCAAGGTCTACCTCGGGGCTGAGATCTGAGGTCTGTACACCTGCTATGCCCATTATGAGTAGTCCCCACCATTCCAGGGTTGGTTCCTGGGTCTGTACACCTGTTGTGCCCATTATAAGGGGTTTCCGCTATTCCTGGACTGAGTTCCTGGGTCTATACATTTGCTGTGCCCATTGATTGGTCACCTCCATCCTAGGGCTGACTTACCAGGTCTGTACACCTGTTTTACCCAATATGAGAGTTCCTCACCAGCTGTGGTCATTATGAGGGGTTCCCACTATTTATGGTCTGAGTTCCTGAGTCTGCTTTTGCCCTTTATGAGTACCCAGGTCTGCACACCTGCTATGACCTTTATGAAAGGTTCCCACCATCCAAGGCTGGGTTCCTGGGTCTGCACACCTGACATCGTCTTTATGATAGGTTCCCACTATTCATGGGCTAAGTTCCTGGGTCTGTACACTTATTGTGCCTATTATAAGGGGTTTCTGTTATTTTCGACTGGGTTCCTGGATCTATACACCTGCTGTGCCCATTTTGAGAGGTCCCCACCATCCCAGAGTTGAGTTGCTAGGTCTATACACCTGTTGTGCCCATTATGAGCGGTCTGCGTTCCTGGGTCTGCACACCTGATGTTGTCATTATGAGAAGTTCCCACTATTCATGGGCTAAGTTCCCTCGTCTGCTGTGCCCTTATATGAGTACCCGGGTTTGCACACCTACAGTGGCCATTAGGTTGGGTCCCGGGGTCTGTATACCTGCTGTGGTCATTATAAGGGGTTCCCACTATTTATGGTCTTCTAGAGTTCCTGGGTCTGCTTTTGCTTTTTATGAGTACCCAAGTCGGCAAACCTGCTATGCCATTTATGAAAGGTTCCCACGAACCCAAGGCTGGGTTCCTGGGTCTGCACACCTGATATTGTCATTATGAAAGGTTCCCACTATTCATGGACTAAGATCCTGGGTCTGTACACCCGTTGTGCCCATTATAAGGGGTTTCTGTTATACACCTGCTGTTCCCATTATGAGAGGTCCCCACATCCCGGTGTTGAGTTCCTAGGTCTATACACCTGTTGTGCCCATTATGAAAGGTCTCCACCAACCCAGGGCTGAGTTCCTGGGTCTGCACACCTGATGTCATCACTATGAGGGGTTCCCACTATTCATGTTCCTGCATCTGATGTACCCTTATATGATTACCCGGGTCAGCACATCTACAGTGGCCATTATGATGGGTCCCCGCCATCTCTAGGTTGAGTTCCGGGGTCAGTATAACTGCTGTGGTCATTATGAGGGGTTCCTATTATTTATGGGCTGAGATCCTGAGCCCTTCATGAGTTCCCAGGTTTGCACACCTGTTTTGCCCATTAGGAAAGGTTCCCACCAACCCAGGGCTTCCTGGCTCTGTATACCTAATGTATGCCTGAATGCCTTTGTCTAGACACCTATGGTGCCCATTATAAGGGGCCACTACTATCTTGTACCATGTGGCTAGGTTTGTGGACACCATTCACCATTGCACCCAAGAGACTTACCAGTCCAATACCATTTTCCCCATTCTACAGCCATCTGATAATCTTATATGTTTCTATATGAGAAAAGATTAGATATACTTCCAAGTCCAAGAAAAAAAACAGTCTGTCTTGCCAGGTCGAGCTGAGCTGTGTGGCAGAACTATGTAAATTCTGGGGGTAGATAGGCAGACAGCAAATCCTTTGGCAGGTCACAAAGATCCCATAGAGATCGCTCATCTGTGTATTTATGTTTGCCTGGAGTTTCCTTTTAGGCTTTCACTGTTGGTAAATACAGGCACCTAACTATACAATTAGACTCCTTTATAAGATGATTTCTGAGTAATTAGTAATGACATCTTATGAATTATTAATGAAGACACCTGCAGAATGACTGAACCTCTCTGGCGCTCTGCTCAGTATGTGTTGCTTCACCATGAACAGCGAAGTTCCAACATTCCTGATCCAAAATTGTGGAGGATCAAAGCAGATTCATCTGATATCCACATGTGTTCATTTAACTTAAAGTGGACCTGTCATTACCTTGTTGTAAAATTGTTGTACAACAGGAGCTCCAAGCTGGGTTGATCTACGAGGGGGTGCTGAGAAGTTCCTGGCTTTGCCCCCTTCCAGATGAAATAGAATAATGAGTGTGGGGGCATATGACAGCCTAATATCTTAGTATGTAACTGTGCAAATATCAGGTTTTTGCGATTCTTAAAACAGTTTTTTCTTTTAGTGAGAAGCTGTGATGGCAGAGGCACAAGCAAGTTTCACGTTGTTGGAGTTACGAGCTATCATGAAGTTTTTGTTTCTCCAGGGAAAGTCAGCAAAGAACATTCACACTGAGATGTCACACACACTGGGGGAGACGTGTTCTTCCTACAGCACTGACATAACCTGGATATCTCATTTCACCATTGAAGATGAGCCCCGCAGTGGGCGCCCCCCAACCTCAACTGACCCGGAAACCTGCGATGTCCATGAACTGATTTTTGAGGACCGGGAAGCTCTGCAAAAAAGATAGCCCAGATACTTGACATCTGACGGGGACAGGTTTGGTATCAGCACTATCCTAAACATGCGCCAGCTTTCAGCGAAGTGGGTGCCGAAATGTTTGAACAGTGATCAGAAGAAGGAATAGGTTGAAGCATCCCAAGCCGTTTTGGCCCGTTTTGAAGCTGCACAGGACTTTTTGGCTAGGTCAGTGACTGAGGATGAATACTGGCTCCACATCTATGATCCTGAAACCAAGGAACAGACAAAGGAATGGCGCCACAGCGGGTCCCCGTGGCCGAGGAAGTTCTGAACCCCTAAATTGGCCAAAAAAGACGGTATTCTGTTGGTGGACTTTCTACCCTTAGGGCTCTAGTATCACCGGACAGTATTATGCTAACCTCCTGGACCAGCTGAAGGAGGCAATTAGGACAAAACGCCATGGAAAGCTGACCAAAGGGATCTTTTTTTTTGCAGAACAATGCACCTGTGCACACGTCCAACTTTGTGGCTGCCAAATTGAACACCCTGGGTTTGGTCCACTATCTCCCCTACTCACCTTACCTGGCCCCTTCGGACTATAACCTGTTCCTGAATTTGAAGAAACACCTGAAGGGGCAACGGTTTGAGGACATTTCTGACGTCAAAGATGATGCTGAGAGCTGGTTTGTGGCCCAACCAAAGGACTTTTATTTGAACGGTCTAGAAAAGCTGCAACTACGCTGTACCAAGTGCATCAGTCTCAGGGGGGAATATGTTGAATAAATGTGTTATTTCACAAACTCTGGCTCTCTTTTTTCTGGGCAAAGCCAGGAACTTCTCAGCACCCCCTCGTATAACCCAATTACAGAAGTATTCTGGCTGCTTTTTTTCTTGGTGAAGTTCGCATTTAAAGGACAACCAAGAGTACCTGTCCTCCTACACTGCTCAGTTTATGGGTGGCTCTGTGATGAATTCTGTTTTCCATCAGACAGAATAGACAGATGCTGGGCTTCAGTAACCTCAATTTACTGTCAGCGAGCAGCTTATCAGAAAGTGACAGGGAAACTAATTCCCACCTAAAGATCCCATCCCTCCTGGATCATCTCTATAGCTCCGAACAGGATGGAACATTCTGTATTTTACATTACCAGTTACCTTGTTCAGCATCGCTGCAGATAAATATTGCTGAGATAAAACCCTGACGTGATAAGACTCTCCTAGGGATAAAGAAACGAGCCCAATATACTGATAGACATACATGTAATTTACAAGCCATTTAATGCAGCTGCTTTACAACATAAGGGGGGGGCAGTAGTTATCACTATAGGGGCAACAAACATTAACCTATGATATGTTAGGCTACAAGTAAGTTTATACAATTTACAAAGGGATGTACGTGTGTCAATATCTATTTATATATATGAGCGTGTTTGACATTTCATTCCAAAACTATGGCCATTTTCTCAGGCTTTCCACAACATTCCTTTATACCCCTTGTTCTATCTATCTATTTACACTGTCTGATCAGGTCCCCAAGCCTATGGGGTGATCTGGGGTTCTCGTGGGATCAGTGTTATGATCTGGGGTGTCTTGTGGGGCAGTGTTATGATCTGGGGTACCTGTGGGGGCAGTGTTGTGATTTGGGGTGCCTGTGGGGGCAATGTTATGATCTGGGGTGCCTGTGGGGCCAGTGTTTTAAACTTGGGTGGCTGTGGGGGCAGTGTTATGATCTGGGGTGCCATATGGGATGAATGTGTACCACTATGAATGCGTGAATGTCAGATTCACTGCTTTATAAGCAGACACCTTGGTGTCATTCTTCCTCTTTAAGATGTTGCCAGGCCTGAAAAAACATCCCAGGCGTATTATGTGATGCATCAGTTTCCTTTTTTTCCCCAGATCTGATGCAAGTTGTTCCATTATGGATTATCTGCCGTCGTCCTCTGAGCCGTGGGGAATTAGATCTTGCAATGGTATAATTAATTTTGTCAAAAAGTTTAGGACATGACTCTAGTCATCTGTTCAAATCCCCTGGTTGTATTCCTGCCACAGGAGCACGCTAATTAAATACGTTTTGCAATTAGGATTAACATATATTAGTATAAAATTAAACCACTATTTAAATGTGATCTCTGAAGAGCTGAGATTTATCACTATGAGTATCTAAGAGGGGAATCTTTTTCTAGGTGACTTCATTCACGGGCAACATTTGAGGGCTGTGGGTTACTGTGGTTGGTATGTATGTAATGTATGTAGTGCAAGGGTCAGATGTATGTAAAATGCAAGGGTCAGGGGTATGTACAGGGGTGTTCAGGTGCAGGTATATCTAATACATAGTGCCGGGGTCAGATGTATGTAACATACTAAATGCAAGGGTCAGAGTATGTACTGCATAGTCTTGAGGACAACTCCTAAATTCCTGAATTTATTTTACCTGTAATTTCCTATGCCAGTGGTCCTCAGAACAAAAAGAGAGGACCATATCCCAAATGGGGACATTGGCAGAAGGTCAAACTCCTTTCTTCCTCTATTCAAAGATAAACCTTAAATTAGGAATGAATAAGGAATAGGAATAATAATTAAACAATGTGTTTAAGCAATCAATTTCTCGTAGAGGCTAGTTGTGGTTTTCAGTATTTCTGAATGAACACTAGAGGGCAGTGTTCTCTAGAACACTAGAGGGCAGCAGAGTGGCTGCAGTGTCAGCTTCTTGTTTTTAAGAAAACTCAATTTCCTATCATTCCTTGCATTGTTTATTATCTATTGGGGTGTTACACTTTTCAATTTTTAATTTCAGCTCTGTACACTATAATAAGGTGATAAGGTGGCTACAAATAAAGACATTCTGAATGGAGCATGAGTTGTAGCCACAGGCATTATGGGCATGCAGATTTCTGCAAAGGCTATTTGTGGAGATTAACTGAAAACATAAAATAAGAAGGAATTAATAATTCATTTTGGTTTTAGTGACACTTTAAATAAATACACTTTAAGGTGTCATGTGATTGGTCGAAATGCCACTTTATAATACAATAACTAAATTGTCCATCCCCCATATGAAAACTAATAGCCCCTAAAAATAAGAACTTTCTTTTTTCTAAATTCCTTTTCTGTTAGGAGAAATATCTATCCTTGTGGTGAGTGGCAGCTCTGTAAATATCTGACATGATAATGATTAGGTTGGCAGAGCCCTGCGACCATCCTTGCAGAGACATGAGCGTTAATGTATTTCCTAGGATGAGCCGGACAATTTGTTACCTTCCCAGCTATGGACGGCTCGGGGAGTGACAGCTCGGCTGATTAATGTATGGCTTCAGCTGTGCAGACAGGTTAGTCACCAAAGTGCTATCCACCCATGGAGGAATTAAAGCCGACTTTATGATACAGAGAAGCTGCGTGTTTATTATAGTAGACGTGGCCGCATATTATCTCCAAGGATCATGATGACTCCTCAGTGCCTGGGGTGGGAGGTGGGAGATAAATCATGAGGAATCAATTCCTAAAGAGTCAGTCCACCCAAAACTGAAAAATCCCCAGAGAAAGTCTATTGGTTCCCATGTCATCATTATCAACAATGGCCCAACTAGATTTGTATTTTATATTATGGAGAATGCAGTATTAGGGCTGGATCTATCTATCTATCTATCTATCTATTTATCTATCTATCTATTATCCCTCTATCTATCTATCCATCTATCCCTCTATCTATCTATCTATCTATCTATCTATATACCGTGTTTCCCTGAAAATAAGACCTACCCCGAAAGTAAGACCTAGCACTATTTTGTAAACCTGCCCTAATATAAGACCTACCCCTCTATCTATCTATCTATCTATCTATCTATCTATCCCTCTATCTATCTATCTATCTATCTATCTATCCCTCTATCTATCTATCTATCTATCCATCTATCTATCCATCTATCTATCTATCTATCTATCCCTCTATCTATCTATCTATCTATCCATCTATCTATCTATCTATTATCTATCTATCTATCCCTCTATTTATCTATCTATCTATCTATCTATCTATCTATCTATCTATCTATCTATCTATCCATTGTCTCTCTCTCGTCCATAATGTTCAGTAACACAAAGTTTTTGGGTGAAGTAATTTCTCCTTTGTAGTGATTCTGATTGGTGTGTTGCTCATTATCTTGTCTCTGAGAGCTTCCCGTGGATTTCGCCTCAATGCAGAAAGGCGTTAAGTGAGTGTTTTTTTCTGCTTGTTAATCAAGATTAAACTCTGTTGAGAGACAGTTAGAGATTCTTTCTTTTCCCTTGTGTGAATATTTTCATCGATTGCCAACCTTTCTTCATCATCACAGATTATTTTATTCACCTATGTTGCTTCTTGCTGCATTCACCCAGAATGCATGTGTTTTAAAGCTGCACTCTGGTTGATAATTGCATTTTCTTATGGTATTTCGGGCATTATGTACTTCACTTTTTCATCCAGGCTTTTCCTGGCTGCTCATTACTTTGACCCAGTGTCATGGACTTTTTAGCATTTTTGTTAAAGCCCAACTCTGAATTAATTTTACCAAAAGGTCGCTAGCTGTGGTCATGTGTGACCATCCCCTGCAGTACTCTCTTTCTTCCACAAGATGTCCCCAGTCTTCTGGGTTCATTTAGCATCATTCAACCCTGAAGACCATGCTGGGTGGGCTAAGCTTGATAGGCCGGCCCCCGAGGGGAAAAAAAGTACTAGACAGGTGGGAAAGTCAAGAGGGATATGAGAAGGGTGTATCAGCTGCAAATCCTTGTTTTACATTGTTGTAGTCACCTCCTGCACCATTGTGCAATTTCTTTGCCTTTTAACAAGACACGCAGAGTTTTTTTGGTTAAAAGTGAAAGCAGCACCCTTCTACTTTCAATTTCTATAGGTTCCAGCAGCCAATAGGGTCTTACCATGTGTCATGGCAAAGGCCAATCAATGTAGTCAATGGAGCCAGCCCGGATTCCCTTTGATATTACTGAAGGGAAAGGCTTCTGTCTTGGGTAGGCATCATAGAAATTTAGGTCATCTTGGATCAATGTACATTGTTGGATGATATGATTTTCATATTAATAATTATGTGTTTGTGCTTTTCGTTTTATAAAGGGCTTTCATGGCTGTGTTTTCTATGTTTTTTGGGAAAGGGGTACCAACTGCACCCAAAAGCAATCATGGGGTAAATATCTGATCACCCCAATATTAAATGGGACTTTCTGATTCCACCATAGGATTCCCAACAAACCCTACATCCTACGTCCCTCAACATTGGGACTCTCCCATTGTTGAGGGAAGGCATGTTGCCTGGTATGGTAAAGACCAAGTCATCCTGCCTTTAAAACCACATTCTCTTTCTTCATCATCATCTTATTAATAATAATATTATTATTTTATCCAACAAGGCAAAGGATTGCTTTGGTATTTGTCCCCCATGGCAGAGCCCAACTCCATTGGCTTTTGTTCCCTCCTCCTTCTCACAATAAACTCAATGTATTCCATTTAATGTCCATGGAAATATATACTTGCCAACTAAATTTTAACAAAATGAAATTGTATTTTTTTTTCATCCTTAATTAGACGAGGTGACACCATCTCTATATAAACAGAGGACCAGCAATACAGGGAACTCTGCTAATTGCAATGGGGGAACCTTCCCCTGGAATCTGCAAAGCTTGAGTCAATAAAAACAAAAATAACAACCTTTTTCATGGAATGTCATTATGTAGAATCTGACCATGAACAGCAAACACACAACAGTGACTCACAATGGTAGACTGCTCATAGATCATACATATTAGTGTGTCTCTGGGCTCTGCGGATCATGCAAGTTATCATTTGCAACAACACAAACAGTAATTAAGGTCATTTCAGGAATCGAGCATTTTATCCATTAATCCGTCCATGTCAAAAATGTTTTCTAATCCTGAAAGAACCACCCAAGCATAGTAGCCCCGGTGTTTTACAGGCAGCAATCCCTCCAGATATATCCTCGTTTGCTATAATAGGGTGAAAATGATTGGAGATGGACAAAGACAGCGATTTGTATGCCAAGAGCGTGTCAGTAAAAAATAAGAGAGCCTCATTGTTCACTTTGTGCAAATTTCTATAAACTCTTAGGAGTCTATTAGTAAATGTTTTCACCCAAGATTCATTTACCATTTAGCCAAGTTTCAACATTTTCTATATAGGATTGAATTACAAAATGTGTAAATCAACTTTATGATTTATATGTTTCTATAATTCAACGAATTGTAAGGAAAGAACACTCATCTGGACGCATGC
>NC_092866.1:4461928-4568319 GCF_032062135.1 Pyxicephalus adspersus | reverse complement strand
TTGGCCAGGGCGGATCCCTCCGCCTGTAGAGACAGACAAGCTGCGAGCAGGACAGCAGCCTCGGCCATGTTGCCTGCTACTGTGGCTGGGAACCCCAGGGACACCGCGGGCTCGCAGGGCGGGTAAGTTCCTTACAATATTTAAATGCCTTTGCTGCCTTCAGCTTTGTGTGTACCTGACCCAACCTGAGACTTGTGTTACTTGAGGTCACCTCATTTAATGTTGCTTCTACGATTTTGTTTCTCCCTCTTGGACGTTGGCCAACCATTCTTGGCCAAGGCTGTTCTGGACCTGTTCTGTCTTCTTGTACCACACTTGCCTGCCCATTGCCAACTTCAGCTTGCTCCTTGACCTGCTTTTTATCATCATTTGGGTGGTTCTGCCGCCAGCACATTGACAACCACGGTCCATTACCCAACCAGAGTTTTTCAGCTATAGCAATCTTTATTTCATTGATTTAGTGCTTATTCCACTTTAAAACTGAATATTTAAATTCTCACATAAGCTCAGTGGTGGCTTTTTTTAAACAGATAATTTGCATTAATCACCGATCGCAGAGGTTTAATCCTTGAGTAATTCACCGTTGTCAGATTTAAAGGCTCACTACTGAGATAAATATATTCTGATGACTGTAGGAGGTCATTGTGTGCCAGCTATGGATACAATATCTGAATCCTTTCATTTCACACATCTATATATTTTTATCCACATTTACATGTATGACAAGCTCTCTAGTACTAGTGATGGGGTGGGGGACACTATCACCTGCCAAGGGTACTTACAATCATCTCTATTAGAATAAGTGGAGAGATTCTGATCTGCATTGTGAGTATTTTTAATTCCTATAGTTTTTTCCCCAATTTTTTGTTATTTTGTTTATGTTGTCGCTTTTAAAGATCTAGCTCATTTTATTTCCTAAAAAACATATAATAACAAGGCTCAGGTCAAGGATATGCGAATAGTTCTTCTATATCTCTCATTAGCCAAATGAAAGCCCATTGTGTACTTAATCACCTCTAAAACCACCATAATAAATTTTGTCAAATTTTTACAAAATTGAATTACTGAATTTTGTTAAAAATTTTTAATTTTCATGGTTTAAATTACAGCTCCTATTTTATTATCCTTTCTTTTCATGCCAAAGGTTCTGTTTAACCAATGCTCAGTTCTGCCATGCTCCTTTTTACCTTTTAGGGTAAAGGGAACATGAGACTTTTTCCCTTCCTCCCAGGAAGCAGTGCTCAGCATCCGAGCAGCCAATCACCAGACCCATAATGTATCACTGTGAAAAAGCCATTAGGCTTTTAACTCAAGGCTCTGGCAGGAAAAGTGATAATATAACCCCCAAAAAAAAGTTATCAGGAGGAAATGGATATGGATTGGCTAAGAAGGGAATTTGATAGTGTGCCCAATCCTTGTCTGTAAAATACCCTCCATTGTACACCATATGGCTATAAATTTGTAGACACCTGACCATCACGCCTCAATGAGCTTTTGAACATCTCATCCTAACTTCATGGTCATTGAAAAGGTGTTGGCTTTCACCCCTTTGAGACTATATCAGCCTCTGCTCTATTGTGAAGTCTTTCCATAAGAACTTGGTCAGGAGTGGTCAGGAGGCTATCTGTGGGAATCTGAACCAATAGAGAATTTGTGGGGCCAGGTACTTATATTGGATGAGAGGAGCTGGCAATAGGGGTTCTAAGGCTATACACTGGAGATCAAGGCTTTGTGCAGGACACTCAAGTTCCTTCACATCAAACTGTACAAACTATGTCTTTTTGGAGCTGGCTTTGTACATGGGAGTAGGGTCATGGTAAAAAAGGGGTCTTCACCAAACTGTTACCACAAAGCTGGAGAAGCATAATCATCAACAATGTCTTTGTATGCTGGAGAAAAACCAGGACCCTTCACTGGAGATACCTATATTCCATTATAGGGGAGGGTGGTCCACTTACTTTTGTCCATAGACTGTACGTACCCTTCACTGGAGACACCTGAATGCCATCACTGGGAGAAGGTACACTTACTTTTGGTCATAGACTGTATGTATCCATTACTAGAGATACCTGAACTCCATCATCCGGAGGGAGGTCCTATTACCTTTGGCCATAGACTGTAGGTACCTTTTACTGGTGACACCTGAACTCCATCATCGGGAGGGAGGTCTTCTTACTTTTGGCCATATACTGTATGTATCCATTACTGGAGACACCTGAACTCCATCATCGGGAGGGAGGTCTTCTTACTTTTGGCCATAGACTGTAGGTACCTTTTACTGGTGACACCTGAACTCCACCTTTGGGAGGGAGGTCCACTTACTTTTGTCCATAGACTGTACGTACCCTTCACTGGAGACACCTGAACGCCATCACTGGGAGGGAGGTACACTTACTTTTGGCCATAGACTGTATGTATCCATTACTAGAGATACCTGAACTCCATCATCGGGAGGGAGGTCCTATTACCTTTGGCCATAGACTGTAGGTACCTTTTACTGGTGACACCTGAACTCCATCTTTGGGAGGGAGGTCCACTTACTTTTAGCTTTAGACTGTATGTATCCTTCACTAGAGACACCTGAACTCCATCATTGAGAAGGAGGTCCACTTACTTTTGGCCATAGACTGTATGTACCCTTCACTGGAGACACCTGAACTCCATCATCGGGAGGGAGGTCCATTTACTTTTGGCAATAGACTGTTTGTAAGTATGATGGTTAGATGTGCTTGGAACTTGGAGAAGACTGCAGAAGTCGCAGAGTTTTATTTTAAGACTTTATGAGGTCCTACGCAGCCTTCTTCTTTTTTAGGAGAAAAGTGTTAAATCCCAAGATTGTTGCTAAATACATTGCATTCTCAGTCCCCTCCACATCACCATCACTTCCCCACGCATGTAAAAGATTCAATAGAACTGCTAAAAAAAATGATGAGTAATATAACAAGATCTGTCTGGGGCTTTTATAAACCATTTTTAGTTTATAGTAGTGGGTGCCCTTGTATCCTATTATAATAAGCCACAGGCTCACTTTAATAAAGAAGTTCCCTGCAGCCACAATTACAATCATTTTTCATTTTTGTGACAGTTTTCAATGTTACAGACGCCCGGGACTCAGTGCATTGTTGCTGATTACAATGAAAGTTTATTTTACCTCTACTGTCTAAGCATAATGTTCTTTCTTTCTGTTGAATATAATTTTCGCTCTGTGGCATTCTTCCTTCCGGAACTCTCAGTTCGGTCTGCTGAGTCTGTTCGGTCTACACGGAGAGTAAAGAAGTTCCTGTAATGAACAGAATGTGAATAATTAGTTGTCACATAAGAAGCCTTTGGTTTGTGGAGTCCCAGAGGAAAAGCAAAGAAGTACAGATCCTAAAAATGAATTTCTGGTTTGCTTCTAAATGGGTATTATTCAAAGTGAGGAACTTCAGCCAAACATAAAAGTTTTTTTTCATGATATCCTTTAATAATAACATTTTTTTCATCAGGATGATGGTCTTTAGGTTAGAGGTAATCTAAAGCCAAAACAGTTCCTTTATCGCTCAGTTTTGGATAGAGTAGATAAGGGGAACCGGCTTTATTTGAGTCCTGGGGATTTTGGGTTAAGGTGGTTGGTCCAACGCTCATGGCACACCATGATTGTGATTTTTGGGAAAAGATCAAAGTTTTACATCATATGATCATATGACTGAATTATACCCCCATCAAGCTTCACATCTAGGTTCAAATTTGGTCATTTCCCTTTTTGGGTGTTTTCTACCACATTATTGCCCATATTACAGACAGGAGCCTGGTTTGAGGTTACACTCTGTTCACTCTTTTTGGAAAGGCTTTCCAGAATTTTGAAGGAATTCTTTGGTAATTTGTGCCCATTTAGCCAAAAGATGATTTTGTAAGTTGAGATATTAATATTGGATTAGTAGACCTGGATCACAGTCACCCTTCTATTTTACCCCAATCACATATAGTAGGGTTGAGGTGGAGGCCAACTGAGTTACTCCAAACCAAAATGGTGCCCGTTTAGCAAAAACATGATTTGAACTTTGAGGTACTGATGTAGGATGAGAAGACCTGGATAACAGACACCATTTCATTTTATCCCAAAGGGGTATAGTAGGGTTGAGGTGGAAGCCAACTGAGTTCCACCAAACCAAAATGGTGCCCATTTAGGAAAAAGATGATTTAAGCGTTGAGGTACTGATGTAGAGGATAAGAAGACCAGGATCACAGCTACCATTGGGGTGGGATCAAGGCCATGTGACGGCCAACTGAGTTTCTACAAACCAAAATGGGGCTCATTAAGCAAACAAAAATGATTTGTTCATTGAGATACTGATGTTGGATGAAAAGACCTGGATCTCAGTCACCATTCTATTTCATCCCAATGATGTTCAGTAGGGTTGGAGGTCAGAGCTCTGTGGCCAACTGAGTTCCTCTAAACCAAAACCGTCACACCATATCTTTATGGAGCTGGATTTGTACACACGGGTTTCCCAAATTATTACCACAAGGTTGGAATAGCTCAGTTATCTAAAATGTCTTTATATGCTGTAGTATTACCATTACCCCTCAATGGAAACAACTGAACCCAGTCGTCTGTAGGGGAACATACACATTTTTGACCATATACCAATACCCACCATACACTGCATAGCATACAATGAGCCTGGAGAAGACTGCTGTCTAACAAAAGCAGAATTGTACACCTTACATTACCTCCGTTATCATAGCCCACGCCACATCACCGTCTCACATGTAAAACCACTTACAATTGTTGACTATTATAACCACATTGGGATACTGCTTTTTTATTTTGCTGTTAGTTTTATACTGTTGGTTTCACTTGTATACCATTATAGTATCATTATAATAATCCCCAGGTTTTCCCTATTAAAGAAATGCCCTGCAGCCACAATCACAATTATTTTTGTGCCAGTTTTCAAGGTTACAGACGCCCACGAGTCAGTGCATTGTTGCTGATTACAATGAAAGTTTGTATTTCTCCTTCAGCCTTAAAACAATTTCCTTTGTTTTTTTTAGTTAGGACAAGTAAAATTTAAATGGATGATTTAAATGTAATTTTCACTCTACAACATTTTTTCCACCTAAAATTCTTATGAAGTCCATTGAACTTTTGGTTTTGGTCTGCTGAGGAGGAGTAAAAAGCTTCTGTAAGGAACACAATGCGAATAATTAGTTGTCACATAAAAGAGGACTTCAGAGTTCCAGAGGACGAGTGAAGAAAAACAGGTCTCTGACTTCCAAATGGTCATTATATTGGAAGAGGAACTTCAGCTAAACATAAAATCCTTTTTCATGATGATATTTTATAATAGTATTTTTTTCATTAGGTGAATATTCCTTTTTTCTGATATACTTGGTAGAGGATTAGGCTCAGGTTTTGGAGTTTCCCTCAGAGTTAGGGGCTTAGTTAAAAGTTTAATTTTTCTTCATTGCTCAGTTTTGGAAAGATTTTGAAAGAAAACTGGCTGAGAGTTTGATTGGAAGTGACTGGATGAGAATTCACAAGGCACAGGGTGCAACCATGAACTTGGATTTACAAAGAGGATCTGGCAGCTATCTTGGCACTACGCTTTACCTTTAGCATCGTCGTTGGATCGCCAGGAGGTGCCAAATGCCAGTACTTGGGTATACATGGTACAGTCGCTGGGGCCAAGGAGACTGGTGACCACCAAGCTCAATCAGGAGCCGGACAACAAAAGGTTAGACAGTTCAGGGTCAATGACTAGGACAGTGTTTCTCAACTAGGGTTCTGTGGAACCCTAGGGTTCTTCAAGAGCTTGCTAGGGGATCCTTGAGCAATTAACACTCTGTACCTTGGAGATATATTTACCTTACCACCATCCTTGCTGGGTATAATAACCGCTTTACAGGTAGAAACTTGTAGGAACACAGAACGGGTGAAATCTCCTGAGATGATCCTCCGAGCACACTGTTTCTCAACCAGGGATCTGTATCCAGATCTTACTAGGAGTTCCTTGAGCAATAAGCAGTTTGTACCTCTCAGTTCAGCTTAACTAACACAAATAAACTTTTTGGCTATCTGTAAGGGTGACATTCTTCCCAATGGCCAGCAATATAAGAAGCATTCTTCCCATTCACCACAAGGTTAATATACTATGAGCTGTGGATATAGAAATTATAGGGTTTCCTTATGATCTGAACGTTTTTTTAAGGTTTCCTTGTTATGAAGGTTGAGAAGCACTGGACTAGGAGATCTATAGATATTATATAGAACAGTAAGGTCAGGCAGAGATCAAATCCAGGGAAGAGTCAGCAGTCAAACACAGGAAGTCAGGCAGCCAAGCATGGTATCTAGGGGTTAAGACAGAAGCAGAATTGGAGAGGTAGGCAATGAGGTCCAGCAATCACCAGGCAGAATCAGCAACAGGTTCACAATTAGTAAGTGAGGATACAACAGTCAACCAGTTACTGGGACCCTGGATCTTTTTAGAACTAGTGGCCAATGAGTGGACCAGACAGGGGCCAAGAACAAAGCCACCATTGGTTGCAGCACATTTAGGCTCTAATATCCTCCAGCTGTACCTTGACTATGCTAAGAACAGCAAGGCAAAGCACAGCCCGAAGTGCTTATTGGGGATGCTGAAAAACACATCTCAGTGTGAATCTACACATCTAGGGGGTATACGAGGATGCTAAAAAAGGTGTCAAAACACTGCTGCACATTGAAAAACAACTAAAATGCAGTTAGGTCTTCTCTGGCATGCAGAATGGCCAGAGGAAATAAATAGAGTAGAGGTGTGCACTTATAAAATTTGTTAAATTTGTTTAAATTGCTATGGACCTGTATGGGAATGCAAAACCATTTTGATATCATTTCCATTGATGCAAGCACAAGCTCATCAACACAGGACCTTCTAGGGTTTTATGTCTCTTTGTTCCTGGATTTACATACACTTAAATTATGCTACAAATTAAGATAAATTGCTTTCATCATCGAAAGCAATGAGTTTAAAAAATCATGTTGATTGCTCGCAATGCATCCGATTTGTGCTGCTTCTTTTAATTGATTGCAGTTTTTTGGATGATTGCTTGATTACACTCATCCCTATCTGCTGAGTGCAGGAGAAAAATGCATCCAAGTTGGAGTCTTTTATTCACTGACGGGGTGACCTTTTAAAATTGGTAACAATATATCAAAAACATATCACCAGGGAAAGGATTCCTGCTTATCGGCCAGTCCATATAAAACAATCCATCACACCTCACTTACTTAATGCTGCCAAACTCAGCATTATCCTCAGATACTGAGAAAAAATCTATCTCTTCCTCCCTTTAAAGATTAAGAATGGTTCACTGCAGAAGACAGATGTTGAATATTGGAGGAACCTATTCAGGATCAAAGAATAAAGCCCAATGTTTGTTCTCAGACTGCACAATTTTTACCTTAATGTCATCTGATTACCTATTTCAATGTGAAGTTTATAAAACCTTGTCTTAACAGAATAGTTTACCTGTGAAAAAGTAAGTGCACCCCCATGACCTTTCCGACATATATGAAAAGCAAATGTTAGATCTTTATTCAAACAGGGCCTACAAATAATGATGATATACTTGAACAAATAAAAATACAAATGACAAAATGAATTTATTCTGTAAATTGTTTTAAAATAAATGCAGATTTGTGGGGGAATTGTAACAATACATGTAACACATGTAACAATACCCCTTCATTTACCACCACTTCTGATCTGATAAAACATATCCGGTCAGTTATCAACGTTAAAGTACCACATTCCCAAAATGTACAAGAAAAGCTGTGGGACTTTTTAGGTACAAAAATACTAATATGAGGTCTGTCTAATGAATACCCAGACTGATATACCTTTTATTTATTTATGACAATTCTAATTCTTGTCCCCTTCAATATTCCCTCCATTTCCAATTAAGCACAGATGCCGTCTTGTTTCCCACTGGTGGAAGGTGCGGAGCAGATCAGTTTCTGATTATTTTTTCTTTCCAGCATCCATTGACACAAAGCGTGTTCCTTTAATCACCGATTTCAGTTTAGGAAAAAAAGTCCCAAGGTACCAAATTTGGTGAATATGGAGGATGTTCCAGCATAGTAATGTGTTTGTCAGTCACAGAAAGTGCTGTGTGAGAAGGAGCATTGTCCTGATGAAGAATTAAACCATTTCCCACATTTCTGCCGTCTTTTCCTGACTCTTTCTCTCAGCTTTGTCTTCCTTATAATAATGTTGGGTCACCGTTGTGCCTTGTGGAATCCATTCTGCCAAAATGACGCCTTCATGTCACAAAACACGATGTCATGGCTGTGAATTTGGACTTTTTTGGTTCTTGGTGATGAAGGTGTTTCCGGTGACTGTGGTTTGGTTTCAGGATCATACTGGAAGATCCGGGTCTCAGCACCAAGTGAAAGGTTCGGCTCTATCTCAAGTTGCTGCAGAATGTCAGTGCAAAGTCCCTTGCGGCTCGCTTTTTGTTCTGATGTGAAATTTTACTAAAAATATCAAATTGATACAATGCTCAACTTTTATACTTCTCAGGATTTCAGCACATGAGGGCAAACACAACGGCATTAAACAGTGACTGACAACAAACTAAATGGCAGAGAGTGCCGGTGTTTGTCCTGCATAGACATGACATTCCATCTTCTCCAGTCTTGGAGAGCTTTAATAACTCAGGCCTATTAAGTCAAGTATGAATGTTGCATCGTAGCAAAATGTGCTTGATGAGAATTGAGGCTAAAAGCTGAAATTAAACTAGAAATGAATCCTTACATGTGTCATTAATCCTAAGCGCACAGCTCATATCTACCAAGAGATGGCTAAAAACTAGAAATGGGGTTATGGACTAGCCTAGACAAAGTCCTGATTTAAATGCCATCGAAATGCTGTGGGGGGATTGGAAATGGCCTGTTATTAGAAAGTAACCTAGAAACATCTTGCAACCTACAGGTATTGTAAAGTTTATCAGACAGCTACATTTGTATCATCTTCTCTTTGTTGATAGAGAAGAAGGGGGCTGTGATTCTACCATCATACAACTATGTGTGTGTAATCTGATCTCTCTGCTATTTAAATGACTGTTTCTGGGGAAAAAAGAAGGATCTTTAAAATTAATATTTAGAAGGTTTTTTTTTTTCTGGAAACCCAGCTGTATCCACATTCGGCACATTTTGTTTTTTGGAACCATATAAAAATATTTGCTTTGATCAAAGCCGTTGTACATGGCACACGCTGAGCCCAGTTCGATATAAACATTTTAATGCATACTAATTAGCTCTACAAAATAAAGACTTTCACGTTCACCCTAATGAGTCCTCTGAGCTCGGCATGTGAATTTGTTTTTGTCGGGTTATTTTCCCCTATGTGCACATTCGATATATTCATTGTCAGAGCCCAGCCAATTAGGGGCCTAATATACCCGCAACAGCCAATTTAAATGATCCTAATTCTGTGTGTTACCGTCTGCCACACCGACGCTCCAATACAAACAGAGCTCAGCCATTGTCTGCCGCTGTCTTCCAGGGAGATGATCTCTTTATAGCTAACACAAGGAAGAATGCAGGCAGGGAGCCAAGCCAGGCGGCATTTCTAGGAAATGTAACGTCTACTACTATAATGGGTTTTTATAGCGCCAACATGTTATGCAGCGATGTACAAAATCATGTCACTAAGAGGGACTCACAATGTAATGTCCCACCTCCCCTCCTATTGTGTGATACTTCCCCCACCTCTTAGATTGTAAGCTCTTATGGGCAGGGTCCTCCCCCCTTCCTGTGTCGCTGTCTGTATCTGTCTGTCATTTGCAACCCCTATTTAATGTACAGTGCTGCATAATATGTTGGTGCTATATAAATCCTGTTTATTATTATTATTATTATTATTATTAATATTATTGTGCAGTTTCATTAAAGTGATCCTGCCATGAAGGTTCTTGTACATTATGGGGTGACAACCGTCTCTTAATTGTGCTTCTGCATTGTCACCTTGGCACATGTTTTCATAATAAAGAATACAAGCGGTGGTGCCATTGCACAGGCATAGCGCACAGGCAATGGATACCACCCCCCCCCCCCCAAAAAAACGCATATAAATGGCATTTGAAAAGATTAAGACAAAAAATAAAGCTTTAAAACATAAAATCAAAATTTCATGTCAAACAAGTTGCATTACAAATGAAACGATACAAAGAAATATCTCTAACGACTTGTTTACGCGAATCGTTTTACAATCAAAACACCAGGACATAACCACCAAATCTAATTACCACGATTCTATTTCAAGCAGTCATTTGAGACATAATAAACCAGTGGTGGTGTATTAAAGCCCTGGTCTATATCACCCAAATCATTCTTCCATTGCAAAAATGACAGATGTATACTGATGGTCTATTAAAATCAATGCAAGCACTTGCGCCCTCATGTGGCCTTAAGCCTTGGCACAGATCACATGATTTGTGTACGTGTATAAGAAAGTTGTGAACACTTCCAGGAGTTCTATTCTTTATTGATCGCTCACTTCCAATGTTCTGTTCCCACATGCATTGAATTCTCCGTCCCAACTCCCTGTGAGGTTTTCACTGCATTAAATTAGTCCATTTGCAGATGTCAGGCCCATGTGGGGCGAGATTAATTTTGTACATGCATTGTCTGACACGGCAGCATAGTATTATAATGAGGCAATTGTCCACAAGGAGTATATCCTCTCAATTAGTCATTCCCATAGTGATCCATTTTAACCAATAATCATTGGAAACTTTTACACTGTGATGGCACCTGCTGTTGCTATTCATATGTTTTCTTCCAAAATCTTTCCTGAATGCCTAGAAAAACCCAAAATGGATTAGGGGTCCATTGAGTTTTTAAATGATCACTTATGCATTAAAGTTATCATATCATTAGATAAAAGATTCATGCTAAAACCTTCATTTTGTGGTAGTTCTCTACTGATGAAGTTTAGTCCTATTTCCTCAAACACTCTGCATTCCAAAGAACAAGCATTAGAAGCTTTAGCAACTTTCATAATTCTGCCTCGTTCCAGGGTGGATGGATGGACATCAGGCATCATCAAGCCCTCTCCTCCATATCTGCACTATCCCTGACCCACCCCCTTTCCTCTTCCTATTAGCTGCCTGAAATGTCAATCAAATCATGGAAGCACCATATATGGGCAATACTGGTACATAAAGAGGATGTGGCCTGCAGCAATTGTTCTGATCCTTCTACAGGGTCAGGGAAGGCTTTAGTCACAAGCCATGGCTGAGGATGTCATTATAAAATGAACAATTACACTAAATGTAAGAGATTTTTTTTATTACAAAGCAATAAAGTTTTATTTGGAATGGATAAGGGGAGCTAAGGTTAGAAAACTAGCAGGTTACTAGAGTTTAGCTTCAAGTCTATGCATGCTATGCAAGAATAAAGAACATAAGAACATTCCATCAACCCAACCCCCCCCCCCCCCCCCCGGGGGCTTTGTTACCCTGTATAGTGCCGTCAGACTAACACTGGGATTTTGGTGACAGGGAGGTAAGGGAACTAATTGATGACCTCAGGGTGGTGATGCTCCTCTCCAGGTATTACCAACTAGTCACCTATTTACCTGCAGGGAGAACAGCAGGGTCACCTAACCAACTGGTCTGTGTTGTCTGGCAGGGGTGACTGTATAATAGGACTGACCAGGCAGATTTGCAAATCATTTGTTCTATAAAACAATTCACATATTTCTTTATTGTGTGAATGTAGCTTTTTGCAGCTTTAGGTTATAGCCCTGGGAATATGAGACAAGACAGAATTACCACAAAGCCATTATGTTTTATCTGAAGAGGAGGCTGACAGATAAGGCAGGAGACATGCATAATGCTCATATTCCCAAATTGCCATAGACAATCACACTTGTCTATACAGCACTACTCGGAGTCTTCAGTCATTTTCTCCATTCATCTTCCACTTTGCAGAAAGCAGCAGAATTATGCAGATGTTTGATGCCAAGAGATCAAGACAATCATTGTAATTCATTTGGCGCATTTAACCACTGACCCACCTCCCATTGATCTGAATAACTTAGAAGGAATCCTGCTGATCTATGCAGTCCAAAATGTGAAATTCTAATCCCTTTATTAAAGTATCCTGTCCATCAGTATTTTTCCTTTTCTCTCATCTATTCCCCTTCTTTTTCTCTTTCTATACACTCAGTTCATTTAGTTACATTCAAATTAGTCAAATGAAGAGTTCAAAATGAATAGTTGTTATGGTTGGATTTAGGGGGTGAGGGGTGGAATAAAGAGCTCCTAGGACATAATTGGAGGTAAATTATAACAATCATTGGAGCGAATTCAGATACCTTATTGGGTTAAGGGAACATATAGAAAAGTATATGAGCATAGTGAGCCTGTCCTATTAAAGCTCCCCAAGGCTGGAGAGGATACACTTTCATAAGAAAAGCTGGGTGATCCAGCAAACCTGGAATAGAGTTGGTCTAGGATTCAAAACATTTTCTAGCAAATAGCAAATGACTTTAAAGAAATCCATTCTAGGTTTGCTGGATTACCCAGCTTCACTGATGAAAATGTATCCTCTCCAGCCTTGGGGAGCTTTAATAAATCAGGCCCATTGATTCCAGGTAGGGAAAGGCCATATTCTCCTGTCCTTCTCTGTCTGTAACATGCAGTGACATCATTTACTATTCAGCTTCTTGTACAGCCAACTTTTACATTCTGCTTGTAGAATTAGGACTGACTGTCTTCTTTCTCTCTCTTCTTTATGTACCATTCTTTTTGTCTTCTCTTTTTCTATTTCTCCCACTCTATATCCCAATTCTCTCTCTCTCTTCTCTCATTCTATTTCCCTCTCTGTCTTTCTCTATATTTCTCTCCTATCTCTCCCTGTCCTTCATCTCTCTCTCTTTATCTCTCCCCGCTCTCTCCTCATCACTCTCTCTTTCTCTTCTTTTCTTTATCTTTCCCAATATCTGTTATTCTCTATTCTCTTTCATTCCCTCTTTCTCTAAATCTTTCTCCTATGTCTCGCTCTTTATCTCTCCCCGCTCTCTCTCCTCATCACTCTCTCTTTCTCTGTCTCTGTCTCTTTCCTCTCTCTCGCTCTCTCTCTTCTTCTCTTTATCATTCCCAATATCTGTTATTCTCTATTCTTCTCTTTCATTCCCTCTTTCTCTAAATCTTTCTCCTTTGTCTCGCTCTTTATCTCTCCCCGCTCTCTCTCCTCATCACTCTCTCTTTCTCTGTCCCTTTCTCTTTCCTCTCTCTCTCTTCTTCTCTTTATCATTCCCAATATCTGGTATTCTGTTTTTCTCTTTCATTCCCTCTTTCTCTATATCTTCTATCTCTCCCTGTCCCTTCATCTCTCTCTCTTTATCTCTCCCCGCTCTCTCTCCTCATCACTTTTTTTTTTCTCTGTCCCTTCTCTTTCCTCTCTCTCTCTCTTCTTTTCTTTATCTTTCCCAATATCTGTTATTCTCTGTTCTCTTTCATTCCCTCCCCCCTTTCTCTATATCTCTCTCCCATCTCTCTCTCTTTATCCCTCCCCGCTCTCTCTCCTCATCACTCTCTCTTTCTCTGTCCCTTCTCTTTCCTCTCTATCTCTTCTTCTTGTCTGTTATTCTCTATTCTTCTCTTTCATTCCCTCTTTTTCTATATCTCCTATGTCTCCCTGTCCCTTCATCTCTCTCTCTTTATCTCTCCCCGCTCTCTCTCCTCATCACTCTCCCTTTCTCTGTCCCTTTCTCTTTCCTCTGTATCCCTCTCTCTCTTTATCTTTCCCAATCTGTTATTCTCTATTCTTCTCTCTCTCCTTCCTTCCTTCTTTCTCTATATCTCTCTTCCTTCATCTCTCTCCTTCTCTCTTTCTTTCTCTGTCCTTCTCTCCTGATCCCCCTCTATTATTACCTCTTTTTGTCTTTCTCTATTCTCTCTCTCCTTTCCACTTACTATATATCACTCTTTTTTGTCTTTCCCTATATCATTCTCTTAGTGGAGCACTGTCCCTTTTTTTCCATCTCTCCCCTCCCCTTCTCTCTCTCTCTCAGTCCTTTAACTCATTTCCCATTTTCCTCTATTCACTTCCCTGATTCTATATCTTCTCATGAACACAATGTTTTCTGTATGCTGATATTCCCTGGATGTGGGAGCCTCATTAATCATGTCAGACACCACATATCTATCTCCATATCTCTGGCAGACGGTAAACTAGTAAAACATCTCATACTGAACATGTCACCCAATCAATACCTAAGTGAGACTATTACTGGTGCTTAATGTCTACTTATCCTGATCCTTCCATGCCATATAGATAGCAATCCCCTAGAATATGTTCATCTATAAAGGATTACTCATACACAATCCAAAAACATCTATAATGTCCTCCAGCACAAAAACAGATATATTGGAATATGTATTTACAGCATGGATATATAAATAAATAATTATCTTGTTCCCATTTAAACCTATATAACCCTAACATTACTCATATCATTAAAAGTGTTTTGGTAAATCTGTTCAATAAGTACAAAATTAAATACCTGTTAATCCAGCTAGAAATCTTGTGACCTGCAAACTTCTAGTGAACTCTGCCTCTGCTGTATAGAAATCTCAAGGAGCAATGCAACCCTGCTCAGGTCTCTTCTGTGGATTAAATGTTAGAAAATTGAGGAAAGGGAGATGTTCTGTAGTCTTTTCGTATAGCGAAAGCATAGCCCAATAGAAATACATTGTAGTGAGCAATCATTGTCACTCTAGGACAGAAAATGTGTTACTGGCAGGACCACTAAGAGCTGAGAAAAGAAAACAAATGCAGCCACAAATGTGAGGACTGGTAAATTGCAATATAATATACTTATAGTCTTCCTGGGATTAGATGCATTGTAAGTGTGCACATGCATCAATATTCTCCACCTGGATTTTAACCGATTATCATTTCATTTGTAAAATCCTGTAAAAATAAACTGAGCCTAAAGCTGGGAATGTAATATCAATCTAATAAAGCTTTTTACAGATTCTCAATGCAATTTAAAGCAGAACTAAAGTTCCTTTTTTAGGAATACGTGATCAGGCAGATTATTGTTGCAGAAAAAAACAAGCAATGTCCCTTCTGCATTAAACTCTACTACCCACCTAATCCTTTCTACCCCGGCAAGATGGCCAAAAAAGTAGAAAACTAGGAAGATGGTGGCACTCTGCAGGGGAACGGGACAGGTGAGCAATGCGGGTGCAGTTCCACTTTAATAAACCTTGATCTGCTCCACCATTATATTCAACACCCTCAACATTCCATTTAAAGGCTCAGTTCTCCCAAAAAAGATATTTGGCCTGCAGTTTGGTGAATTGAATGGCCTTTAGGTTCCTTATACAACATGAGACCTTTACTGACCAGCTCCATCTGCCTAAATTCCCAGCATGGCCCCTGCCTTCTTCAGGATTTCTCCTACATCTTGGAGTCTTCCCACTAAACATAATTGAAAACAGGCAGAATGAAACTTCCCTGCAATGGTTGCCAATAGACCCAGACAGCCAAGTGCAGATACATCATTGTTATATATTAAAGATTGTTGGGTGATTTGTTTTTCCAGTATCTATTAGGCGCACAAAGCAGAATCTAATACCTTGCCCATTCTGGAGAAAGTAACAGGTTCTCTTTATAACACCCATGTTCCTGCTGATACTTACCTTTAATACCCCCTACCCCATAATCCAACCAGTCCGCTCATATGTTGGAAATACCCAATACTTCTAGATCTGTGTGAAGGTGTGACCCTTCATCCCTGGATGGCCAATAACCAGGTCCAAGCATTGTCATATGGAGGTGACAAGAGGGCCATTACCCTGTGTAAGCTCCAATGCAGCCTCAGGATTTTAGGGAGTGGGGAACAAGAAAGACGAAGATAAGTATAATTGTGAGTGATACTGACTTATCATTCAACGAACAACAAGTAATATTCTATTTGAAGTTGACCAGTGGCGAACACAACAAACAGTGGGCCCTTGTACAGAACTGACTTGGGTCCCCCTATCCATTTGACTTGGGGGACTCTGAGGGTTCAATTAAAAAAAAAACAACAACTTTCTTTTCAGTAACACAAGGGAAGCGTGGTGGCTCAGTTCCAGTTTCGAATCTCAGTCAGAACACTATCAGCATGGAGTTTGAAGGTTCTCCCCGTGTCTGCGTGGGTTTCCTCCGGGTACTCCGGTTTCCTCCCACATTCCAAAAACATGCAGTTAGGTTAATTGGCTTTCCCCCAAAATTGATCTTAGACTGTATTAAAGACATATGACTATGGTGGGGGCATTAGATTGTGAGCTCCTTTGAGGAACAGCTAATCACATGACTATGGACTGTCGGCGCTATATAAATACTGAGTAATAATAAAAATTGTTTTGATGCAAATAGTGTAGGTTGCCAAATTTGACTTGATAACCTTTTCCTGTGTAGCAGAGCTCAGGCACATAAGCAGCACAAACAGCCAGTCAGGTGTTCTGTAAGTCAAAAAGCATGCTTATAGAAGGAGTGGGCAAAGTGACAGAGAGATGAGTTCATCAGTCCACTGCTTCATCTTTCATTGGTTCTGATTTATTAAAGCTCTCCAAGGCTGGAGAGGATATACTTTCATCAGTGAATCTGGGTGATCCAGCAAACCTGGAATGAATCTGGTACAGAATTGAAAACATTTGCTAACAAATAGCTAATGACTCCATCCATTCCAGGTTTTCTACATCACCCAAGTTTAAAGATAAGTGTATCTTCTCCACCCTTAGAGAGCTTTAATAAATCAGGTCCATTCTGTTGTTACTAAAATGCAGCGGAGCACAAATTTGTCTCTTCTTTTTACAAACAGGGCTGTGCTGTGTAGTAGAACTGTGCAACTCCTTCGGATGATGAAACAGATTTATTTTATTAAACTCATCTGTGTATTAGGCTTTAGCCTGAAGTTCTATTTTCTGTGTTGGGAATCTGAGACTATTCATTGGTGCTAATCTCTTCTCTTCCTGAAGGTGGCGCAGCTGAGCCATTTATAAGCCCCTATGTGTAGCAGCAGAATTTCTCTTCTTTCTCTTCCCTGGAATGAGGAGTGAGCACATTGCATCTAATGAATCACAAGGGCTTGGAGTTTGTTTTCTGGCAGCTGATGAAGAAGACTTTTCTGGCCAGTTTAGATCTCAGTGGTCAGCAGATCCTCCACTTGAATGATGAATATTGCTGGAGGAGCTGTGTGATCTGCATGCACTTTGCCTGGCATTGAGTTCAGTGATGTCCAGAGTGAACAGCTCCACTATGGACAGCTTGGCCGGGAACAGGTGCATGGCTGGCAGTGAGGAGCAATTTCAGCACTATGGACAGTTCACCCCCAGTGTTTCCATACTACTGGCTGTGCTGATGATCCTGATGGTGCTGGCCACGGTGCTGGGCAATGCTTTGGTCATTTTGGCTTTTGTGGTGGACAAAGGGCTCCGAACTCAAGGAAATTTCTTCTTCCTTAACCTGGCCATTGCTGACTTCTTGGTGGGTAAGTGTCTGGTTTCCTCCTTACCATGGGGTGGTCATAATAATAAATTCTGTACTAATCTATGCATATATTTCACAAAAAGACCCTCTAGCTTTAAAGGAAGCAAAGATTCTTTATAAAACACTATTAGAGAAAGTGAAGCCTTACAAGAACCACTAAATGTTGGTACATTTCTTATAAAAACTGTAAAGCTTGACCTAAACCCCCAATGCACACATTCTTTAAATACGCTCAATGGGCAATGTGAAAGTAGACAAGACCCCCCAAATTGCCATAGATTCTTCATAAAAACCCAGCAGACAATAAGAGGTGTAACGTTAACCTTCACAATGCCACCAATTCTTCATAAAGACCACCAACCAATGTGAAGCTTTAGAGGAACCCCCAAATGTTCATTCTTAGTTTGTAAATACTCAGCAGACAATGTGAGGTGTTACGTTAACCTTCAAATTGCAATTCATTCTTCCTAAAGACCACCAGACAATGTGAAGCTTTAAAGGAACCCCCAAATGTCCATGTATCATTCATAAAAAACCCACCAGACAATGTGAAGTGCGACATTAACCTTAACAATGCCCCCCATTCTTCATAAAGACCACCTGCTAATATCAAGGCATAGAGGAACCCCCCAAATGTACATGCTTAGTTTATAAAGCCCCACAAGACAATTAAAGCTTTAACGGGACCCCCAAATAGCCATACATTCTTTATAAAAACCCGTAAGACAATGTGAGGTTTAACATTAACCTTCTCAATGCCTTCCATTTATCATAAAACCCCCCAGACGTGAAGCTTTAGAGGAGCCCCCCAAATGTCCATGTATCATTCATTAAAATCCACCAGACAATGTAAAGCCTTATAGGAAACCCCAAACAGCCACAAATTCTTCATTAGGATCCACCAGAAAATTGAAGCCTTATAGGAACCCCCAAACAGCCATGAACTATTCATAAAGACCCATCAGACAATTGAAAGCTTGCAGGAACCCCCAAATGGCCATACTTTCTTCATAGAGACCACCATGTAATGCCTGACAAAAACTTCTATCGGCCATGTAATATTCATAAAGACTTGCCAGACAATAAAAAGCCGTATAGGAATCCCCAAATGGCCATAAATTATTCAAAAAGACCATCAGTCAATGTAAAGCGAATTGTGAGTTATTTACATAAAACTATCGATGTGAGGCTTTATGTGAACCCCCAAATGGCCATGCATTATTTATAAAGACCCTCCAGCCAATGTGAGGTATCAAAAATGCCCACGCATTATTCATAAAGTATTGCCAGACAATATGAAGCCTTGCAGGAACCCCCAAACAGCCGTACATTCTTCATTAAGACAATTGAAGCAGTAGAGGTACCCCACAAATGGCCAATTATTCATTAAGACCCATCAGGCAATTTAAAACTTACAGGTACCCCCAAACAGCAATTCATACTTCATAGAGACCACGAGTCAATGTGATGCCTGACAGAAACCTCAAAATGTCCATGAAATATTCATAAAGAATTGCCAGACAATAAAAAGCCTTACAGGAACCACCAAATAGTCATAAATTCTTCATTAAGACTCCCCAGACAATCTAAACGAACCCCAAATGGCCACCACACAATGTGAAGCTTTTCAGTAACCCCCAAAAAGCAAAGCATTAGTTATAAAGACCTGCCAGACAATATGAAGCTTTACAGAAACCCTCAACTTTCATTATTCATTATTTTTATAGACCCCCAGACAATGTGATTCTGTACAAGAACCCCCAAATGTCCATGCAATTTTATTAACCCATCAGACAAATAAAGATTTACGGGACCCCCATATGACCATGCATTGTTTATATAGAGCTGCCATACAACGTAAAGCCTTACATGAACCCCCAAATTACCAAAAATTCTCCTTAGAGATCCCCTAGAAAATGTGAAGCTTTACATGAACCCCCAAATGGACTTACGTTATTTATAATCAACCCTAGACAATGGGAAACGTTACAGGAACCCTTAAATGGCTACGTAATATTTAAAAAGGCGTACCAGACAATGCAAAATGTGACCTGAACCCCCAAATGGCCATACGTTCCTCATATAGACCCACCAGGCAATGTAAAGTCTTGCAGGACCCCCATTCTTCATACATTTTTAATAAATACCAACTAGACAATGTGAAGAATCACAGAACCCCAATCTATCACCCCCATCTTCACTGTTACAGTCCAGGAAGGGGGGGGGGGGGTTAGAACTGTCCATTAGATCACTTCATACAATATCTGTGGGAATCTTATATTTATTCCTGATTTGTTTCATTCTTTTTTCAGAGATTGCCCCTAGAGGAGTGAGATTGGTAGTGATGCACAATGCATTGCCTATCTGCATAGATAAAAAAAGTGGGGAAATCTTTGATATTGGGGACGGGAGGGGGTAGGTGCACCAGATTCAATTTAAAACTTAGGACTCAACCAAACCTTTACATAAAGAATGAATGTCATCGCTGACACTTGGCAGGATTTGGGGGTCCTCATGCCTCAGATGAGTGTAATGCCCCATGTATTCAAATAGAAGGACACTTCATTGCAATTCCCATGAGCAGCATAAAAAGGGCAATGAGAGGCACATGTGGCTTATGAGTAGCTGGTTAGGCACATTAAAGCCAAGGCAACTTTGATCATCAATACATCCCGGCTCTTATAATGCAGGGGGTGAGGGGGGCCCTTCTGGTTTTAATTCCCATTAAGCACACATCCAATTGGAGTTTGTTTTATGGTGTAAAATTTATTTGGCTGCAGTAGATTTCCCCCACAACCTAAATTACCATTGCATGGTATATAAAAGCCTCAGATCCAATCTATTAGCTTTCATACTCTCAAACCAATGAACGAGCTCGCACATCAGGAGCTCTGACCTAAATCACCCGGGGCAGCCAATCAATAACACTTTCAGCAGGCAGCTCCCGCCCCCTTGGGGCCGATAACTATTATAACACAACTTGGAATATCGCCCAATGTTTGCTCATGGTCAGTGACTCACAAAGCCTGAAAATGCCAGTTAAGATTCTATTTTTACAAATTTCAGTTTTCCTTGAATTGCCTTGTAATTAGATTGGCCCTGATACATGCTGGGAACTTTGGAGTGTAAGCTCTTCTGGTGTTAAAGCATATTGTAATATATAGAGAACCAGTGAACGTGTCGTGAGCATAAAAATGATTTGTATAAAGAGGATTTCATGGCTTCTCTTTTCCCTGCAGGTGGGTTTTGCATTCCTCTTTATATCCCGTACGTCCTTACTGGCCAATGGAAGTTTGGGAAAGGTTTATGCAAGCTGTGGCTGGTCATGGACTATCTGCTGTGCACGGCCTCCGTATTTAACATCGTTCTCATCAGCTATGATAGATTTATCTCAGTCACTAAAGCGGTAAGTCCTTTGTGATTCACAAACCTTATAAAATAAACCAAAAACTGACAATGCAACTCTGCAGTGTCCCATGTTTTCTAGCTTTGCTCCAATAAATCTCTCCAGCAAACAGCTCAGTGGTTCCATCCGCTGACCCCTAATGTCACCTCGAGACTTCCACTGATGTATTGGTCAAAGGAAGGAACCACAGCATATGGAGGACCACCTGTATTCAACACTACCAGAAGTGTCAATGGCCAAATATCTACCAAAGATTGTAGCACCTGAATGAAGAGGGGACCCGGACTGCCAGGAGTGTACTAATACAGGGGAATGCCTTCAGGAAGCTCTATTCCAGCACATGGATTAATGGAGCTACAATTTGGAGACATTAAATGTGAGTCCATTACCAGTCCCTCAATCTGATGCAAATCAATCATCCAGAGCAGATTGATGTGCGTTATATACAATTTTACACCCAGCGGGATGCATTTTATGTGCTTTTCACAGCACTCGAAATTCAGAACCAACGGGAGACATGCACAAAGACGTTTTTATAAAAACAGGAAAATAATGTGTTACTTTCATATCGAATATTGCTTAATCATTGGGCAAATCCAAAATCTGAATGTTTATTATAACATTGGTAACTTCAAAAATTATCCCATTTTATTAAGGGCCAGAGCCATTTTTAGCCATTTTGTTTCCCCCCACATCCACCACCAAGACACCATTAGCCCATTACTGAGGCACCCAAGCCAACTGCTGTGTTTACACCCCCTCAAATGTTACTAAGATATTATTACCCACCTACCTTCATTTGTACTGCCCTGAAGACATGTACTGACCATCTATAGTTCATAACAACCCTTCCACTCTCAGTGTCCACCCCCCCACCCATATGCTACTGAGACATAATTACCCACCTACCCTCCCTTGTACTGCCCTGTAGATATTTCCCGGTTATCTATAGTGCATAGCAAACCCTCCACTTCCAGTGTCCACATACCCCTTTATGCTACTAAGATATAATTACCCACCTACCCTCCTTTGTACTGCACAGTAGGCATGTCCTGGCCAACTATAGTACATACCAGCCCTTCCACCCCTAGTGTCCACACATCCCTGCATGTTACCAAGACATAATTACCCACCTACCCTCCCTTGCACTCCCCCGTAGACATGCCCTGACCATCTATAGTGTAAGACTACCTACCAGCCAAAAATACATTCACATACCTTCTCCCACTTTTTTGTTTGGACCACTCTGTTCTGTATGATCTGCTGTTGTACTTTTTGCTCCTCGGGTGGGTCACTGCTTGCAACAGGAGGAGGTGCAAAGCAACAACTATTGGCCACATGAGCAGTTGTGCCATGGCCAAGCCAGAGGAGCCGATCACGTTCCCTATCAATAAAGCATCATCATCGGCCGAAGGGGTATTGGGGGAGCCATGACTGGTGGCAACTCTGCCAGTGCCATTGGGGAGGACCAACGAAGAGCAACAATGGACTCTGGCAGACTTTATCATTTGCCAAATGAGAACTGGGGGTGCCATGACTGGTGGCAGCTGTGTCAGTGCCTTTGGAGAGGACAAGGGAAGAGCAACCGCGGATCCTAGCCAACCACCAAGAATGGCCCAGCCTGTGCCTCCAACAGCCACACATTGTAAAACCAATAATTAGGACCCAAGTGGGGCAAAGGGCCGCTAATAGCTGAACGGAGCTAAATCAGGAACTAAAACCCTTCATTCCCGAGACTCATTAGCGCTGTTCTCGTTCCTAATGACACATATATTCTCTCTATCCATTACCATGAAGCCTCCAGAGGACCTTTTCTTGAAGGATTTTGTGCCCTTTCAATACAAGGCATATATTAACCACTCTTTTTTACAAGTAGAATTGCGAGTAAAGAGCTTTGCAAACCCTCCTCTATAATTAAAAGTGTTTTACCGCTGCCAAGGGCGGCGGAGGGGTCTGTATTCAAGTCAAATTATAGCATTAGAAGAGATGGGATGAATTGACTGGCAAGCCCATGGCTTTTATTAGCAACAACACTGTTGAAAAAAATCCCTGCCAAATAAAGTGTACCTGTTGTGTTAAAAGTACCTGCTAGGATTTCTGACCCCATTTAGAAAATGCTGATTGCCTGGCCATCATGCTGGTGGTATCACCTAGGGACAGTGCTTTTTGGCAGAATAGCACTGGCTTAGTTACAAAAAGGAATAGCACTTGCCTGAAGGCTGTTGTGGTATGGTGTTAGCATCAGAGGTGACTGGGCCAATTGCCCCGAAGGTTGTAGGGCTTCTCCTTATGATGATTTATTACTACTGGGAAAATATCATTTATTTGTCCATATTGCCAGGCTACATGGCAATCCTTGTCTCCTATTGCCTTTTGCCTGCCTCATACCCCAACATTGTCTACCAACCAAACCCCAGTTCCTTCCCCTACAGGCCAATGTCCATCTGGGTGGCCCTGCCTTGTTCAATCCTTCTGTAGGAGCCCAGCATAGCACATAAAGGTAAAAATAGAAGGGGCATGTCCAAAATTTGCACCCATCTGTGATGCTTAGGCTCTCTTATCGAAAGAACAGAACTTTAATGAATGAAAGGGGAGAGCCAGGGACAATCAGGTGGGGAGAAAAGGGCTAGACGATGCTGGATGTCCTACAGCCAGGAAATGAGATGTGCATTATTTGATTTGCTGCTGCTTCAAATGTACTCTGTACTTCTACTTACAGTTTATTTTTTTTAGGTGTCTTACAGAGCTCAGAAAGGAATGACCAGAAATGCTGTCCTAAAAATGCTGGTTGTGTGGGTGGCAGCCTTTCTCCTCTATGGTCCCGCCATTATCAGCTGGGAATACATCGCTCGTGCAACCATCTTACCGGAAGGTGAATGTTACGTGGAATTTTATTACAACTGGTACTTCCTCATGATCGCCTCTACTGTGGAATTTTTCACACCCTTCATCAGTGTCACCTACTTCAACCTGAGCATCTACATTAATATCAAAAAGAGAACGAGGATGAGGAACGAGGAGCTGGCCCAAGGCCACGAGCAGTGTGAGATGAGTTTTCAGAGAAAGAGGAAGGACCATTTGATATTTTTCGTCAAGCCGGCCGAGAGGCCTCACACAGAATGTAGAAAACAGACCTCATGCTTGACACCTACAGAGGTGTGTCCTGAAGAACCTAGGACGCAGAGGGTCCAGGGCCACATGTTGGACCTCAACATAAGTCACGACCTTCCACCGCTGCAGGTTGAGGTTCAAACCAGGAAACATCAAGACTGCTTTTACAAAGCGGTGGAGAACGCTTGTAGTAACGTCAGGACGGACATGGCTAGTAGTATTGCCAACCGTTTTAGGCTTTCCAGAGACAAGAGGGTAGCCAAGTCATTGGCCATCATCGTGTGTGTGTTTGCCCTATGCTGGGCACCCTATACCCTTTTAATGATTATCAGGGCTGCTTGCCACGGGCGTTGCGTCCAACATTATCTCTACGAGATCTCGTTTTGGCTCCTGTGGTTGAATTCTGCCATCAATCCCGTACTGTACCCACTTTGCCATATGAGTTTCCGAAAAGCCTTCATGAAACTACTGTGTCCGGGAAAGGTGAAGATACACCCACACATTTTTATGTAGCCTCGGTTTCGATAAAATGGAATACAGGGAATTCCGTTCATCTCTCAGCCCTTCGTCAATCACTGCAGAGATGCTAAGCTAAGGGGACAATTGGAGAATCTACATGTGACATTTGGTGGAAATGTCACAAGCCAAGCTAAAGACTTGAAACTAGTCCTGTCAACTCTGAGAAGAACATTTGACATTTTTTGGATGGTGATGTACTTTACGGCCGGTATGAAGCCCAAGTGAATCATAAAAAAATCATTGGCCTGGCACATAAAAAAAATGTTGTAATGATTGGAAATGGTTCATCTCTTTGGTGTCCAACCTGCAATGGTCAGTCCCACCGATGGCCCAACACTGTTATAATGTATTCAAGCCCATGTAATAAAATGAACCAGGTCTGTCCTAAAGATTTCGAAGGTAACAGCAATGATAAATGTGGGGGAAAATTGTGGTGCCGGAAAGTATCAATGGTAGGTTGGAAATTATTCTCTGGACCCTCCTAAATTCTAGATCCATATGGGGCCTCAAAGTCTAGAATAAGCCCCCAAGTTGCTAGCAGGGAGGAAGATCTGACCCCAAACACTTAATATTGGAATATGTTAATGTAATTTGGAAAGTCTGATGAAAATCTGAAGCTTTCATTAGAATAATACCTGATGATGATGGCAGGAACTTGTTTGAGCACTTCCTGGTATAAAGGGACTCCCTCCTTAATGGTTGTACTTTATGGTTGACAATGGTTTCCTCAATGGTTTTCACAGGAGCTTCTAGTGGAGGCCACGTCTTCATACGTGTCCACCATTGTCCCAAGGACAACCTTCGTTCTCATTTTATGTTCTCTTGTCTCATGGACAGGAAGTAACTTACACCTTCCAGTTCTAAAGTCTTGGCTTGGGTTGGGTTTGGCATGAATTTGATTTCATTTTACTAGTTCTAAGTGGTCTTTGCCCTCTTGTGAGTTGTAAGATGAGCAAGAAGAGCTCCTAGGGGGCAGAGCCTACTTAGAAATGGTTTTTCTCAAGATTCACCCAACAATTACTCAAAATCTAAACAATTTTTATTTTTTCCAAAAATATGTAATTCAACGTTTACACATTCATACATATATTTTTTTATTAAATCTAGTGTAAAGAATATGTACATTTTGAGGAAAAATGTGGGTAAATCTAAGGCGAAAAAATAAATATACTCTGTAGAGTTACCCTAAGCTAAAAAAGTTTTGACAGAGTACAGAAAAAAAAAAGTTTTTATAAAGCTGAGTTTTAAGAAGACTTACAGGCAGCAAAATACAATGGGGGCATTTCTAAACAGTAATAGGCAGTAGTGAAGAGAATGAAAGAAGAAAATGGGGCAGGGCAGTGGCTCAGAAATGTCATCATTGAAAAGCTCTAAAAGTCTTGTCATGTGGTTTAGTCCATAGTCCATAGCCCATAACAAAGCGGGCATGAGGGAATCAGCAGCACATGTGGGTCACTTTACAAATCTCATGGTGGGTACAGCAGCTTCTATTCATATATTTCAGCTTTTGATGGAAGTTTAGCTCCACTTAGAATATCTACAAATATTAGCACTTTGTTCTGCGAACTTTCACAAACTTTTGGCACTTTTCATATTTTACTACAAACGGATATCATGGAGCTCATGCGGAGAAAAGTGTAAAAATACTGTGTACTTATAAGGGCATTATGTGTATAAAATATAACTAACGCATACTTTACATATTTCGTCCTTGATTTATTTTTTGATGGTTTATAAGATTTCTGCTCAAGTAAAAAATTATGTATTTCTTTGGTCAAGGGCTGTGGTGCAAGTGACCAAGTGGCTGTCAGGGGGCCCACTTGGAATTGCTCGATCCTAAAGTAGGTCTGAACCTGCCCTAAGGGTAGACTGAACAACTGACAGCTTTTGGTCGCTCAGCAAACTGCTGAGGCTGGGAGAGGTAAATCATACCCCGGGCTTGAGATCTTTAGACCACAGCTGCTGCAGCCAAATGCAAAATATAACTTCTGCAAACTACACCATGATCTGCCACAGCCACACAGCTACATGCAAAAAAGGTTCTCAACTGTCCCCATTCAACTGGAATGGGAGCAGATGGGACCCCAGTTGAACCCATTGCAGATAGCTGCAACTTATCGCGGAATTGAAATGGCCAGTATAATGGCTTTGTTGGTGAACCAAGGGTTGCAGCTAGGGGTAGGTTTAGCACGAGGGTTAGGGTGAGGTTTAGTGTTAGGATCAAGGTTATCTGTAGGGCTGTGGCTGGGGTTACAGTTATATAACCCTTGAAGCCCCAACTTACATCCTTCTCCATTTCTGTAACTCATACTGGAAGCCCTAGTAGTCGAGAGGGGGTGACCGCATTAACTGCTTCTAACTCCCTGACAACTGATGGTGTTGTCATGGTAACAAGCCGGTACAAGCAGACAGGACCTGTACATAATAAATATCATGCGTGTGATTGGTCCAGATCTCATTCATCACTTTGGCTTTAGCAATCCTGCAATGAAATCCCGAAGGAATACAAAATTTCTCCACTTCTCTTGACCCCAGAAAAATTGTCACTGGAAAAGCGCAGATCATCTCTTAAAAATTGAAAATGGTCAATACCTTCATATCACCATAAACAGTGGTGTGGCTAATAAATTATTGGCCTCTCGAATAGGATGGGAATCCCCAGTGATCCGGACATCTAGGTTGTTCTTGTTCAGGGTTTTCATGTTATCGGGTGACAACAATATGTTCTCATTTTGTGCTGATGCCTTATCACCTTGCCATATAAATTTCACATAGGCATGGTCCAGTGTTGATGCCATTGAAAACCCCTCCACCATGCATCCATTGCTGGTTTATATGTAGACAGGAAATGGGCTGCAACAGCGGATGAAAACACGTGTATGATGAAAAGGTAGAGCAGAGTGAACAAAGAGTTTAAATCTGTGCTGCTTCTCCTTTAACTGTCCAGACTAGGGGCGGGTCCAGGACAACCTGGGCTCAGAAAAAGTAGATTGAATTTTGCTGGCTGTCAGACTGAGAACATCTAGTGGCAGAAATAATGTATTGCATCAAAAGTTTTGTTATTTTATCCTTTACTAGGCTATTTCTGCTCATATTATTACAGAGCTAGCCGTCTCTTTAACAAAACTCACTCTCTGAGAGATCTGTGAATATTGTGATAATAATGACACCACAAAATAGGACATGCTGTGTAATGATTACAATAACCTCCGCAGGGGCCTTGATATTCTTCAAGGGAGATGGTCTAGTCCTAGATGCATTATCTGCAATTTTTCACAGCAACAGGGAGCCCCGACACAGCGGAGGATTAATGCGATTATTTCACAGCCGGCTCAGTGGTTGAATCCATTAGTGTAGAAGAGCTGTGACACGAGTGATTGGCCTGGGTAATGCTCTTCTTATCCTGTACATTAAACGCAGCTCCTGATTGGACGCAAGCGGTAAATGTGCCTGCTCCAAAAAAAACCTACGGTAAGCAATGTATACCGTATTTTTCGCCGTATGAGACGCTCCGGAATATAGGACGCATCCAATTTTAAAGGAGGAAAATCTAGAAAAAAAAGATTCTGAAAGATTATTCCCCTTCTGATCACTCATGTGCCATTCATACCGGTATTCCCCTTCTGATCACTCATGTGCCATTCAAATTCCCTTTCTGATCACTCTATGCCTTTCAAATTCCCTTTCTGATCACTCTGTGTCACTCAAATTCCCCTTCTGATCACTCTGTGCTTTTTTTCCACTGTACGGCAGTTAGGACAGGGAACAGCAGGGGGCGCTGTGCCAGCTTCTTTCACTGCAGCCAGGAGAAGACACGCTGCTGCCAGAGAGGAGAGGAGACACACGCTGCATGCAGCCAGCGAGGAGAAGAGATACACGCAGGATTGGGTATCGGGTGAGTATCCTATTTTAATTATTTTATAACACATTTGTCGTATAGGACGCACCAACTTTTCCCCCCCAGTTTTGGGGAACAAAAAGTGCGTCTTATACAGCAAAAAATACGGTATATATTAATATTGCCCTCTTATTGGCCAAAACCTGCGTAGCATTCTAGGCTGTTAGAAATGCCGGAATTACTTTTATCTGTAAACAGACCAATCGGTGGTATTCCATGGGGTCAGCAAACAAGAGATTAGCCAATAAAGAGAACCAGTCCATCCTGAAGGTAGTTATACAAGAATCAGAAATAGATAAAAAGTCCGGCAATTCTGCAACACTCGAGCCCCAAAGGTAACAATGGATAAACAGTGGTGTAAGGAGAATAAGAATGCCACAGCAAAAGAATAAAATAAAATATAAAATCAAAAATAAGAAAAAAATAGACAAGCCAATGGGTTTCAGGAGACCATGAAGTTCCCCCTTCATTAAGGTTTGGATTGCTGGCTTAGATATTAAAGTCGCCAGAAAGTAGAGGTTTTTGGCAGAAAAGCCGTTTTGCCAAAATTTATTAACCCCCACTCCCCCAGCTTTTTTTTGTTACACTACACAGATTCACTACTTCTTCTAAAATCATCTACTTTTATGCTGGCTGAATAGGGGCAGAACCAGGCAAATGATCAATATCTCCCAAATACTGATCATCAGCCATGTTCTTTCCCAATCAATGCCTCCCCCCTGCTCTGACCACCAATAATACAATAGTGTTCGAAAGCTCTTCCTGTTACTGGTGGTCAGACCAGGAGGACCAAATCAGTTGGGAAAGAACAAGGGTGGTCATCAAGGACATGTTTATAACCAAATACCAATAATGCAACTCGGGCATGGTGGAAACCACGTGCCAAAAATCCAGTGGTATGAACTCTTCGCTATATTGGTGATCAAAGCAGGAGGACCAAATCAGCCAGGAAAGAACAAGGCTGGTCAATAAGGGAATGGTAGCAACCAGGTACGACTAATCCAGCGGTAGGAGCTCTTCCTATTACTGGTGGTCAAAGCAGAAGGACAACATCCGTCGGGAAAGAACCAGCCTGGTCAATAGGCACATGGTGGCAACCAAGTACCAACTATGCAACTCAGGGGTAGGTGCACTTCAAATTTTTGGTGTTCAGAGCAGGAGGGAAAAATCAGGAGAGAAAGAAAGGTTGGTCAATACGTGCATGGTGGCAACCAGGTACCAATAATCCAATACAGCGGTAGGAGCTCGCCCAATTATTGGTGGTCAAGAGGATGACATCAATTGGGAAAGAAGGCTGGTCAATAAGGACATGGTGGCAACCAGGAACCAATAATGCAACGGAGTTATAGGAGCTCTCCCAATAATTGGTGGTCAAGGGGATGACATCAGTCAGGAAAGAACAAGGCTGGTCAATAAGCACATGGTGGCAACCAGGTACCATTAATGCCACGGCAGGAACTTTGCGCATTATTGGTGGTCAAAGCAGACAGATTGTTTTCAATAGGGGAAATTTCCAATCACTGTTCAATCCATATATCAGGAATTTTCTGATGGACTTGCATTAGATTTGATGTTTATAATAAATCCATTAGAAACTGACGGGTATGGCTATCAGATATACCTACCAATACCATTATTTAATGTCCTATGGGTAGAGTCTTGTAGAACGCAAAGTAGGTGAAATGTCACAAGAAGCAGCTCTAGCACATTCCAACATTCAATGAGATTCTTCTCATGATTTGGGTTGCTGTGCATTCCGGTGGAAGGTCATTGAAATCATCCTCACTTAGATGCTGCTGGCAGAAGGGCAAGGTTAGTGTAATTATAACAATTTTCTTTTGAGGGCTATTTTTGACTTACCAAGTGTGAGTGTTTATAGGCAAAGGGCCTGAACAATCTAAGTGGACCTTGCACTTTCTGGAGCTCTCAAAACCCTGAGAAGCAATTTCAAGGTCAATGCACCTTCAGAAACTCCCTTCATTTTCACCTTCTCAAAATTGTCAAATTACCCAATTTTGCCATAAACACAGTATCAAAACCCATACACAATTATTGGTCTTGATATTGTGATATCTAATCATCTCATCTACACAGAGATTTGTGTATCATTCTTCTTCCAAGAACAGGCTTGTCTTGGTCTTTACACATGAATGGAACCGTCTCTGAATGTCGCTCCGGATCCTTCACACAGCCGAGCGGGAGTAATGAAACTGTCCTCCACGGCCCCAACTTACGTAGGAATCGTGTTAATTATGAAGCTCACTGGAGCAGGGATATCTCGTGATTAGCAGCTCAATTTAACAAAGAGATATGATGGACGCTCTCAGGCCTTATGTACGTCTGCAGCTTACTAAAACCGCTTGTGAAAGATTGTACGGGCTTTTCATGCGTTCTGCCGTCATCAACATGGGAATTGTAGTGAAGACCTTCAATTCATCTCCTAATCGACATGAAAGAGATGGCTCTGAGGCCGGCCTGCTTAGAATGTTAAAAGAACGAGTCCAGAACAAAACAGATGGTGCTCAATGTGTAGGAAAATTCCAACAATGAACTCGTATTTGCTCCCTGTGGGGATTTTAAGTACATGATTTGTTAAATCTGTTTCATGAGTAAAAAGAATAATCATTCTTTCTGACGGAAATCCACTCCCATGCTATAGAGAGTGAGCTGTTCTGTAGTCAAAATAAGTGGGGAGTAGTCTAGGGTGACAATGGTGCCCCTCCATAGATGCCTCACAGTGATCATTTCAAACCATTTTGGTGCCCGATACAAGACACCTCTCCCCTACCCACAAGCCAGCAAGACACCCTCCAAAGTAGCCACTTACCACCAGCAGTATTAACCCTTCCTTTGTGCATGGAAGAACTGTACCTGTACGATTTCCCCTGCATTATAGACGCGTCCTGAACCCCCCCCCCCCCCTTTTCATCCCAAAACAACCACATACCTCTTCCACACAACGCCGCCCTTTTTATGGGGAGGGCGGAAAAAGGGGCACCCCACTGTGCTCTCCTACATAGACTTGCACAGTGGTCATTCTCAATCACTCATTCATCAATATGCCACTATGGCAAGGAGATGGTGCTATGGAATTGACACTCAAGATAAAATGCTGCAAGAAAGCACTCAAAAATTCCTGATTTTTTGTGCTTTTGCCTGCAATTTTCTCTTTAAGTAGTAAACTCATCATTGGACCGGCTCACCTATATAAACCTGCTGGGCTAGAAGCTCTCCGCGGGTGTTCAGACTTTTATACAGAGCTGCCACTTTTATTCCTGAGCCCCCGGCCGCACTGTTAATCAGTGCTCTGACTCTTCGAGTTGAAGGTTCACTACCTTCGGACACTTCATAGGTATAATTGCATTCCCTACAAGATGCCCGAGGCCGGATTCCCTTCAAGGGAGGTTGTGGGGGTCACAGCGTCAAGGAGAATTCTGCAAATGAAAGATGTGCAAGGCCAAAGCTGGACTCCGAAATGCTAAATGTTCAAGATTTCATTACGTTTTAGGTGAGTTTCCAGGTAGAACTTGTTTTCTTGGATTGGACAAATTAGGGTGGTTAGGGCCCTTCAGGTTAATTTTTTCTGTCTGTAGATTTTTCCCAGCATTCCAGTCCTGGGGACAAAACAGGATGTACGTGTATATCTCTCCACTATAAAGGTGAACCCTACTTGTTGTCACCAAAATCAGTTTCTCAATTGGACTTCTTATCTCCTGTTTTTGTAGAGGTTGTCACGTTTCAAAACAGAAAAAAAAATCTTTGCCTTTAGGTACACTTTAAATTCACTAGAAACCATCTGACCATCACCTTCACCCATTGGGTGAAGTATAGTTCGTTTTTAAGGGCCAGAAGAAGACACAGTGATTGATGTTAGTCAGATAGACATAGGAGTATAAGCACCAGACCTGGACCAAACTGACCAGTACCCTTTATGGCCTTGCAAACCTGGTCAGAAACACGACCCTTTTTCTCAGACACGCACCTTCTCTTCTTTAGTCTGTTGCATATATTTCCTACATGGGCACCAAGATGGTCAAACCAGGGCTATATGTGCCATATAGTCAATGGTGGGCCGTTTTGTAGGGAAGCAGGAGGCAATAGGACCCAATATTTAAAGAGGAAAGGGAGTGCTAGGGGCATTTATAGGAGTTAAAAATTACATGACACGGGGCAGAGCTTCTACAAAAGCGAACCCAGGGCAATGTGCAGTCTGAATCTGACTCTGGGCTAGACAAGATAAAAATAATACAAGATTTGGTGCCATGGCAATGCCCTTCACCAGGTACTATCCCACGAATGCCCCATCTTGTACTTATGTTCTTGGCATCAGCACAGCAGTAGGCAATGAGCTCTTCACTCGTCCTCCAACAGCCCCATCCATAGCCCCTGTTAACACCTGGAGTAGGTAATTAAAAAGGTGCTTATGCATTTCAGGTGGAGATCCTTAATCAGGAACTAATCAAGAACCTGAAACGCGTCGGTTATTTCTAAATCATTAGATTTGTGTAGCGCACTTGATTACTGCTCCAGGTGCAAAGCAACGGGCACTTTGTTGTGACAAGCCAGGTGCCAGATGTTGGCATGTTTCCATTAATCACGCTTTGTGTTTGAGGGGCATCTAACAAACCAGGATGAAAGAAAAGTAATTTCTTGCTGCAAGTGCTGACCCACAGCTTCTGGAGTTAATTCTTGTGGAGAGCCGCATGGTAGGGCAGCATGCTGGAGGGTAAGGGGTCAGCATAGATGGTGGGCACTTGAGTGCGAATGGAGCAAAAAAAAGGGCAGGACCTGAACCTATGCAACAGGCCTAGTTTACACTTCCTGGGGGGCACTGTGACTTGGGTGCGCAATGGGTGCTAAAGGGTCTCATCTTAGCACTGATTGCAGCTTTCCAGCCCTTAGGTATGGCGGCTGCATTTGTTTTTTGCTTTATGGTTGGTTTTTCATTGATTCATTCATTTTTCATTCAGCCAACGCTTATTTTCCATGAATGAATCTGTGTAATGATCTGACCCCAAATCCATAAAAATCACCTTAGTGGCATTGAGGGCTATTTTCTTGGAATTGCATATTGATCGCCCCATCCCTGTACACCAGACACTTGTCACATCCATATAACTGCACCGCGAGCCATCGCATCATACGGCACAGACTCTCTTCACTATAACATGGCGATTGGAGCGAAACGCTGTGCAGGAGACATCTGAGCCTGGCAGGCAACGAGTAAATCTTTGCTGGCACCAAATGCCTTTGCAAACCCAGATATGACCTTGTATAAGCAGCAGTGACATCATCACTGGGCGGTACCTGTGCAGAGCTGTGGGAGGGGCCAGAAGCTTCACCCACTGGAGGCTGCATGCAGTAAACAGTAGGGGGTCATATCTGCCTTTATAAGCAGCAATGACATCATCACTGAACCGTACAGAGCCGAGCAGCCCCACCCACTGCAGGGTCCCTGCAGGAACCTACAGAAGGGGGCGGAGACAATACAGGTCACCCTGCACAAGCAGGGAGAGCAATAGTAACAGGATTGATCCTGCACATGTGTCATGCTGGATTACTGCATGGATTTGGAACCAATGCACAAAGCGCATTGGTTGTATAAAGACTGCAGAAGATCAGAAGCTACAGCAAAGGGAATTTTAATGATAGGAAACTAAATGTTGGAGCTTGATGAGATTTTAGTGATTGGATTACATATAAACAGAAAAAGCTGACAAACAGCAGACACAACACAAGAGAAATCAAGACGTGAAACCGACGGCTCGAAATGACACAAAATTGTGAGGCCTAAATTAGAAATGAATTTTTCAAAACTGCTGAGAAATTATATAAGAGAAGGCGAAGAGGGCAAAGAATCCAACGGGGGTGAAAAGGGTGATGAAGGTGAAGGGGACGAGGAAGGAGAGGAGAGTGAAGAGCGTGAGGAAGGCAACGAGGAAGATGAGTGAGGAAGGTGAAGGGTTCAGGAGGACAAGTGGGCAAGAAGGATGAGGAGGGTCAAGAGGCTGAGGAGAGCAAGGAATGTGAGAGGGGATGGGGGGTGAAAAGGCTGAGAAGGGGAAAGAGGTTGTAGATGATAAAAGGGGTAAGGGTAGTAAAGGGGTCGAGGAGGGCAAAGAAGGTGAGGAAAGTGAGAAGGGCAAAGAAGGCAACAGCGAAGAACAGCGAGAATGGTGAGGGGGTCAGGAGGACATGTTGGCAAGTAGGGTGAGGAGGGTCAAGAGGTTGAAGGGAGCAAGGAGCGTAAGGGGGGAAAGGAGGGCAAGGTGAGTGAGACTGGCAAAGAGTGTGAAGAGGGTGAGAAGGGCGAGTGGGGCAAGGAAAGTTAGAAAAGTGAGGGGAGCAAGGAGGGCAATGAATGTGAGGAGGATAAAGAGGCAAGGAGGACAAGGAAAGTGAGGTGGTCATGGAAGGCGAGTGAAGAGTATGAGGGGTTGTGGATGATAAAAGGGGTGAGGATAGTAAAGGGGGGTAAGGTGGGTGAGGAAAGTGAGAAGGGCAAAGAAGGCAACAGGGAAGAACAGCAAAGAAGGTGAGAGGGTCAGGAGGACATGTGGGTAAGGAGGATGAGGAGGGCAAGTAGGGTGAAGAAGAGCAAGAGGTTGAGAAGACCAGGGAACGTGAGTGAGAAAAGGATGGCAAGGTGAGCGAGACCGGCAAGAAGTGTGGAAAGGGTAAGAAGGGCATGTGGGGCAAGAAAGGTTAGAAAAGGGAGGGGAGCCAAAAATGCAATGAAGGTGAGGAGGACGAGGAGACAAGGAGGACAAGAAGCTCAAGGAAATGAGGCGGTCATGGAAGGCGAGAAGAGTGAACAGTGTGAGGGGGGTGAAAAGACTGAGGAGGGGAAAGAGGCTGTGGATGATAAAAGGGGTGAGGATAGTAAAGGGGGTGAGGTGGGTGAGGAAATTGAGAGGAGCAAAGAAGGTAATAGGGAAGAACAGCGAGGAAGGTAAGGGGGTCAGGAGGACATGTGGGCAAGGAGGATGAGGTGGGCAAGTAGAGTGAGGAGGGTCAAGAGGTTGAGGGGAGCAAGGAACGTGAGGGGGCATAGGAGGGCAAGGTGAGTGAGACTGGCAAGGAGAGTGGAGAGGGTAAAAAGGGCGAGTGGGGTAAAAAAGGTTAGAAAAGGGAGGGGAGCAAGAAGGGCAATGAAGGCGAGGAGGATGAGGAGGCAAGGAGGTCCAGGAGGACAAGGAGGTGATGGAAGGCGAGTGAAGAGTATGAGGGGTTGTGGATGATAAAAGGGGTGAGGATAGTAAAGGGGGGTAAGGTGGGTGAGGAAAGTGAGAAGGGCAAAGAAGGCAACGGCGAAGAACAGCGAGAAAGGTGAGGGGGTCAGGAGGACATGTTGGCAAGTAGGGTGAGGAGGGTCAAGAGGTTGAAGAGAGCAAGGAGTGTGAGGGGGCATAGGAGGGCAAGGTGAGTGAGACTGGCAAGGAGAGTGGAGAGGGTAAAAAGGGCGAGTGGGGTAAAAAAGGTTAGAAAAGGGAGGGGAGCCAAAAGGGCAATGAAGGTGAGGAGGATGAGGAGACAAGGAGGACAAGAAGCTCAAGGAAAGTGAGGCAGTCATGGAAGGTGAGAAGAGTGAACAGTGTGAGGGAGGTGAAAAGACTGAAGAGGTTGTGGATGATAAAAGGGGTGAGAATAGTAAAGGGGGTGAGGTGGGTGAGGAAAGTGAGAGGAACAAAGAAGGTAATAGAGAAGAACAGCGAGGAAGGTAAGGGGGTCAGGAGGACATGTGGGCAAGGAGGATGAGGAGGGCAAGTAGAGTGAGGAGGGTCAAGAGGTTGAGGGGAGCAAGGAAAGTGAGGGGGCATAGGAGGGCAAGGTGAGTGAGACTGGCAAGGAGAGTGGAGAGGGTAAAAAGGGCGAGTGGGGTAAAAAAGGTTAGAAAAGGGAGGGGAGCAAGAAGGGCAATGAAGGCGAGGAGGATGAGGAGGCAAGGAGGTCCAGGAGGACAAGGAAAGCTAGGTGGGTGAGGAGAGTGAGGAGTGTGAAGGGGGTAAAGAGGCTGAGGAGGGTGAAGATGTTGGGGATGATATAAAGGATGAGGGTAGTATAAGGGGCAAAGCGGGCAAGGAGGGTAAGGAAAGTGAGAAAGGCAAGAAAGATGAGGAAAGAAAGGAGAGTGAAGAGAAAAAGTAGGGTGAGGAAGATGAGAGGGGTGAGGAGGGCAACATGGGCAAAGAGGGGGTGGAGTATGAGGAAAATAGGAGGGGAGAGGAGGGCAAGAAAGGTGCGGGGTGAAGAGGGTGAGGAAAGTTAACAACTGCAGTCTACAGGGAGGTCAGGGGCCTGATGCTAGGGAATTAGTGCTGCTGCACCTTGATTGTCCAATCACAAAATAGGGGCGGGTCTTAGACCAAGCTGTACTGCTTAACAGCTACAGTCTACAGCGAGGTCAGGGTCCTGATGCCAGGGATTTAAGGTGCCTGAATCCTAATAATGACTGAACAGAATTACAAATCCTTCAGTATTCGAAGCGATTCACTTTAACTTTGGGATAATAATAAATAATGACGAATTCCTGTAGGATCTGACATGGAGAGTAAACCGTTCTTGTGTAAAGTCGGCCAGTTGCACCCCATCCGAAGCACTGGTTGTGCGTAGAGCCGTTCTATAAATACGCTTTAATACGCAACAAGCCAAAGTCCTGAAAGCTACGCTCGAGCAAAAATAAGAAAATTGCATTCAAGCCAGACGTCGCGGATTGCATCCTGAGTATTTCGAGGCCGGCGACGTAAATTACTATTTACCTCTCGAAACTTCTGATTAAACCGCCCCGAATACGCACTCCAGGCTGCCAGATCTCCACGGCAACGCACATCACAGATTCTCCGTATTGTTTATTTCAAAATTGCGCGATTGGTGCCTGCGGATTTCAGAGGAATATTTACCGGACAGGGAGATGATAAATGCGTCAATGATAAGGGGGGCCAATGAGAGGGAAGCTGCATCATACCCATCAACCAATCAGAAGTCAGGATTCGTTGACTAATTTGCAGTAGCTGTGAGTTGTTGAAGAGGCGTGGCCAGATATTAAATATAAGCAGTTAGTAAAAGGAGCTGACGTTTGTTATTCTATTAGTTTTCATACTGCATTTCAGGTAAGTGACACTTACAGGTCTTGTCCCTCCCTTAGCCTATGCCACTCTGCTTTCTCTACCACACTTGTGCATTGTAACTCATCTGATTGGTTCCTTGTGCTGCTTCTCTACATGCCAGTCTGTACTTTGTTGTAATATGAATGCAAAATGCCGACAGGCGTCCACTACTTGCCTGAAAAAAAATGACATTTATTGATGCTTTACGTTAATTTTTTTTATATTTAGGATTCCACTTTAACTTTTGCATGCAGTGCTTTTGTGATTCATCCATTGAAAAAACCCAAATCAATGGGATGCTACAATAAAAGCTGGATATGTCCCCAGCTCATGAATAATGGATGTATAGAAATTGCATGTCACAGAGCACCCACATATTTTCATCACAACAGTGGAAGCATTTTGCTGCGCCAAGCACGGGAGCGGTACAATGGTGGATGTGCGGCAGCCGTGAGATACAATGGCAGTGACACAATGCGGAGAATCACTTACGGGGTTATTGATTGCGATGGGAAGAGACATCTATTGTAACATTTGTGACACCGGAATGAGGATTGCCATTCATTGAAAAGAGGGAAAGATTCCACTGAGTGAATGAAAGAGCATGGGAAGTCTGGAGAACAGTGCATGGGTACAGGTGCCACGGACTTCCTACCAATCATAAGTGGTCCTTGGAACATGGCGTACCCAGCGCTGCGCCATACTACACAATTCTTTTCATTGACTGTGAATAAATGCAAAGAGTAATGGTTGGATGAGAAAGGAGGATGGTGAATGTTGTTGTGTTCACTCATTTAGGTGATCAGTAGAGAAATGCCCCCCATAAGCGGGTGGCCAGTGGAGAAATGCCCCAGTATATTGGTTGTTAGTGGGTAAATGCACCATTAAATTGGTGATCAGTGGAGAAATGCCCCCATTAGATTGGTGGTCAGTGAAAAATTGCCCCATTGCATGGGTAGTCAGTGGAGAAATGCCCCAATACATTGGTGATCAGTGGATAAATGCCCCATTAGATTGGTGATCAGTGAACAATTGCCCCATTGCTTGGGTGGCCAGTGGAGAAATACCCCCAATACATTGGTGATCAGTGGAGAAATGCCCCAATACATTGGTGGTCAGTGGAGAAATGCCCCAATACATTGGTGGTCAGTGGAGAAATGACACAACACATTGGTGATCAGTGGAGAAATGCCCCAATGCATTGGTGGTCAGTGGAGAAATGCCCCAATGCATTGGTGGTCAGTGGAGAAATGCCCCAATCCATTGGTGATCAGTGAAGAAACGCCCCAACACATTGGTGGTCAGTGGAGAAATGCCCCAATACATTGGTTTTAGTGGAGAAACATCCCAAAACATTAGTGTCAATAGAGAAATATGTCACTAAATTTGTTGCCAGTGAAGAAATGCCCCATTTCAATGGTGATTAGTGGAGGAATGCCCCAATACATTGGTGATCAGTGAATAAATGCCCCATTCCATGGTAGGTCAGTGAAGAAACTTCCCATTGCATTGGTTGTCAGAAGAAATGCCCCATTACAATGGTTTTCAGTGGAAGAATCCCCCATTACACTGGTGGTCAGTAAGGAAATGCCCCGTTAAATTGGCGATTGGTGGCAAATTGCCCTGTTCGATTCAGTGAGGAAAAGCCCCGTTACATTGGTGGTCAGTGGAGAAATGCACGTTATATTAGTAAAGTAAAATGTTCCCTCACCTTGGTGGTCAGTGGGAAACACTTATTATTATTTGGGGAACCCATAGCAACCTCTGGGGGAATCTTAGGCTCTCATGGAACCTGGTGGGGAAACACTGAACTATATGGTCAGGGATGTCACCCCCCCCCCCCCCTCAAATAGGTTCAGGGGGTTCCCAATTAAAGGGACTGTAAATGTCCCTGTAAATACAGCAAATAGATAGAATATGTATATTAAGCTGATCTAATTTGTATATTCTACATAAAGCCCAACTTCAGGCTAATTTTTGAAAATAATTAAAAAACAGCCTTAGCGGTGATAATTGCTTCGGTAGTGACTCCATTCTGCCACTAGGTGTTCTCAATCTGCCGGGTTTCATGACGCACTGGACATTCTGTAAGTTCAGGGCGTCAGAGATCCTCTCATCAAAGATGGGGTAGAAAGGTCACCAGTTTGAATATTTTTAAGAAGCGCTATAAAATAAAATCAAGTATGAATAATGTTATTGGGGGGGGGGTGAGAGACAGGAGTTGCCATATTTGCATCAATTACATATTAATGGAGGATATTTCTTACCAATACGGAAACGCTACATCTCAGGCTTTCATATTTTTAAACAGTCTACAGCTTAGTCCAGAAAGCCTGAACTTATTGCCAGTGCGGGTGTGAAAATATTGAAGCCACAGGATCTGCATGACAGCCACACACACGCATTTTGTGAAGTCAGCAATGGCCAGTTTAATAGTTCTTCACTTTTCCTTTAAATTTCCGCCGCACATGAAATAGATCTCAATCGTGGAGATGGAAAAGGGCACATGGCGGCCGTCCAATTTCCTTCGGCTGACCTTAAGTCGTTTCAGCGTATGGCGGTGAAGAATCCAATACGTATTGTGCCACTTTTGCGGTAACAAAGAAGAAACACATTATTGAGCACATCGGAATATGGCGGATATTATATTTTTTTTCTCTCCGGTTAAAGATGACTTTGAGGAATAAGTGAAAATGTCAGATATTTCCTCAATGCTGCTGGCGTCATTGGCCTCCGTGCGTGATGAGGAGATTACACATAAAAGTGGCTTCTTATCGCTCTTAATTTAGAGAGAGCGTCCACCAAACAAGTGAGAATTACTTCCAGTATATTATTCGAAAAGTCTGGAAATCCTTAAAGGAGACCTTCAACTAAAATAGGAGGTCTGACCCTCCCTCTTCCCAAATCCTATAAATGGGAGCCAAGCTTACCCTACCCTGGTCTTCCACCCACCATCAGTCTTCCACATGGATTGTAAGCTCTTGGGGGCAGGGTCCTCTCCTCCTTCTGTGTCACTGTCTGTCATTTGCAACCCCTATTTATTGTACAGCGCAGCATATTATGTTGGCGCTATTTAAATAGAGTTCAGCAAATAATATCAGTGGCCGCTCTGTGCTCCACAGAGATCTCCCCAGCAGTATGGTGACTTCAAGTCAGGTGATACAAGGTGAGGTTAACATCATTTTTGTTTTTAGGTACATTTTACATTTGAGAAGGGGGGGGTCATAAAAAAAATTGTTAGTAGAAGGTTGGCTTTAAAATCCCTGTAGGCGGGAATAGTAGGCAAGGAGGTAAAAGTCATAAAGAGCTGAGCACCAGGGATAATACTGTCCCCAATAGTTGTAACTGGTAATACCTCTTTATCACCACTGGGTGTCAGTAATTTTCCTGGTTCGATGACTGCCATGGTCATTCTGGGAACCTTCCTTAGGTCCAGGCTGTCATGCACATGGCCCATGGGACTTTGTCATCACATAACTATTGTTTATAGTAACCCTGGACTGAGGGATATTCAGAAGGATAAAAACTGCCCCCAGCCGCTACAAGCCATGATGTCATCAGTCTGGCCTGAATGTCATTCTCTCATCCTGTCCTTATTTTGAAACATCCCTGAAGATGGAGAGGAAGGTGTTCTGTAGTCCAGCAAGAGAACTCCAGAAAGGGCTGACAACGCAGCTTGAAATTTTAGTACAGCAGAAGCAGTGTTGACAACTCAATACAGGAAGGTATAAACTCCCTGGGATGAAAGTATTTTCTATAATTACAGAGACAAAAATAAGGAAAAATGTGCTGGTATTGAACAAATGTGCAACAATCTGTACCTAAACTTTTCTTTGAAAAGTACCATAAATACGCGTTGATCCTGCTAGTAAAGTCCACTTAATGCAGCTTTCTATGAGGAGGTGGCAACAATACTGCCCTCCTACTGAACTGAGAGAGATGTTGCCACTCTAATGTAGGTTGTCTGCTTGCACTTGTGTGATAGGCGGATGTTGCAGGGGGTGTGGCCATCAACACTGCAGCAAGTCTGTCAATCAGCATCTGTCAGCCCCGCCCACTGCAGAACTAGCAATGTTGGTAAAACCCTCCCATTGTGATCTGCAATATCTGGAAGGGGGAGCAGGTGAGACATATTTTTCTCAAACAATAAAGGCAAAGAAAGGTTTTTGTTTACCTTACCAGGCTTGTGCATTACATAGTAGCTAGATTTGGAACTCCTTTAGACTGCCTTTACGTTAACTATATAACTGCCACCTATGGAGCTGAAAAAAACAAAAGCATAATTAAAAAATAAAAGTAAAACAAGTAATACCACAAGTCTGTTAATAATCATTTTATTATACCACGGGTGCAAATCATCATATGAATAGATGTGCAGAATGCATTTAAACCTAAATTTACAATGATGGTTATACATACACTATAGAGATCACAGACTTCTTCTTTTACACTATCTGGGACAGATAAATGAGCTCTGTGCACTATACTGGCCCTCACTGAACACCATACAACTTAAACTAAAATTAAAACAAAAAAAAAAAAAAGAAAATGTAAAATGTGAAGTTTTAAAAGTCTCTCTGCATGCTCCGGAACAAACTGGAAATGACGAAAGGCCTTACACAAAAGAATAAAAAAAAAAGGAGGGAAACCATTGAAGCCCACAAGCAGCAACCTACAAACGTTCAACTATTTGTTTGGGGATGGAAAAAGAAAATCTTGCTAACCCACAACAGCCAATCAGATTCTTCATTTCATTTTCTAACCAGCATTGGGAACATTTTCAGCCAGACTCGGATTTATTGGCGATGGTGAATTTTTGGAAAATCTGCAGATACTGCTTAGGTGAAATAACCTTTGTTCCATGCAAGCTTTGGATAGAACCCTTACCCAGCATGCACCTGGCCATGTTTGATTTAGCAATAAGAATGACTGGCAATGGTATATGATACCTCAACCTATAGTTAGGCCAAGTCTTCATAGGCTTCAGGTAGCAACACACTGAAAATGCTGCATGAGTTGGAAAGCGTTAATAGTGATAAATGCCAACACTCTCAATGTATTTTTTATGGATGCGTCAGAGTGCTTTACCTTCATTCCAACGGCATCCTTGGAGACGGCCCAATCTCTTATCAATGAAAAGCTTTACAATGCATGACAGAAGCAGCAGAGACTCAGCCTAAACGGGCTTTTATTTTAAAATTTAATAACAGCAGATGCAATAGTGTAAGTATGTTGAAATATGTATCCCGCCTGCTGTATCACATGGTAAAATCTGCATCCTTCTGGAGACTGGTCATGTGACCAATGCCAACGCACTGTCCATATCGTCTCTGCTGTAGAGATCTTGGAGAACCAATTTTGGAAGACAGATCATGTGATGAGGCTAAGTGCCTGATAAACATTTCTGGTCTATTATAGTTTATCGAAGGGCAGAGGATATTTTTACAAAAATGTTTTTCTCCTTGAAAATGCCTCTTTACAGCAGCAACATACAGTCCCTCCTGGCAATATTGCGCCCCTGAATCAAGACATCAGGGCAATTCAGCCATAATTTTTTTTTATTATGACTAATCTATGCCATATTGCCACACACGCCTTGGGTCCCCCCCCCCCCAATATGATATTTTCATTTTGGTCTAAATATCCTATTGTATCACATTATTCTATTTGCATATATGTATGGCATTTGATTCGGCCTTTGATCAAAGATGTGGCCACATTTTGCAATAACTATACATGGGATTTTAAAAATTTGTTACAAGGAATTGTATGGGATATGGGGAATCATGGGATTCCAATACCTGCCCAGGCACAGATATTTACCTATTCACGCGCAATGAGGCTCTATGAGAGCCATGATGTCTGAATGCTCAGATTTTATTCAACACAAGAAATGCAAACAACTAGAGAAGGATTTACTATCCTGAAAGTAGGGACCATTGTCATGTTACCACAAGAGGGGTCCTAAACAGAATTCCAGTAGAATATGGGTAATTCAGAAGTGCAGGAGGCTGGAATTTTCTGTGCTGCAGTTAAGCATTGAGTACAGGTCTTGTCCCTTCCTAATCTGTAACCAAATGGTGAATGAAAAAGCATCAGGCGTAAATACGGTAAATTAATTATCACCTAATTCTGATTATCCTTCTACTTGTCTGAGGTCTGCTGTACAAGATTGGGGGTAGCTATAACCAGGTCAGTCAGGTTCCGCTGCTTGTATTTAAATAATGCATTCTGTGTCACATTTTGCCTAGTGTTGACTCCTAAAAAAAAGCCAAGCTACCTAAATGGTCACCATGGTTTGAGAACAGACACGTCAGTGACGTCCCTGGGCTTAATAAATCAATGATCCACGAAGTCTTTAAAAAAAACAGGTGCAAAATTTCTAAACACATGCTATACTTTAATAATTCATTTCGACCATTTTGCATTTTTGCCTTATGTCTAATAGTCAGCTAGCAAAGTCTGAATCTCCATTTTCATACAGCTGTGGGCAATAGCATTCAATGCTGGCAGTGCTTGACATAGCATAACAATCATTTTAGCTAAGTGGTCCTTTGAACATGATAGCTTTTTGGACACTGCGGGCTAAGGTACAATGCTGCTCCCTGCTAGTGCTAGTCAGAGGTGCGGAAAGGGTTAATAGCTTGGCTCTACAGCATCAAACAGATAGATCTACAGAATCAAAATAATGAAGGTTGTCCTAGGCATGTCTGTTTTGACACTCAAGTAACATTTTGAAGTGCTCAGAACTATTTGAGAAACGATGGCTCACATACTTGGCATTTCTGAAGGCACAATCTAAGAAAATTAAAGGAAGGAAAAAGAAAAACAAAGGAGACGGTTTAAAATAAAAAAATAATCGATGAAGTCAATGAACAGAGCAGATGAACTGGAGAGAGTGGCGGAGGAGGACACCGTGTTCTTTAAAGGACGAGACCCTCATAAACAGGCCCTTCGGATTCCGGGGAATCTTTCCGTAGACGTAAGTGCTCCAGGGTGTTGTGAAAGTGTTTGTTGATCTGTTCTGTCTCTTCGCAGGCCTCAAGGTTCGGGAGGTCTTCTCGAATCTTCTGGATGAGTTGATTCAGGACTTGGATGGTAACCTGCGAAGGAGATGTAATAGGTCAGCACGTAGGATCAGAAAACAGTCAAACTTTGCCTATTCTTTGCACAATTATTTGTGGGAGGAAATTGTTTCAGGGCAGCCGCTATAGCTGGGTGTACGATTCACCAGTCCATCCTTGATCAGCTACTGGAACCCTGCTGCAAGGCACCAGTTTAGCTCCCCCAAGCCAAGAACCATTATGGTTTCCATATTCTAAGATGGGCTTAGAAAGCAGCTTGGACGACATAAATTAGAAGATATTTCCACTGCATCAATGCCCGTTGCCCTGGTTGGCACTTCTTACCCAAGACGCTGCTTAGGTAAAATTAGCTTTGGTCCATGCAAGGCATGGATGGAGCCCTTACCCAGCTTGCACCTGATTATATCAAACATATGGAGTCATGTGTGGCTTCTACCCTACACTTGACCATTCTGATGAATGAATGGGACTACCAATAATAGGCACAGGTTTGGTTTAGCAACAAGAATGACTGGCAATGGTATATGATACCTCAACCTATAGTTAGGCCAAGCCTTCATAGGCTTCAGGCAGCAACACACTAAAAATACCTCATGAGAAGCGTTAAGAATGAATTATGACAACTCTCAATGTATTCTTTAAGGATTCGACAGGGTGCTTTACCTTCATTCCAACGGCAACCTTGGAGGCTGCCCAATCTCCATCAATGAAAAGCTTTAAAGATGCATTTAATGCATGCCAGGAGCAGCAGGGACTCAGCCTAAGAGTGATTTTTATTTTAAAATTTAAAAACAGCAGATACAATAGTGTAAGTACATTGATATATGTATTCTGCACGCTGTATCACCTGGAATGCTGTAGGGGATTCTTGGGGAAGCAATTTTGGGAGACAGATCATGTGACTTAATAATGGTTATAATAATGGTTTCCATATTCTAAATTAGGCTTAGAAAGCAGCTTGCTCAACACAAATTAAGAGATATTTCCACTGCATCAAAGTCTGTTGCCCTGGTTGGCACGTTTTACCCAGAACATTATTACTGCAGCTGTTCCACATGTGCTCCGGCATGACATGGGAAGCCAAGAAACAATAATGTAATTAAATGGTGGCCGTTTTTCTTCAATAATTGCGCCGGGTTTAGGTTATGTGGCAAGGAGAGAGGCAATATAAGTGAACGGATTACCAGATGAAATTTGTGAAAGCAGCACATGGGTTAGTGGAGTGGCGGTCTGAGAAATGTCAAAGCAATTAGACTACAATCAGGACATAATTAAGGCCACAGTTGGTAGGTGGCAAGAAAGCACTCAATCAACAGCTGGTAAGAACCTCTGAAGTGGGAAATTTACAGACTCTTTAACAAGGTAATTTCACGTCTCTTTAAACAAACGCACTGGGTAAAGCCTCTGAAGTCACCTGTAGCTATATTAGATTCTATGTCGGCCATCACTCAATAAAAGGAGAATGGTCAATGACAGAGAGGAGAGAGGGAGAGAGAGATAGAGATAAAGAGGAGAGAGAAATAAAGAGGAGAGAGAGAGAGATAAAGAGGGGAGAGAGGGAGACGAGAGAGATAAAGGGGAGAGAGAGATAACGAGGAGAGAGGAGAGAGAGAGAGATAACGAGGAGAGAGGAGAGAGAGAGAGAGATAAAGAGGAGAGAGGAGAGAGAGAGAGAGAGAGAGAGAAGAGGAGAGAGGAGAGAGAGAGATAAAGAGGAGAGAGAGAGATAAAGAGGAGAGAGGAGAGAGAGAGAGAGATAAAGGGGGAGAGAGGGGGAGAGAACAGAGCGAATGAACTGGAGAGAGTGGGGGAGCGCAAGAGAAGGGAGAAAAAAAGAGAAAGAAAGGGAAAGAGAAAGAAAAAGAGGGGGATAGGGAGAAGAAAGAAAGAGTGCATGGGGAGGGGGGAGAGAGGGGGGAGGAAAGAGGGCAAGAGAGGGGAGAAAAAGAGAGAAAAGAGAGCGCAAGAAAGGGAAAGGCTCAAGAGAGGGGAGAGAGAAAAAGGAGAGTGCAAGAGAAGGGAGACAGGGAGAGGAGAAAGCAAAACAGGAGAGACAGAGACCAAGAGACAGCGAGGGAGGTAAAGACAGAGAGAGAGTTAGACAAGAGAATCAGAGGGGAATCGTAAAGACAGAATGAGACTTGTATTACTTTTTTTCTGTGAATTTTGCTTCAAATTACCCCAGTCAGGTCAAGAACACTTACACACATTACAATAGAGTATATAGAACAAAAGATATAGATATAGATAGATATATATAGCTCCTGTGCAGTGCTAAAAGCTGACCTATAACATCCATTATCCCCCACCCTGTAGCTCGCGTTTTCAACTTCTTTGTTCCCTCCTGAAAGATAACATGAGCGCGAAAGGAAAGTGATGAGAACATGGACATACCACGTCGTTTTCCTTCTCATAGAAGTAGATGTATTTGTTGAGAATTTCTATGAAGAGCTGTACTTGAAGGGCAGGGTCCATGCACTGATTAGCAATCTTCAGAGCCTTCTTCAGACACTCCATAACGCGTTTGCCACTGTGAATCTACAATAGAACAAATCAGACAGGCGGTGATTGGAAGGGAACACTGGGGAAAGTTCGAGGTTTTCTAACAATTCTAAAACTTTCATCATATAAGATTGAATGAATCTGTATAAAAGAGAAGGGTACAATGTGTTGCCTGACCTGCAAACCTCCATATAAATATATATGTACTGATCTGGAACACTTCGTGACCTGCCTTTACTACCCTGGTGGATGTAAACAAGTAGCTGCCACTTCTTTACAATCCATTACCACACAAATAGCAATCCACTTCTCGGTAGGTCGATAAAAATACAACAAATCCATAACCTTAGTGTCCTCTTGGCTTTTCAGTGAAGTGGCATGCAATGTGAACAACAAACCATTATACCAGACCAAATATTATGTTCTGCTCCTTTTGTGAAGCCGTTCTCGCCTCCCCCTGACCAAAAAGAAAAGCCAAGAGAACAACATCACTAGAAATGAATAATCACATGGGGAGACTGTCTTCCCTAATCTAAGTCAATGAAAGGCTTCCTTCTCCAGCCCCTGAAATATTTCAGTATGATGGAACAATGCAATACACTAAGTATATGAGAATTTATTAAAGCCTGGAGCATCAACTAATACCATGTTTTGTTTGTTTTTTAAATATTGCTTTTCTCTTTTTATCCTTAAACGCATCACATAGCATTTTCTCAGAACAACCACAACATGCCTATAAAAAAAAAAAAAAAAAAGAATCGGCATTGCCTGTGCTTTGGGATAGCAAGATAGGATGACGCAGGAAAGCAAATTGGCAACAGGGAGAGAGATTTTCACTCCTCATCATCAAGTGCCTAAACCAGGAAATGCATGGAAGCATTACGAGATATGGGCCCCGATTTATGAAAGCTCTCCAAGGCTGGAGAGAATAAATTTTCAAAAGTGAAGCTGGGTGATCCAGAAAACATGGAATTAATTTTTAAAAACCATTTGCTAGCAAATGTTTTGAATTCTGGACCAGATCCATTCCAGGTTTGCTGGATCACCCAGCTTCACTGATAAAAGTGTATTCTCTCCAGCCTTGGAAAGTTTTCATAAAATCAGGGTCAATATCCCATTAATATAGAAAGCAAAATCTGCCACTACCTGTCCCCAAAGATCACCAAATTCCTTGTACAAGGTCTTATCTCTCGTCTGGACTACTGTAACCTCCTCCTCTCTGGTATTCCACTAACCCGACTCTCTTCTCTACAATCTATTATGAATGCTGCAGCCAAACTCATCCATCCTTCCCACCTACCCCATACACAGCCTTCCCACCTACCTACCCCATACACAGCTTTCCCCATCTCTCCTGCTGCCTCTCCTTATACTTCTCTTCATTGTCTGCCATTTCACCTGAGAATCATAATAATCTCCTGTGCTTTGCCTTCAAATCCCTCCACAGTTCTTGTCCCACTCATCATTCTCACCTGATAAGTACACCCCCTAGCCACTTTCTTCGCTCCAATGACCTACTAATGAATTCCTTACTCATAACGGCTTCAGGACTTTTCTAGAGTTGCCCCAACTCTCTGGAAAGGTCTTCCTCGCCCTATTCGGCTTGCTCCTACTTTCTGCTCATTTCAAAAAGCCCTCAAAACCCAACGCTTCCCCCTCACCTACCCGTCTTCTTCGGTCTCCTAAACCCCTCACCACTCACCCACCATTCCATATCCCCCCCTCCTATTGTGTGATACTTCCCCCACCTCCTAGATTGTAAGCTCTTCGGGGCAGGGTCCTCCTCCTGTGTCATTGTCTGTATACATCTGTCATTTGCAACCTCTATTTAATGTACAGTGCTAATATGTTGGAACTATATAAATGCTGTTTGTTATTATTAATAATAATAATAATAATATTAGCAACAACAATGTACACAACTGGAACATATGAAGAGGGTGACAATACTTGTGTAATTTTGCTGATTTTATCCCACTGGACTGCGGCCTTGTCAGCTCCTTGGAATAGGTTGAACATTTCTGGAATGGTCAAACACATCCGCAATGATCTGCTTTCTGTAAGGTAAAGAAAGGCCTGCACACAGTGCATCACCCTAAAGGCTGAACAAGAGACGCTCGCACTGGCTGAATGCAGAACATGACTTTCTCTACGTGACTTTACAGAGCGTAAGGCCTCATGTCCTTCAGAAACTCATCGCTGTGACCCCCTGACCACAATCATGATTCACAGAACGTGATGTACAAAAACACATAATTCAGTGTCCAATGTCCAAGAATAAACAATATTGTGCTTGAAACTTATGGCCAAACAATGCAAAGGCTTTCTTATGTCAAGAAAAACTTGGTAAAAGATAGCTAAGTATTAATGTTGGGCATGACAGAAATACCTGCCTTGTATATCGATTTCTGAATTGGCCAGACAGTCAAATACACAACATAATATTGAAGGAAGAACGTCAGAATATTAAAAGGTTGCCTGGTAAGATTCCAGTCTTGGCGAGCTTTAATAAATCAGGCCCAATGACTCTTTAGGCCAGGTTTTAGAGAAGAGCAGCTTGTGGTTTGCTGGTTGCTGGATTGCTATTTGAACTTTTCTAACTAGAAAAAGGATCTCCAAGACATCAGAAAAGCAGGATAGTACTGAAAATGAAAAAACATACAGTAGTACTGCGAAAATCCCCGCGCTAACCCTATACCCTGCAACTGCCCCGGTATCTTTTGGAGTGAAATTTGCATTCAGTATTAAAACCTAAAAATCAATTCACATCTTTTCAGAGTGTAACTTTAAGTGCTGAAACGTTATTGTACAACGCACTTTGCAGCGAGCAGGGAGAAAGGTCAGACAATAATAGGGTGTAAGAAGCAGCTAAATGGGCAGACCATACTCTACAACGTTTGGTTGGCGACAAAGTGCAAGGAGAGAAAAGCACTGAAGTGTTCAGCATGATATCCTGACTGGCCACCTCTAATGCATTTGCCATTAATGCTGCTGAAGCAATGGCTTTGGATATGTGACTGGATTATCCAAACGGAAAATGAGGGTTTTTGTGAGATGCTGAAAAACGTACTGGATAAATCTATTTCTATAAATCCTTTTGAATTCACAGCAATTATTGAATTAACAAGCGGTCTGGTAATGTGCTTTAAATTCAGCTTTGGGCAGGTAGGATAAAAACATCAATTAATTAAGTAGGACATTTGAAGTAAAATGAATAAATGCTATTTAAATGCAGCTACCTTAGTACATTAATGATGTTTTTATATCAGCAGTGCACTGCTAGGCTCAGATTTGTAGAGAAACAGGAGGGAGCAGGAGCCAATCAGGATCGTCTGCAGCGCACTGTGCGGCCAGTCTAAGGAATACACACAATTAGGCTGCATACACATGGTCAATAATTGTCGTTGGAAAGGATCTTTCATGATCCTTTCCAATGGCAAAAAACTGGACGATGCATGAATGAGCGCTGTACATACAGCACCGTTCTGCTCTATCGAGAGGGGTGGGGGGAGAACGACGGAGTGACACCCTGCTGCGATCTCTCCCCTTCACTTCTATTACGATCGTTCGTCGTTTGTAGAACTGCCAGGACGGATCCATGAACGACTAGCGCTGTACACAAGCCAGATTCTCGCTCGATAACAGCCCTAAGCAATTATCGACGTGTGTATGTAGCCAAAGTGTTGCTGCTCATTCACTGCCCAATCAGCAGGCTGTGGTGTGTTCTGGAACAAACTGTGCTGTCAGTCTAACAATGGAGAAAAGCTGACAGAAAGAAAACAACTCAACTGTCTCTGCACTGTTCTCAAGAGGCTAATGGGTGTGCTAATACAAAATATATGGCTGGCAGGTTGTGTGGAAAGTCTTTACCCCTTTTTAGGGGATCACTGTCTAAGTTGACCTCTTTCAAGAAGATATGCTCAGTGAGGGACATGTGTGACTTTAAATGGTTGGAATATGTTATCATTGGAGCAAAGGAAACAACTTGGCTGAGTGGTACAATGGCAATGTATACAAGCTGGATAAACGGATACAAAATCAGGATAGGTCTTCTCACCTCTTCCCCGTTCTTGTCCGTGTTACGGCCGGACCAAAAGAGGTGAGCCGACGTGCTTACGGCTCTGCACTGATCCGGCTTCTTCAAAAGTTTGGAGGCAGCGAGAGCACATTGCGTCCTCAGTGGCTCATGGTTCTCCTCGCTGAAACATTTCATCTTCTCAAAGGTTCCGATGATGAGAATAATGGCCGCCAGCTGAGCCTTGGAGTCACTGATTTCATCCTCATACAGTGAAAAGGCCTGCCCAAAACAAAGCCATCCCATTAGTAAGCGTAGCAGCATCCTAGTTTAATATAAAAATATACAACTTTAATGAATAAAGAGACAAACATTGAGCACAGATTCACTTCCATTGCACGGACAGGCTTTTTTTTTTTTTTTAAAGCTCATTTCCAAAATATTTTTTGGTTTAGGACCGAAGGGAAGAGGGTTAAAAGCCCTGTTGGATTTTTTCTGCTATGTGTCTTTCAATAGGAGATGCTATCAATCGCCTCCTTGGGTAATGGCACCTGGGGATCCTCTGGGTTCAGGCACCTGGGGATCCTCTGGGTTCAGGCACCTGGGGACCCCCTGGGTTCAGGCACCTGGGGACCCCCTGGGTTCAGGCACCTGGGGACCCCCTGGGTTCAGGCACCTGGGGACCCCCTGGGTTCAGGCACCTGGCACCTCATGGAGCTCTGCACAATAGCTTCTGTCAGCTTGCAATGACAAGGCCGAGCATGTATGGTCCTTTTTGGAAAGTCTGGTTTATGGCAAACAGAAAGTCATAACCAAATACAAGAAGACCTGACACTTCAACCGGTCTGTGAGTGTGGAGTTAGGAGGATCTAGCACAAAAAGTCTATAGATAGGTAAATTGTTAGTGAAAGTGACATATGCAGCCAACATTTCAGGTGAAAGGCCTTCCCTTCTGCAGGGAATACACAAGATATGCCAATATAAGGCTACGTACACGTCAGATGATTCTCATCCGATAAATCACCTCAGAACTAGTATCGGACGAGAATCTGGTGTGTGTACAATGCTCGTCTGATGTCATTCATTGATCCGTCCTGGCGGATCCACGAACGATCGCAATACAAGTGGAGGGGCGAGCGCAGTGGCGTGCCTCTCCGTTGTCCCCTGTCCCCTCTGCATAGAGCAGAAAGGTTTTGTATGAACAGCGCTCGTCAGTCTTTTGTTGTTGAAAAGGATCATGAAAGATCCTTTCAAACAACAATTATTAAATGCGTATACGTAGCCTGATAACAATAGGCCTTAGTCCGAAAATGAGGGGGAGTGTGTCCAACAAAATGATTTGGCTGCATATTTATACGACAAGTTCTCAAATAATTTTTAAAAATTACTAAGCTATATTATCTTTTTGCTAGGTGTTCCTAACTCCATGTTCTCCCCAGCCCCCTTTTAGGTGGGTGCACCACCCGGCATTTTTCAGCGATCACCCCGCTGTTTTTGGGTGGTTACTGAAAAAGTTGGGTCACTCTACAGAGGCTGCCACCTGTCTACAGCTTCCTTCTACCCTATTCTGGGGAATATATTGCTAACTTCACATCAAAGAAAAGACCATACAGCCAGTAGTAGTAGTAATAGAAGTATTATTAGTTCCAAAACTTATACTGGCAGAGTTGGGGTTTTGGGGTCCTGAGTGGGCTCGTCTCAGGATCAAGAAGTATCTGCACTGATGAAGTCAACAATCTCAGATTGCCTTGTGCAAGCACATCTGCAGCAATGTATTATAAGTCCCCGCTCCTCAAAACCTAGGTGCATTGCTCTCCCCAGCCCCTTTTAGATGGGTGCACCACCTGGCACATTTTAGTAACATCCCAGTTGTCTGAAAAGTTGGGTGACAATTCAGGGGTATGGTGTGTTTTTTGATGTAGCTCTTCAGGGCATTGTCCTCTCATCCTGTGTCACTGTCTATATTTGTCTGTCATTTGCAACCCCCTATTTAAAGTACAGAGCTGCATATTATGTTTGCCCTATATAAAAGCTAATTTCCAAAATATTTTTTGGTTTAAGACCAAAGGGGAGAGGGTTAAAAGCCCTGTTGGATTTTTTCTGCTATGTGTCTTTCAATAGGAGACGCTACCATTCGCCTCCTTGTGTAATGGCACCTGGGGATCGTCTGGGTTCTGGCACCTGGAGACCCCCTGGCTTCTGGCACCTGGGGACCCCCTGGCTTCTGGCACCTGGGGACCCCCTGGCTTCTGGCACCTGGGGACCCCCTGGCTTCTGGCACCTCTTCATAATATGTTTGCGCTATATAAATCCGGTTTATTAATAATATTAAAATGTAGAGGTAGCAGTATTTTCCCCAGAATAGGGTTGAAGGAAGCTGTAGATGGGTGGCAGTATGGTGATCCAACTATTTCAGTAACCACCCAAAAACAGTCGGGTGATGCACCCACCTACAGCTTCTTCCCACCCAGCTTAAAGCGGAACTAAACTCAAAATAAAAAAAATACAACACTTACCTTTAATCCGGCAGATCCATCGGGGGTTTCTCCATTTGGATCCCGCGTCATCCCAGTAACCTTCTTCAGCCCGCCGCTGACATCTTGTTTTCTCTTCTTCCACGTCACCCGATCTTGCACATTTTTACTTTAAATAAAACATGGACTACCCTTTTATGTAAAGTAAAAATTTTGAACTTAGGTCCGTTTTAAAAAAAATTTCTGGGAAGAATACTGAGGTTCAAATATCTTTCTTTGCAAGGCAAGAAAAAAAAAAACATGCAGTATGGGTTACAAGTGTTAAGGATGATATTATCTGCCTGGCAAGAATCTCTAAAACACATTTTTATTAAATTTAAAAACATATCTCATATCAGCTAAATGTACATTTAATCTTTCAAACTTAATTAAAAAGTCCTGGAAAAATCAGAAGGTGGAGTCCACAGGCAGACCGAGCTGCAAGATAATTAGAAGGCTACTTGGCTCCCCACCTAACGAATCTCATGGGGGTTTGTCATGAACCGTTAAAAAAAAAAATTACAAATTTTCAGAGAACAGCAATTTTCATTGACACAAATCTATAACTGAAAAGCCAGACACAACGAGGTCACCAGCCAAATGACAGCGAGAAAAATTGACAGGCACAGAAGGTCATTACCTGAGACATGAATTCATAGGCGACCGTCTCGTGGTTCTCGAATCCAATTTCCCCGGCTGCCAGAGCCCCTTGGAGGAAAAGTCGGAGGGGCTGCTCGGCCAATTCGGCTTTAATTAAGGCGCTGATGGTCTGATGCGCAAACGAGAAGATTTTCTGACACTTTTTATCCCACTTGTCATCCTGTTCGGGGACACAATGAAAAGAGAAGGAATAATGAGCCAAAGCGTTACAGCAAAACTATTCCCTTGTTTAAGTAAAGAATTGGAACGTCAGTCACAGAAAGGAGATGTTAAAGGTGTAAACTGAAATCAGTAACGATAAAAAGATAAAAATAATAACGTCATTAAAAAAAAAAAAAAAACAAAGTCTGTTTTTAAAAACTATCGGGTTTGAAAAAATGATTTGTCCATTTGGGTCTTTGTCCAAGCACTTTCTGTTATGTGGTGACTATGGGCTCTCAATGGTGCATTTTAGGCTTGTCATGTGCAGTCCTAGAGGTGACAACAAGAAACCGTGCAGGCCCAGTATACTGTTGTCACCATTACAAGAATGGTGCAGAGCGGTGATGTTCCAATGTGACAACACGTGCCCCGCTCTCCTAGTGTTGTCACGTTCACCCTTGATTGAACCTAAACTCAAAATTTTTACATTACATAAAATGGTAGACAACCCTTTTATGTAAAGTAAAAATAGTTTTTTTCAAAGAAACGGTGCAGCACTCTTTGTTGGCAATCAAGACAAAATGGGAGCCCAAAGCCTCCCAGGAACCTACATCATGAATCCCGGGAGGCTCTTAGCTGCTCTTTCTGCGCATGCCCTAATCTCGGGTATGCGCAGAAGGAGTCCTTTCATTAATGTAAGAAACAAATTGCCATCTCATGCATGCGCATTGAGATTGGCAACCTTTTTCCCTATCTACGTCACCCGATCTCGAGATGGGGTGACGTATGAAGAACCCGGAAGAAGAGAGAAGATGATGGCGGGACAACTGGGGACCCAAACAAAGAAACCTCCCGACAGATCTGCAGGATTAAAGGTAAGCGGGTTTTTTTTTGTTTTTTTTTTAGTTTAGTTCCGCTTTAAGACTGAGTACACACACTCAATTTTTGCACCGTACTATTCTATGGGGAGGAGATGGGGGCGAGCAAGCGGCACCCGGCTGTGCTCTTCTACCTTCACATTTATTGCCGTAATTTATGGATCAATCAGGACAGATCCATGAACGACATCTGGGGATCTCTGTACACATCAGATTCTCGTCCGACACAAGGCCAACCACTGGTATCAGGCAAGAATCAACGGACTTGTGCATATAGCCTTTGACTATAAGTGTGGGTGCTGGCACGCATTGCTCAGGGACGGTCTTCTGTTGGACCAGGGCAATCGTGCTGATGCAAGTGCATGTAGATAGGATGGCTGAAAGGAGGGAGAGGGAAAAATTGGAATGAAAATAAACCCTGGATTTCTTCATTTGCAATAGTGTTTTATTGATGACCAGTTGACCAGTTGGCTAGTAACTCACACCAAATCAAATCTTTATAATTGGAGAGAAAATTGAGGGGAAAAGAAGTTTCCCAAGTGATCTTGCCATTTGGTATTACATTTTAACACAGCCATGGCTGGAAAGAAAAAAAGAAAACACCCCTTTTCCCACAATATCAAATTCAGATTTGATGATCTCCCTGGACCCCCCATTGTTCCTCCTGCTGATATCCACTTATTACAAGATGCAAGGGGATGCACTGCAGGGGACAAATACACCTACAAATCCCAGTTTTACGTTTAGTTAAGGGTATCTTGCAAATGAAGTGTTGACCTGACAGTGCAGGAAGCAGAAGTATTCCCCGAACAGTTTACTTTACTGTGTGTTTCTTCTTTCACAAATATGAATCAACTTTACATTATTTTTTTTTTTGTACTGCACTTTCGGATCACAACTTGCGGAAAAATTTAGCAGTGGACAAGTACAAAGTGCAGAAAATCAAAAAGGAAATTACTAGACAATATGTGTAAGCAAGTCCTAAAAGGTTTATTACATGAGCAGTGCTTTGCATCCTGCAGGCTTTCGGTTATCTTTTTGGAACAAAAGTTGAAAGTGCCGATCTCGAGTTGCCATGGTAACTGCAGACCAACGACTCTAAAATCAGGAGCACCACTCAGCAAGTTTTTGGCATGACGCTCATCGATAAGCAATCATTGAAAAGCACTGCATGGAAGACAAAGTCCTTTCCCGCAGCTAGCAGCTATTATATAGCATATAGTTAAAAGCTATTGTATTTCACGCGTCTGTTCCTGTTTTCCTGCACCGAACAGAAATGCTCCAAAATGTGGTGGAATACTGAAAATAGCACAGGTTCAATCTTTGGACTACCACAAGTGCAACACAAGTACATGTCCAAGCTTTGGAACACCACAGGCCCAACACGGGCCCACGTCCGATCTTTGGGTTGCCACGAGTGCAACACAAGCCCATGTACAGTCTTTGGATCGCCACGAGCACACGTACAATCTTTGGATCGCCATGTGTGCAACACGAGAACACGTACAATCTTTGGACCACCATGTGTGCAACACGAGCACACGTACACTCTTTTGAGCTCCATGTGTGCAACACAAGCACATATCCAAGCTTTGGACCTACATGTGTGCTACATGAGCCCACGTCCAAGCTTTGGACCTACATGTGTGCAACATGAGCCCACGTCCAAGCTTTGGACCGCCATGTGTCCAACACAAGCACACGTGCCAGCTTTGGACCACCATGTGTGCAACACGAGCACACGTACAATCTTTTGAGCTCCATGTGTGCAACACAAGCACATATCCAAGCTTTGGACCTACATGTGTGCAACATGAGCCCACGTTCAAGCTTTGGACCGCCATGATTGCAACACAAGCACACGTGCCAGCTTTGGGTCGCCATGAGTGCAACACGAGCACACGTACGTTCTTTGGAGCACCATCTGTGCAACACAAGCACATATCCAAGCTTTGGACCACCATGTGTGCAACACGAGCCCATGTCCGAGCATTGGACCGCCATGTGTGCAACACAAACGCACGTCCCAGCTTTGGACAGCCATGTGTGCAACACAGGCCCACGTCCAAGCTTTGGACCGCCATGTGTATATCACAAGCACAGGTCCCAGCTTTGGAACACCATGTCTGTGTAACATGAGCACACGTCTATGTGCTGCACAATATGTGTGAAAGGGCCCTAAATAGCTTTTAAGTCTAAGTAACATTAAATCAAATGTTTATGTGACTTTGCTAACTTTCAATTTCAATGCAGACAGATTGGAACTAGAGGTGACCTCCAAAAACTGCAGACTCACAGCAACCAATCCTATTTAATCCAAAAAAACAAAAAAGTGAGCTCCTTCAGCCTGACTTTTTCATAATCCTATCCTGCTTTGTACCTTGTATCCCCAGCAGCAGAACAAATAGAAACATTAAAGTTACAATATCTTTGAACTTCTAAAATCCCAACCAATTTCATGCATGACAAAGCTGAGGAATTTTTCCCTAAAACTTACTTTAAAAACAACATGAATGCACTTGAAGACTGCCAGGAAAATTTACAATGAATCTGAGCACAGCACAGGGGCAGCTTCTGGTATTCTGTCTGTACATAATACATCCTGCTCTGAAGATCCTTTGTTATGTGTCACTTTTTTCAAAGATTATAGAGTAAAAACATAGAAAATATTGGTTTACAAAAAATAAAATAAAATCTGATACCTGAAATAGAGATCCACAACTTTTTACTCACCGCTTTAGAATTTTCTTTGTATCGGAAGGCGAGCTGATAGGCTGCAAACACTAAAGGAGGTAACGTGTAGCGAATCCGCTGGTTCCCGCCAGCACCAAAGTGCTTCCGAGCTGTATTGAGGATCTTAAAAGGAATGAAGAAAAGACAGAGGTATTAAAAAAATGTTCAACATGTAACTATAAAGTGACAGCAAGCCGTTATCACTATTCAGTAATTTGTTGTACCAAGCTGGACTCAGAATTTTTAAAGCGGACCTATCCACTCGATCTGTGAAAGTTCGGGTGACATGAAAAGAACCCAGAGGAAAGGTCACATACAGTGCAGGGTAACATATATATTGGAGGTATCACACTTATCTCTCTCCATTCCATTCTCTCGCTTATTACCTCCTCTTTCTTTCCACGCCCTCCTCTTTTACTCCCTCTTCCCTTATCTTTCCCTCTATCTCTCTCTCCCTTCTCCCTCCTCTCTATCCACGCTCTTCCTCCCTCTTTTTCACCCGCTCTCCCTCATTTTCCTCCTGTCTCTTATCCCTCTTTCTATACTTCCCTCGCTCCATCCCTTCCCTTCTCCATCTTTTTCTCTCCCCTCTCCATCTTTTTCTGCCCCTCCACTTGCTCTTCCCCTCGCCTTCTCATCCCCACTTTTTTCTTCCTCTCTCTCATCCCTTCTTCATCTCCCATTTTCCTCCCTCTCTCTCTCTTTCACTCTGCCTCTCACCTTGTACCTCTCTTTCTCTCTCCCCCTCACTTTATCTACTCTATACTTCTCTTTTTTTCCCATTCCTCCCTCCCCTCGCTCTCTCTCCTCCTCCTCCCTCCCCACTTCTGTGCCCCCTATTCTTCCACCTCTCTCCATCTGTATCTCACCTCTGCCTTTCTCTCCCCACTCTGTCCCAAGTCTTTTTGAGGAACAGTTTCCATAGAATTTTTTGTGAGTGTCAGCATCAAACGCCATTACTGGTTGGGACGGGGGCAGCACAAGCTAACTGACCTAGGGGTGCAAAAAGTATGCAGACCTAACTGGCAGGACCAGAGACCTAATTTTTCTCTGCCTTTGCTGTTGATGGTCTTGTCCTTCCCCCAGCCTGTGACTGTAGAACAGAGGTAGGCAAACTCTGGTCTTTAGGCCGGATACAACCTAGCCAGTTTTCCAGTCGGGCCCAACGACCCCCCAGTTATTTATTGTTGGATCCGGCCTAATTGAATTATCGCAAGTTTTCCCGATATCATCAAGTTCCCGCAAAGTAACCCCAATTACTATGCCCAAAGAGCAGAAGCAATGCGTAGCTACCAGTCTCCGGAAGGTTGACTTCGAACGTGGTGTCTTCAACCCCGAATGGACTGAGGAATTATTCTTTGTCCAACGCGGCAACAAAGCCCTGTGTTTAGTGTGCAAGGACACAAACAGCACTTTCAAGAGGTCAAATCTCAAGGGGTATTTCCATGACAAGCACGCGCACACATTCAGAGCTTACACCGCGGATGAGCGGAAGACTGAGGCTGCTCGCTTGCAGTTACGGTTGGACCTTTCCTTGGACACCTTGTTTCTTCTGGCCTAGTGTGCCTTCTTGACCTCCTCAAATGGCCTAGTAGTCCAAAAAGTTTTCTGACCCCTGCTGTAGAATAGTGATAAACTCACCTCTGTCAATCTCTTCTCTTTTCAAATGAGCACGCTTCTAGCACTAAAGCATAACCGACTAACTCTTTGTGCAGATTCTCCCCCCACCATACTAAACTCTAGTAAGAGGTCGATTGTAGATCAATCTCAGCTTTCTACATTGCTTGCATTTGGATTATTTTATATCTGTCTGACATTACGTTTAAAAAAATGTAACTCAGACTGTGAGCAATCGGCAATTCATCATCTGGTTCCTTTCAAAACAAAACACTGATCACATCTTCTCCTGAATTAAATGGTATAAACTGCTAATTTTTACAATATACACACGGCAGGGCCAGACGAGGTTGCTAAGATACATTAACATTTAGCAAATGACTTATTCTCAGCTACTGCCAGGAGGATTTACTGCAGGGAAACATATGTTTTTGGCAATAGGGAAGCATATTTGGAAAGGTGTAAATAGACGCAGTTCATGGTAATGCCAATTATAGCCGCAGATTGAGAAAACGGTGTGGGCTGTCCTCAGTGGCGGGTTGTACAGAAACATCTTAAAGCTCGGAGAACGATACCGTAAATGTGATCAGATCGCAGTAACCTGCAAGAGTTGCCTGCAGTTTCTTTCTTTTTTTTATTGCCGGAAAAGCATATTAATATCAATTATGTCACCCCGAATCAAAATTGCTAGCAAAGTGCCTTGTAATTTTCTACATAAAATATATAAACTGCTGAGAGATTAACACGAGAACAAAAAAAAACTAATGTATGGCCCCCTCCAGGATTCGATACAGCAAAATGCAGAGTGGATCTGAAATTCAAACCCACGTTTAGAGCTTCTCGAGAGAATAATAAAGCGAACACTTTAAGCTCATTTATAACGAAACAATTTTAATGTAAAAAGTTCGCTTATGTGACATGTTAGACTTATATCAAGTATGCCGTGTGCTAGTGTTTTCAATTATGTTTAATTGCTCTTTTATTCTTATTCTCTCTGCTTTTGTGTCCTATTTGTATGGCCACTTGTTGCTGGCTTGCTGTGAAGTACTTCTACGTAGGTGGCCACCATCTACTGACAGAATGACAGCTGGAATTGCTGTAAACTAGCCTTTCTCTAACAGGTTTCCATGGATCTGTAGGGTTCTTTTCACACTTGCTGAAGGTTTCTTGAAGTGAGAAAAACCTGGGCTGACCCCCAATGTTAGGGGTGATTTTCATTTCCTGCTTTTTTTCAGTATCTCCCAGTATCACCCACAGGGATTGGTAGATTCCAGATAAATGTAGTTTCTGGTTGCTTGAAAGTATTAAAATTAACATTTAATATAAAGAGAGGTTCAATAGCAATGCAGTAGAGTGTATGCAGAGTATCACCTATTACATCAAATATACCTGTCCTGTACAATCAGAACTGTAATATCAGAATCCTCCAAAAAGCACAGGGCAGTGTAATGGTAGCAGTGGAAAGAAACTTCATACTTTCTTTCAACTAGCCAGAATATGCCAAGTTATTTTTTATTAAACAGGATATATATAGCGTCAACATATTCTGCAGAGATGTACATTAAATAGAGGATGCAAATGACAGACAAATAGACAGTGACACAGGAGAGGACCCTGCCCGGAAGAGCTTACAATCTAGTAGATAGGGGAAGTATCACACAATGGGTGGGGGATATGAAATGGTGGGAAGTAGTGACAGTTTCAAAAGACAGAAGAAGATGGGTAGGCAAGTTTTAAAAAATGGGTTTTGAGGGCTCTTTTAAAATTAGCAGAAAGTAGGAGCAGAATAGGACGAGGAAGACTATTCCAGAGAGTTGGAGCAGCTCTAGAAAAGTCTTGGAGCCGTGTGTGTAATGAGGTTATGAGTGAGGAAGCCATTAGTAGGTCATAGGAGGAGTGAAGAAAGCGGCTAGGGGAGTATTTTTCTATCAAGGCAGAAAGGTAAGTGGGGCAAGAACAGAGGAGAGATTTGAAGGCAAAGCACAAGAGCTTGAATTCGATTCTCAAGTGAAATGGAAGCCAATGAAGGAGCAGTGGGAAGGCTGTGTATGGGGTAGGTAGGTCTTTGGGGACAAGTAGGGGCGGATTTTGGAGATGGTGGCTCAGTGGTTAGCACTCTGGCCTTTGCAGTGCTGGGTCCCAGGTTCGAATCTCGACCAGGGCTCTATATTCATGGAGTTTGAAGGTTCCCCCTTTGTTTGCATGGGTTTGTTACTCAGGTTTTCTCCCACATTCTAAAAACATGCAGTGAGGTTAACTGGCTTCCATCCCAAAATTGACTATGATGGGGACATTAGATTGTGAGCTCCTTTGAGGACAACTAGTGACATGACTATGGACTTTGTACACCTCTGTGTAATATGTTGGCGATATGTAAATACTGTGTAATAATAATAGGGTAGAAAACTGTAGGCATGAAGTAGAAGTAAAATCTTTTTGGAGAATCTAATTTAGTTGGAAAACTCCAAAAAATAATCACCAGCAAATATTCCATCGCACGGGTTTTGTTCTGTAATGAAGCTCCCTATTTGCATTATAAAACTCTCTGGCTCTGGCCATCTCTGCAGATCCTTGTGTTAATTCCAAACTGCGATTGATTTCCTACTATGTAAACCAGTCATGATACCAAGGGGGGCTCTCCTGCAAATGCTAAGTGATTCATTATCTCATTCATTACCTATTTAATTGGTTTGGATTGATCAAACAGCTGCCGGCAGGGACCAGGCAAGGATTTCCACGAAAACAAAATGGCCCCTAATTCCCAGCCTGCGCCCGTTTTGCACTGGAGACGCTACTCTAATTAATTCCTGTGTTTTTGTCTTCTGTTTCCATTATGGCCTGTTCTGTTTCCTATCAATTCCAGATGTTTGGCATGTGCTTAAACACAGGAATGGTTTTTAATGTACTGGATAGCAAAGGAATTTATAGAATATAAAACAATCCACCCCTGCACACCTATTGAACATTTATCTGAACACAGGGTGGCAAACAATAGAAAACCTTTTATTTTATATTCTAAAATGCATTTGTTCTTTAAACCAAATGTAAATCCAAAGTATTTGTTTTATATATTATGTTTTAGAATGTTTTTTGCTTTTATGTGTCCCAATAGGGAAGATTTCTCTTCACTTAAATGACAAAAAAATAACACAAAGAAAGAATTTCTCTATTGTAAATTAAAATGTTGTTTTTGCCAATTTTGTTGTGTGTTACTCCTAGGGGGAATCGCCCACCATTTTACTGCTGTCATAATAGCAAAAAGGGAAAAATCACCAAATGGAAATGCCTATCCAGGAACTAGGAGAAAATCCCTGGGTAAATCCTCAATATCTAAATTGGATTTCAAATACTTTAAAAAAATTGATTTCTAAATTTTCTCCAAGAGAGATGATGAAAAATCTCAATAGGAAACAAAATCCTTGTTTAAAAAGGCATTGGTCTTAGATATACAATAAAGAAGGCCAAGCCTATAGAAAGGCATGAGAATCTCTGCATGCACATTTAGCGTAAAGTACTCTTCACATAGGGGCTGTAACTGAAAATCCACCACTGGGTATGGCTGCAAATACCTGAGCATGCTATATAGCTCTGCTATGCCTGATATTTATGTGTGCTCCTTGTCCATTATAATCAGCCCACTTGGCAATGGTAAGCTTCCACCGCATGTAGATGTCACCTGTTACCTGACCATACGCTTTTGGATTGCCCATCTACCTCTGCTTCTTCTCCAGCCTGACCTCTGGATTAAAATTTTGCATACCATATCTATACATTGCTACCCCCACTTAATTGCTACCCTGACCCTGGCTTTATACAATGATGTTCTGCTGATCTAGCCCGTGGTCTACTCTGTCAAGTTTTCTGTGGTCCTGGCTCTACCTGGTATCAATGTCCCCCCACACAGACATTTTTAGCTGGGTGCACCACTTTTCAATAACCACCGGGCTGATTTTGGGCGATTACTGAAAAGTTAGGTCACAAAACAGAGGCTGCCACCCGCCTACAGCTTCTTCATACCCAACGTTAAATAATTTCTAGGGAGAAAACCAAGCATTGTCAGTTGCTTGTTGTCTTCATTTTTTGCCTTAGGGCCGATATCGGACGAGAATCTGGTGTGTGTACAGAGCTCCTTGCCTTTCGTTCTGACAACTATCCCGTGGATCCACGGACGATGAACGATCACAATGAAAGTGAATGGGAGAGAGCACACGTTCTCTCCCTCTCCTCTCCATAGAGCAGAACAGCGCTCGTTCAACGACAATTATTGCACATGTGTGCCTTAGGCTCACCAGGCCCATAAATATAAGAACTTGCTCTTATCATTGTGTTCTCCAATTTGCTAATAACAAATACTTTACTTATATCACTATTACCTCACAATTCGGTTGCAGAATTACAATCCGGACAAGAATGTAAAGAGTGTTTCCTATGCAATAGGCTCCTTTGCTTCAAAAACGTTAGCATATACTTATACTGATGTAGGTAAGAGGTAATCGCAAACAAGCAAATCATCGATTAATATGTTAAACAACATATGTGGTGTTATTCTACAGCTGCAAATAACTGAAATATTAATTAAAACACAGTACGCATGCTGGGGGATGCTGCAGCGTGAGTCCATCAACACTAACTGTGCATTTGGATGTTATACCCTATTTACAGTGCAGGACTGCATAATATGTTGGTGCTATATAAATCCTGTTTATTAATAATATGGTAAATGAACAACAGCACTGGGCACTATAGAGTGCTGCAGCAATAAGTAATGGTCACATTAACGCAGATATAACAAAGTGTGTTCCCCCCAAACCCTTTTAGCTGGGTGCACCACCCAGCACCTTTGGGAAACCACCCGGTTGTTTTTGGGTGCTTTACTGAAAAAGCTGGATCACAACACAGGGGCACTGGACAGTTGAAGAATAATGCTTTAGATTAAAGAAAAACCTGGATCACCCAGGTTTTTTGAGAGCTTTAATAAATCAATGCCCAAAGTTTCCATGTAGAGAGGAAGTGATTCATGTATCACAGCTTCTACTTATTTTGCATAATTTATCAGACTAGATAGCTATCAGTTTTTGTCCTTTTTCCACTTTTATACCACATAATACAGAAAATGGAATTTTAGGTTATTTTGTCCTAAGCAGACCCCCCTCAGCTGCTTCCAAAATTTCAGCTTTCGGATATATTTTTTGCAGAGTAAATGGGAAGAGGAAAGGCTCAGAGAGGAGGGATGAAATAAGCTCAGATATGGAGTTTGACCATTATTCAGTGCACAGGGGACACTCGAAGAAAATTGCTTCTATTCAATGAAAATGAAGTGCTGTCAGCAGCTTGTGTTCAAAAGATAAACCACTGCTGGAAATGTTACAAGTCTCGGCAGGAGAAGACTTAATCAATGCCTTCCTGCTGGAAGACGAGCGGTGTGAACGGACGCTTGCTGACCTCATTTAAACCCGAGCTTCAGAAGAAACCTGCAAACTCAATCTCGCTAAGATCTGGATGTTTTGTCCCGCTTTATATTTGATCAACTGTTAAAAAAGAAAACCTATTTAATACACAAAACCCAAAAGTAAAGGGGTCTCCTAATAATGGAGAGCCGATATTGACGCTCCATGCAATCCATCCCATATGGAAAGTAAAATACCGGGATCAGTGGGAAGTCAAGAAAGACCTGCAGAGTTCTCGCTGTTTCACAGAAAACCTTATGATGGAGAAGAACCAGTCATGTGATCGTTATTTTTTCCTTTGCTCTCTTTAAAGCAGAACTTTCATTTAGCTATGTAGTGCTGCCCAGGTTACAGAGTCCCGAAGCCAACACAGCACATTTGTATTGAACATTGCTGAGCTTTAAAAATGTTCTATTTTTGCCTCTAAACCGCTGCTTTTAAAAATAGCCCAGAAAAGAATTTTGATTACTCAAGTTGCTGCAAGACAACTAGAACAAAAGATAAGCAATAGCAAAAAAGTTCATTATTTTTATCGAGCATTAATTTAGCGCTTTGCACATTCATAGTCTTGGGGGGCTCACAATGTCCCTACCATAGTCATATGTCATTACAGTTTAAGGTCAATTTTGGGGGGAAGGCAATTAACCTAACTGCATGTTTTTGGAACCCACACAACACGGGGAGAACTAGCAAATTCCATGCAGATAGTCCTGGCCGAGATTCAAACTTGGGACCCAGTGCAGCAAAGGTTAGAGAGCTAACCTCTGAGCCACCATGTTTCCCCTTTAAGAGTCCTTAAATGAAGCAATGAAAACAATCATTATAGCAAGTGCATCCTTATAGCTTAACAACTCCCTAAATATTTGCAAATGCCACTCCCTTGCCAAGACCCGAAGAAGGGGAGACCTAGAAGTGTAAGAGATTTACTGTGGCTAAATGTTATAGTAAAAAGTCACACATATTTCATATTCTGCATTAAAAATTTCAACAATTTTAAATATTAATCAAACTCTACTAGAAAATGTAGTCATAAATCTATCCAAGGTACAATGTCATATTTAAAAATGGAAGGACCCGACGCGTTTCGCAAGTGAATCCTGCTTCCTCAGGGGAATTCTGTATAGAATGGAAAGTATAAAAATGATTACATTATTAGGCTTCAGACACAGCAAGGTGCAAACGTAAAACCAAGAGCCTCAATTTAAGCTGGGGGCCTATTAATTCATCAGCAAGAGTCTATCACCGCGATTAATGCCTGCATCAGTCGCCTCACAGCAGTAAATTCAGATGAGACTTTCTTGCATTTTTCTATTTGGGTTTTCTATTGTGTACACCATGACTGTGGTGAAAGACTCTTGCATATGAGTTTAATGGTGTAATTGTTTTTATACGTTCCATTCCATACAGAATTCCTAAGTGACCGATATTGTCCTCAGGAAGCAGGACTTACTTGCAAAATGCATGCGATCCTTTCATATGGGCAACTTGAATTTGACATTGTACCCTTGGATATAGCTATGTCTACATTTGCTGTCTGTGTTTACTGTATTTAATTGTTGATATTTTATTGCAGAATATGAAATAAAATTTGTGACTTTTTACCACAACATTTAGCCACATGCAAATCCTTTACTCTTCTAGGTCTGACCTTCTTCAGGTCTTTGTATTTATTAATTATTAATAGTAACGTGGCACATTGACTTTTCCCTTTATTAAAGTTTATGTAAAATTTAAATCACTTTGCCTATTTAGAACAGAACCCCCTCCTATATCCACTGTCCTAACCCTTTTAAAGACTTTTTGACCTGAGGTTTGGTATTGGAGTTATATAGGTTTGATATAATTCATGTGTTACTCTATATGCAAAATGTCGAATACCCAAAAGAGGACCAGACACAGCAGCGATGAAGTGAAGAAGGGGAGTGAAAGTGAATAAGGGTTTGAAGAGACTTTGCATTGTCATGAATGTTTGAATTAAGGGTGTAAATGCTAAGATTGCCAAAATGGCTATTCAAATACTTTCCGAAAAATTGAAAACCTGAAAATTGTTTTTTTTCTGTGCAGCACAAAATGATGGCTTTCTCCTATAATGCAACCTGACAAGAGGTCTATCAAAAAAAACACCACGCGTCGACACCCAGAACGAGCGTCTCACTCAGATCCGACATTCAGTGATCTCAGAATATGATAAAGGATATTAAAAATGAATAGACAGGGTGAAGAATGAGGATATTGGATGCTAAAAAAGTAATTTACTGCAAACACAAAGGGCTCTAAGCAATACACACAATGAAAGCAAATATTCCTGTCCAGGATAATAGAGCCAGATCTTTAACAACTGGGATGCAGCTGTCATTGGGTGAATATTCTGGTTAATTGTGCTGTCACTCATTCATTGTGCTGTCACTTTCGTGGAAAACTACAAAAATTGAAAGAGATAATTTATTCAATGCAAGCATTTCGTTCTAGCATACAAAATGATGTTTTAAATAGGAAATAACATGGTTTAAGAGAACCGGTCTTGCTTGCCAAATTTAAAGCTGGGAAGGACCCTGAATCCCAGATGCAAGCTGAACGGAAAGTGCAAATATAAGTTCCACTTTTAAGAATCCGTGATTTAGCAGTACAGTATTGCAGAAAGGGGCAGGCAATGTCTCCTCTGCATTAATCCCTCCTACCCGCCTGATTGCTCCAGATATCAAAAAGTTTTTATGAACAACAGAGTTCACGAGAGTGGGATTTTCAAGGGCTACATGATTAAAATCCAAACATTCTTTTTTGTACAAAAAATATTAAAACATTACGATAAAATCCAGAGGTGTCATTTTATATCTACATGGGTTGATCTCAGTGGTATAACAAAGTAGAATATTGAATATAATACATATCAGCCCTCTAGAGGGGGAAATTTCATTAGATGCATTTCGCAGCAATATGGCCGCTTCCTCAGGAATGAACAGAGACTGGTGTTGGGCATGTGAAGCGGAAGTGTTAAAAGCTGAACTAAACAGCACTTAAAGTGGACATATCATCAAAATTTTTACGTACATAAAATGGTAGACAACCCTTTTATGCAAGTTAAAAAGTAATTTTTTAACCCTTTATTTACTGCGGTGGAAAAGAATGGGAGTGCAGAGCCAGCTGGGATACCCACATCAATTATCCCAGCTTCTGGCTGCTCCTTCTGCAAATGCCTGATCTCGGGCACAGAGCCCGTTTTTTCTGGAGCTGTCCTTGTTTGGGTTCCTCGCCGTCCTGTAATCCACCTTCGTCATGACGCAGAGGAAGAGTTGACGTCACCCAATCTTGCACTGTGCAGGAGCAAAATCAGGTGGCGTGGCATGCTCTAAAAGGAGACAAAAAGAGTGCTGATCCCAGTGTGTATGTATGAGATCGGCATTTTTTTTTTCCTAATACAGGAAAAGCCTCTTCTACACATGCCCGAGATTAGGCATTTGCAGAAGGAGCAGCCAAAAGCCCCCTGGGATAATTGATGTGGGTATCCCAGGCTCTCCACTGCCATTCTGCCTTTAACACCACAGTAAAATAAATTACTTTTTAGGTTACATAAAAGGAATATCTTCCATTTTATGTTAAGTAAAAATTTTGGGCATAGGGTCACAAGACTCACTGAAAAAATTTACAGATGTACATATTGCAAACGTCTGTTTAGAGGTCTGCCTTGAGCACAATTTTACAGTGGAAGTGAACCTCACTATAGTCACCTTTCCCACATTCCAACAGGACGCTACCATCTTCTTTCTCGATCCGATCTTAGGGCCATCATGATTGGCCGGGATAACATAACCCATTCACTGGCACCTGGGAGTTCATTCATTCCCAAAAAGTAAAGGGGAAGACTGCCAGGTATGCTGGCATGAGTCGCTCGGCTTTTTTGACAGTTCAGTGTTCTCCCCAGCACTTTTTAGCTGGGCAAACCACCCAGCACTGTTCAGTGATCACCTGGCTGTTTTTTTGGTGGTTACTGAAGAGTTGGGTCACAATACAGGGGCTGCCATCCCCCTACAATTTCTTACCACCCGCATTAAAAAAAAAAGTTCTGGCTTGAATGCTGCAGTTCTAGGCTGCTGAGTAATCAGGCAGGTGGAAGGGAATATTGCAAAAGAGACATCGCCTGACCCTTTCTTCAGCAATCTCCTGACAGATATTTTTTTTTTTAAAGAAGGACTTACATTCCACTTCAAATAAACTATTCAGGCAAAAAGTCCCTGTTAACTATCGCAATTGGCAGTCACTGACCTGAATGAACATTACCAGTGCGGGAAAAGAAACATCCAACCTCAGAATGACGAGACAAGTAGCACTCATCGCTGATCTTATGAAAAGGATTGTTAGAATTATTCTCTGCCAGAGCATAGAGGACAGCAAGGTTCAGGACATTATATTCCCAACACAAAGTCAAAGAACAGATAAAGCTCCAAGTTTTTATCTGCTTCGATTTTACATTCTCTTGTTTCTTCTGCCCACTTCATTAAAAAGCCAAATGACATTAAGAAATATAACCTGCTTTTATTACAAACCTTATACATAACACAGTACGGTCATCACCGGGAGATGGTGCTTCCCCGAGCACTGCAGGCAGATTTTGGTTGGTGGTAGGGACAGGCAGGGTGCTATGCAAAGCAATACAACTTCTTCCTCAAGTCCCTGGTGCTAGCAGTGGGTTGACTTTCAGCAGGATTTATGCACAAATACCTTTTTAGTTGGATGTTAGTCTGGAGGAATAGGAGTTTCTAACCATGAAGACTGCCTAAGGTATAGCAAGACCGGAGAAAAAAAAAAGCTATGCTGGCATTCAGTAGGAAATATAATGGTCTCTGGTTGCTGCAGTTTCTATTGCACAATGTGGAAAAAAAGGCATGTCTCTTAATTCCATGTATTTCCCAGGTTTGCTGGATCCCCGGTATCTTTTATCTGGGATATTTGTCATTAAATATACGATTGTCATCTTTCAGAGATGCATGTTTCACCCCTCATATATGATGGTCCTGAAGAAGCCGTCATATCCTGCCAAACGTGTTGAGCTTTTAAGGAATTAATTATGCTAATGATTGTATGTATTACAATCTATTGGATGTCGCAAGTGTACATGTATGTACATAGCCTACCTTGTGTACAATGGAGTTTTTTTAATCGCTTTGGATGCTGTTGTGAAATAAATAACCTCATAGTGTGCTGTGAAATCAGTGTAGGAATTCCAATGCAGGAGAGGAACCGATACAACTGTACAAACTTAAGAGAAAGCTGAAGGTCAGATTTAAGATCAAGCTGATTCTGTACAGGCATGTCCCTTAAATCCATCCATTTCCCAACGTTGCTAAGTAATTATCTGCAAGCCAAAATTAGAAATCTGCAATGCGTCCCCTTCTACAGCACATATCTTCTTGTAAATAGAATAACAGAGCACAAAACAGTGATTCAAAAGATTCCAGAATAAAATCAGTTTTATGTTCTATAAAAAAAGAACTGCACAACCATTGTAAAAATATCAGAAATATTTTTTCTTGGTAAGTGCAGTATTCCAAGTATTCCACGCTCATTACCTTTTTACAGAGATTAAAAAATCCTTATTCTCAGGAGGTGGGGGCCTGCTGGTAGTGCATTGATATATGAGGGCACTATGTAATGATGGTTTGGCGATTAGGCATTCTGGGTTGATTGACTGTATTGAAGTGAAAACAAGGTTGTTTGTATGTACTACTCTATAAGATATACTTTTTGCGAATTGTTCATACTATGTTTTCTATCCGATTTGTTTGTGGTTGTTCCATTTTATTGGAAAATGTATTTTTACAATAAAAATAAAGTGTTTAAAAAAAAAGCCCTAATCTGCTATTCTCTACCTGTTTGAGACTCAGACATGACAGTTATGTAGGTTATGGTGACTGGGTCGTTCCTGGCTGCTCTCACAAATGACACAGAACAGCCTGTGCTGCAACCTCTCACTTTCTGACAAATTATAAAGTAGAAATGTTGCAGTCCGATTACCAAGAAAGAAATCTTTCAGCAGCAGACTGATGCCTTCATCTCAGCCTAGAAAAGTTAGGCTATGTACATACTTGCTTCTCAACCGATTATCGCCTCAGAGCTAATATCAGATGAAAATCTGACGTGTGTACAGCGGTAGTCCGACGTTGTTCGTGAATGATGAACGATTATAATACCTGTGAAGGGGAGATAACGCAACAATCCCAGTGGTGCTCACTTGTTCTCCCCTTTCCATAGAGCAGAACAGCACTCATTCATGTATCTTTCAGTCTTTTGTCTTTGGAAAGTATTGTGAAAGATCCTTTCCAACGACAAAAGTCTTACATGTGTACCCAGCCTTACTGATGGGAGCCGACACAAAGCTTTTAATGAAGAAAGGTAAAGCTATGTACTGTTTATGTATATTGTAACATGCAGTGTTCTCCCCAGACCCCTTGTAGCTGGACGCACCACCCGGCACTTTTTGGCAACCACCCAGCTGTTTTTGGGTGGTTACTGATGAGTTGGGTCAACATTCAGGGGCTTCCACCCGCCTAGAATTTCTTCCCACCCAGCTTACAAAAATTTCTGGGTTGAGCACTGACATGTCTAGAAATAGTTATAAAGTTGCTGAAGGATCCACTTTAAAGTAAAAGTCCTGTCACCATAGCATACCAATCAGTATTTATTATTGCGAGAAAATCCAGTATGAGGAGCTGGGGATTGCACTACTAAGGAAATCCCATTTTTCCTGCTGGCTTTGTTTTTAAACATTTAAAAAATGTAAGGAGTAGCAACGATCCCACATGAAAAGCAGGTGGGTGTGCATGGGGTTCAGAACACAGAACTATGCAGAGGGATTCAGCGGCTGGAGATGACAGATGTATGAGTGACTCAGACCAGCACAAACTCATATTCAGCAGACCTATTGTTGGCCTGGCACTTGTATCCAAATATGAAAAATAAATGCAAGGCCATAAACATAGCACACTTCCAGAGTAGGAAAAGTTAGTGAACATAAAATGCAGAGAATGAATTGGTACAGAAACTCAGGAGCAATAAAATGTAACACATAAATCTCCTCACCAGGTACTGTTGATCTGGATCATCAGACCGTAATAGGTGAATAAAGCGGCCCACAAGGCCTTGTTCTTCTGCAAAGTCTTCTGGATCTGGGTCTTCGGCTGGTTGGTCTGGTTGGTCTTGGATCAGGGTTGATACTAAGTTCATGATGGCGTCCACCTGCCAGACAAAAAAAAATGATCATGTGCTTATAAGCTGGAGAACAGCTTTAGAAGTGTTCTTAAGAAAGACCAAAGCCCATAGACAAATACAAAAGTCTGTTTTCAATTCTTCTTAATATAAATGCAAGTACAGAAAAAAATGGTATGAACATTACAATGGAAAATCCGCTAGTATTCTGTTTTTTAAGCTGGGTGGGAAGAAGTTGTAGGCGGGTGGTGGTCCCTGTATTGTGAACCAACTCTTCAGTAACCAACCAAAAACAGCCGGGTGGTTACTGGAAAGTGACGGTGGTGCGCCCAGCTAAAAGGGTCCAGGGAGAACCCTGTGCTTCATTATAAGGGTTTACAATAACTGTTGGATGGTTCACCAGTGTCTTCTCCTTGCATGGCAAGCCAATGGTGTGAGAAGAGTCAACCAGTCTGAATGGTGACGCTTTGCATTAGTCCTAACCTGCTCCATATAAGCACACATTGCTAACTAAACATCTTCTAAGAATACATTCTAGTGTGTGAATGTAATGATGCCCAGTGTCCTCTGCAACCCACATACTGTAAAGCCCAATTCATCCAAAAAAATATACAATAAAAAATGTATTTGTTTTACAATAGCATCCAAAAAGCTATAATAATTAAAAAACTCCAATGTACACTTGTGACATCCAATAGATTGCCATAACATTTAGCATGATTCATTGCTACCCTGTTTCCCCGAATATAAGGCACTCTCTTACATTTTTTGAAATGCCAAAATATGCCCTGGGTCTTATTTTCAGGGGATGTCTTATTTTTCCATGAAGAAGACTACAGTACACATTTATTGTTGAAAGTCACTCATGATCACTCACACGCTGCAGCCAGCATAAAGGACACACACGCAGGATCAGATATCTGGAGCTGTCTTATAAACGGGTGAGTGTCTTATTTTAATTATTTTTTTAAAAATCGGGGGTGGCTTACTTAATGGGGATGTCCTAAAATCGGGGAAACACGGTATTACACCTCAGAAGCTCAACGCGTTTCACATGATATGACCGCTTCTTCAGGAGCATCATATACAAGGAGAAAGCAAGCATTTCTGAAAAATAATTTATCTTATATTTAGTGACAAATATCCTAGATAAAAAATACACTTATGTAACTTTAAGTTAAAATAATCATATAGGGCCTGATTTTTTAAAGCTCCTCAAGGATGGAGAAGATACATTTTCATCAGTGAAGCTGGGTGATCCAGCAAACCTGGAACAGATCTTGTCCAGGATTGAAAACATTTGCTAACAATTGGCAAATGACTTTTAAGAAATCCATTCCAGGTTTGCTGGATCACCCAGCCTTATTGATGAAATTGTATCGTTTATGAAATTGAGAGCTTTAATAAATCAGACAACAGCTTATCTGTCCCGAGAACTGGTCAGCAGAGGAGGGCAATCTAAAGCCACAGACAAGGATAAAAAGACTCAGAGACAATCCATTACTATTGTATGTAGTTGCAAAGTGACATACTCCGGTATCTTTTACCTAGGATATTTGTCACTAAATAAATATACGATTATTACCTTTCAGAAATGCATGCTTCACCCTGATATATGATGGTCCTAAAGAAGCTGTCATATCCTGTGAAATATGTTAAGCTTTTTATGAATGAATCATGCTCAATGTATGGCAATCTATTGCCATGCCAAGCAATATAATATATTTAGTGATTTGCCAAAAGAAAAAAAAAAAACTCTCTTCTTTTTTGGCTTCTATGTTTTTGTGTCAAGAAGGTTCAATTGCTAAAACTTGGGACATGAAGTGAAAGAAGGTAAATGGGACTTAAGAGAAATAAGCACCAACATTACCTGTTCCTGAGAACCAACTTCAGTATTGTACTCCAAGCCACTGCTCAGCACATAGCAGCTCATACTCTTTCTAGACTCATAGTCAAAGTACTCGAAGAGCGGATGGAAATGTTTGAGCTTCAGAACGGTCAGAATATTGTTGTACGTGTCCACCGGAATCTTCAGAAGTCGGGTAAGCTCCTTAGAAACAGCGCTGCTGGTGGCGATGCTAAATGAGAAAGGCAGAGATTATGTTCAGCTTTACAAAGACTTTTTCTAAGACTTACAGCTTAATAAAAAAATATTCTGCTTAAAACAGCATGGTCAGTATAAAAACAATTTGTTTTTACTGAAACATTTTGTATTTACTTGCTGAAACGACTTCCTGAGGCAGCCGATTCCACATTTTCCCAGACCTTACAGTGAAGTATGCCTTACTTATCCGGAGATTAAACTTTTTTCTTCCAGACGCAGGAAGAATAGATTCAGTCTCCCCCCTCCTTAACTCTCTCCTCGTAGTTGAGCTCCTCTATTCCTTTTATTTGCCCTTCTCTGCACTCTCTCCAATTCCACAAAATCCTATTTTGTGAACTGGTGCCCAAAACTGGACTGCATATTCCAGGTGAGGTCTGACCAATGCTTTGAACCTCTAGAGGCAGGATTATGTCCTCTATCTCTACAGTCTATTCCTCTTATATTACAAGAACGTACTTAATTTACAATAGCATCCAAGATGCTATATCAATTAAAAACTTCAATGTACATTTGTGACATCCAATACAGTGTTCTCTCCAGCCCCATTTAGCTGGGCGCACCACCCGTCAATTTTCAATAACCACCGGGCTGTTTTTGGCTGGTTACTAAAGAGTTGGGTCAGAATACAGGGGCTGCCACCTGCCTACAATTTCTGATTATCGCACATCACAATACGGTTATATGAACCTTTATGCAGTTACATTATTAACCCCTCGCTAGATTATACTATGTATAGTATGCACTAACCCCTGCCTTGTGAAATGGTAAACAAGGCAGAAAGAAACCATATTTATATGTTTTGTATGTGTATTGGATTGTTTATTGGTTATTTAATATTCAAATCAATACACTTTACCTATTGTATGAAATTTTAAGAGCCTCAAACCTCTTTCTTTTCTACACTCATTCACATTTGATTTTTTCTAGAGGTGGCTCACATTAATACCCGTATTATACAGTAAGGAGAAGGAATACATACCTCATATCATTTCTTCCCACCCAGCTTAAAAAAAAAAATTTGAACAGTGAAGTGTAATAGCTCGACTTTGCAAGGCATCTTAATTTGGATTTTTTTTTTACCCTGACAGGGTACTGTTGATTGTCACTTACAACACACAGTAATTACCTTCCTGACCTATAAAACTGGCTATGAACCAGAATAGTCACTCAGAATTTGCAGACGCCTTAACCGTACTACTGGAATGATAACAAGCCTTAAGCAAAACGTAAAGTGAATCATTTAGGTGAATGAAGAAATATGACATTTATTGCCCATAGGCCAATATCTCCGCAATTCCTGTGGGTCCAGTGTGTGAAACTCAAGTGTGGATTACAAATACAAATAAAGGGTGCGAGAAAAGTCTCATCTGCACATCTCGGCATGATAAAGTGTCCTTGCAGCCTAACTGAATAACAGCCACTACATGAGCAAATGACTAAGAGCAGGAGGAAATCATCCATCGTGCCGAAGGGCTCTTAAAAAGCTATCATGTAATTATAGTGGAATGTGCAATGGCACGGTTTAAGGAGACAATTTACAAAGCTAGAAGTATCGCTTGTCAGCTACCTGTATATCAAGGGATAACGGTTACAATTATAAAGGAAGAAATCTGCTCTTTGCACCTGATGTGGGCAGCCTTGGGGATATTGCAACCATGAGACATCCTTTATTTGTGGCATTGCCAACCAGCAGGCATGGCACAGCCTCCTGATAGCGGAAACATCGTAAAGGATTTGGGGAACCTGGGAAGATTTACAGGGTAGCCAGATGAGAGTACTGGCCAGATGTAATGGCTGCATTTGCAACAGACCACCCCAAGTAGCATCTAAATATAACCCTAAGCCTCCATATCTGAAGAAACAGCAATAAAATTTTATAAAAGGGCGAACAAAGACAGGCTGGCAAAGGGCTGGATGGTGCTGACTGTCTACAAGCCACAAGTCATGGTGAATAAAAGGAAAGGGGGAATGAGTCCGGCTCGGTCTGCCTTGCTGCAGCTTCCAATGTGCACTATAAGAAGCCACTAAGCAGTGTCCTCCCCAGCCCCTTTTAGCTGGGTGTACCACCCGGTACTTTTCAGTAACCACCCGGCTGTTTTTGGATGCTTACTGAAGAGTTGGGTTACAATACAGGGGCTGCCACCCGCCTAAAATTTCCTACCAACTAGCTAAAAAAAAATTTTGGGCTCAACACTGCCTTATGTGTGCAGTAAAATGTCTAATATATTTTAATATAATGTACAGAGGAGGAGCCTGGACCATTGTACACTAAAGGGAAGGCTGGAGTTTTGCTTAAAATTTGAAATATTCTCATGGCTTCACTGACAAGTACTTAAAATTAATATGATTAAAATCTATTTTTACACCCTAGCTATGCAAACTTAGTTCAAGGGCAGGCGGCTTTAGGTTTTAAGGAAAAATAAATAAACATAACGACCTTGCAGAGATTTCTTGGAAGATTTGATCAGCCGGTAACAAGGGACAACAGCCTGTTAAAAAATTGGTTTCCAAAGCAACTTGTTGTATTATCATCTCACATCATTAAAGTAGAATTATAGAGAAAGTTGCATAGAAATTCATCTGTTGTAAGCAAACAAAAACAAAAGAAGACTTGCTGAGCTTTACTGAACGTGATCTTTTGTTCACCGATTTGTGGAATTATGGTGGACGGACGGGTATTCAACTGGGTATTGCAAATATAAATATATGGAGATGAAAGAGAAAGCAGTAACCTGAAAATAATAGCAACAGTTCTGTTCTTTATAGCAATGGAAGATCAGTAAAAGGTTTGGTTTATAAACCGGAGGTGTATTTTTGTAACCCTTTAGGATCAGCAATCAGCAGTATGTACCTTCCAATCATAGTTACATAGTAAGTCAGGTTGAAAAAAGAAATCTATCAAGTTCATTCAGGTATAAACATATCCCAGATATAAAACACTATGGATATAGTTGGTTCAGAAGAAGGAAAAACAAAACCCCTGGTACAATTTGCTCCATCAGGGGAAAATAATTCCTTCCTGATTCCATGAGACAATCAGATGTTCCCTGGATCAACAGTCTCTGTTATATTTACTTTAAAACTTTAATCCCCAGTTATATTCTGTGCTTCTAGAAATTATCCAGCTTTTTCCTAACGCAATCTATAGTAGCTGCTGAAACTACTTTCTGAGGGAGCCGATTCCACATTTCCACAGATCTTAGTGAAGAATCCCTTCCAGAGATTAAACTTATTTTCTCAAGACGAAAAGAACGCCCCCTTTTGCTTTGTAGTGACATTAAAGTGAATATTTAGGAAGAGAGTTCTCTACACCATTTATATATTTATACAGGGGGATCATATCCCCCTTTAAACATCTCTTCTCAGGGGGGAAAAAAAAATACAGTTGAGCTAATCTCTCCCCATAGCAGAGTTCACTCCCTCCAAAGATATGCTCAATATCTAGTACTTCCATGTATGAGCTGCACCATACAGCAATGTCAAATTCTTGACTATAGGCTTTCACCCCTAGCAATCAAAACAAGGGGCAAGTAAACTATACCGTGGCGGTAAAGACAGAAGGGGAGGGTCATCCCCACTTTTTTAAACAAAAAAAAAAAAGAAGATAATTTTTACTTTACACAAAAGGATTGTCTACCCTTTTATATAAAGTAAAGATTTTTGTGATAGGTCCGCTTTAAGGAAAAAAAATGGGTGCCACAGCGCCAACTCACAGTTGTGATTATGCAGTTAAGGGGCGACTCATCTTTTTGTTCGGTCTGTAATTCTCTTGAGTAAGCAATTTCAGTACAGGAGGAAAACACAGACAACTGTACAAGACTAAAGGGAAGGCTGGAGGGCAGATTTAACCTTTCCCTACTCTGTTCAAACCTACAAAAAATGTTTGCATCGTGATACACTAACAAAAAAAATTGGTTGAGTTTTTCAATATACACAACTTTTTCTTTAAAGGGTTGGAGAGTTGGATTCCTAAAGTTAAAACTGTAATGACAATGAGAATGGATGAATAAATAGTCAATTGTTCCATGCAAAGCTTCAAGGCTGTACACGACTGACAATGCCGGCGACAAAAGTATTATCCTCCTTCTGTAACGTCCTTCAGTAGTTTTTCATCTACTGGGTTTATTTATGTCTACTTACTGTTCAAGGTTCAGCTTGTTAAAGATTTCCACAGTGGTCTCCAACACTTTATCCACATAATCTACCCGGTCGGGGTAACACTTCATAGCCAGATTAATTAGAGATACTTGCAAGGACACCACATCTTCGGAGGGCATGTCCTGCCGGGACTGGGTAGAGAAAACAATAAGGGTTAGAAAAATTTAGTGGAGATATAAAGCCTTTTACTGAACACAAGTTCCCAGGTTTCTCTGCTTACTATAGTTTTTAGGTCCATATCACACCTGTAATTCTTCATTGGCAAGTGAGACAGGGGGTCTACAGAGCCATCACTCGCTGAATCAAATTCAAAGGAGTGGAAAGACAGAGGGGGTTCCTTTTTGTGGCCAAAAAAAATAGAGCTTTATATAGAAGAAAATGGTTACATACAATATAGGGTACAATTACATGCGTAGTATACAATGTGTGTACAAAACAAGAAAAAGTGATAAAACAAATTTAGGCAGTATGTGTTGGTATTTGAACATAGAAAAGTAGGTGGTAGTAATCGTTCAAATTCCCGATTGTGTACTATTTTGTCAAACTAGACATAAATTTCCTATTTTAGCTGGAGTGCTAGTAAATAGAAATCGAGAGAGGTGCCTCTAATCCCAAGGCGTTTGGTCTCTTGGGCTTCCTCAGCCCAGTAGTACATTCACAACCAGGATTTTGAAGGGTTACTACCACCTATTTTTCTATGTTCAAATACCAACACATACTGCCTAAATTTGTTTTATCACTTTTTCTTTTTTTGTACACACATTGTATACTACGCATGTAATTGTACCCTATATTGTATGTAACCATTTTCTTCTATATAAAGCTCTATATCTACCTCTAAGCCAAGGTAAAAAAAAATCCTTATAAATTATGATTCAATTTGCTTCAACATGGGAAAAAATTCCTTGCTGATTTCATGAGGCAATCGGATGTTCCCTGGATCAACTGTCTCCACTGTCCTTATTTTAAAACTTTAACCTCCCTGGCTCGGGGGGGAATTGAAAAGGGGATTGTAAAGCTTACCTGGTGTCCTCCAGCAATGCCCTCCTAGCATCTGCGTCCCTGACATGTGAACATCAGAAACTCAAGGCCATGGGGCGCAGATGCTGGGCGGGAATGGGACATGTGAGAGTGCGGCTGGGGCAGGACCTGCTGGCGAATTTAAAACATTAAGTATTTTTAAATGTCAAATGTATCACTTTGACATTTAAAAATACTGATATAATCAGAGCACCAGGGAGGTTAATACCCAGTTATATTCTGTGCTTCTAAAAATCATCCAGCTTTTTCTTAAAGCAATCTATAGAATTTGATGCAACTTCTTCCTGAGGGAGCCGATTCCACATTTTCACAGACCTTACAGTGAAGAACCCCTTCCTTATCCAGAGATTAAACTTCTTTTCCTCCAGACACAAAGAGCGCCCCCTTGTGCTTTGTAATGATCTTAAAGTGAAAAGTTGGAAAGAGAGTATATATATTTATACAGGGTGATCATATCCCCCCTTATACGTCTCTTCTCAAGGGAGAATAGATTCAGTTCAGCTAATCTCTCCTCACAGCAGAGCTCCTTTATTCCTTTTAATGGTTTAGTTTTCAGACATATCTAAATGTCTATTTAATCATCTAAAGTCACATAAGAATCCTTTTTTGGATGTCCACATCACTGCCTGTAGGACACTGTCTTATGGAGGACCAGTGCCAGGTTCCTCTTAGGTTTCAGAAAATGATTGGGAAGCTCTTATGGGACTGTCAGACACCCAGTGCAAGTGATGGAACCCAAAGAAGGATTAGGCAAATAGATCTTTCTTCACAAGATAATTTAAAAAAAAATATATATATATATATATATATATATATATATATATATATATATATATAATGTTTGCTGCAGGTCCCAGCATGGAAGGTGAAGAGCCAATCCAGCTGCAATCTAACTATGAATGGCCACCTTAGGTATGGAAGTACAATACCATTCGCAACGTTGAACAGTTATACAGTACACACTACCAGTTAAATATTTTGAGTCCTGAAATGTTTACACATATTATTCAAGTTTCCATATTTACTTTGAGCTGTTTTTTGAAAAATCATGTCCCTTCTACTCTCAATTCCTCACCTGTATGACTGTGGCCACCTGCTGTGAGAAGATATCAAAGAGCTTTATATCAGCAGGGATGCCGGGTCCATCTTCTCTGTGTGCAAACAGTGCTAGCCTGGGGTGAGGGAGAGATAACACAAATCTCAACGTGTGTCACAGGTACTCCAAGGTCTATAATTGTACAGTAACCTCAGAATCTGCAGTTACCTGTCAATTAAAGCAATGATGATGTTCTTCACATTCACATTTTGGTGGAGTTCGGCACAGGCGCGGAGAAAGGGATTCAGTGTTTGGAGGTGAAATTCATCAGGGAAGACCTGAAAAAAAAAATGAAAGATTAAAGTAGGCAAGGGTTCCAGTCAAAGGCAGGTTTTTATTTTTATAATGAGGTGTGGGTGTTTTTTTTTTTTTTTTTTTTTTGTAAATAGCCCAGAAAGTACAGGGGCCCTTTTTGGGCCCCTCAAGCACATGATTTAGAAATTTTAGGAAACACAACATCACACTATTTGTAGTATAAAAACCATCCAGGCTTTCCAAAAACAATCCAGCCCCTCTTCCCTTTAGTCTTGCACATTTGTACAGGCTCATGTCCTGTTCTGAAGCAGCTTTCACTAAGTTCACTGCATACTATAAGCCTCTCAGAAATTTCATTATAAACTTCAGCCATTTTCCTGTCTGGAGGACATTATCTAGCCCTCCTCCACTTTTCAGCCCGACTATGTAGCCTATAGCTATGTACAGCATCCTGCTGGACTCACCAACAAGCCATGAGTTGCCTGGTTTGCATAGAAAAATAAAGATAGCAAACCAGGCATAGACATAGACAAAGTATGTAATAAAGAAAAGAATTAAAAAAAAATGTTAACATGTAAATGAGGCGGCAGAGAAGAACTAGGGAAGGCAAAATATAATTAAAATAAACTTTAGTTTTAATTTTGTATTGGCTGAAATGTAACCGCCTCATATTTTGCCTTTACTGGTTCCTCCTTTCTTCCCCTCAACACTCTTACTAAATAAAACTTTTCAGTTTTCATTACATACCTTATGTTGACCCAGAGATGACATAACATCTGTGCAAGACTGAATTGAAGGCTGCAGGTCAATTTTAATACCCTACCCAAAACATGTTTTGTCACAGTTATGTGCCCATATGGGGAACTTCCCAGTATGTCAGGACATAAGACAAAATTTTCTATGGACAGAAACAGAACCTACCAGAAAAAAAAACTAAAACTTAAGCATTGTGCAGCATTGAAGTGTATGTAATAAATTAGTGCTAAGAGTCCCACTTACCTGTATGATACACTCCATGAGGTATTCTTGAGCCAGTGCATCTCTGCAATTCACCACTTGTTCTAGTATCCCAGGCAAAACAATCTGGAAGAGACACAAAAGAACAAAATCTAAGAATTCTGAGAAAAGCTACACTGTTATTCTGGAACTAGGACACAGGCCATGGAAGTACTACGTCTCCTAGGGAATCAACGGTGCTTCTTAGATACAATGCAGTGGGTAGGAGATTACACACTAGGATATCAAGTGTGTTAATGGCGGGATAACAAGATGAAAATAAAGAAGGAAAAAGCATGAGAAAAGTAAAGTAAACCAATGAAGATACTACATCTAAGGGCCTCCTGGTGTACATACGCCGTATATCCCGGAGGGCTCTCGGTCCTCCTTCTGCGCATGGCTATCAGGTACGCGCAGAAGAGACATTTATTCCACTAAAGGGCAATAGATGCTGATCTCACGCATGTGCAGTGAGATCGTCTCTCTTTTTGCTCCTTTACAGCTGCCTACGTCACCCGATCTTGAACATGCGCAGTGCGAGAACAGGTGACAAGCCAAAAAGACAAGAAAAAGACGGAAGAGAAAACTGAAGATGGCTTCCTCCGTGCCGGGACAAAGAAGAATTCTAGGATGACGCAGGACCGTATCGAGGGAAGGTCCAGTACCATCAAGGGATTTGCGGGATTAATGGTAAACGTAATTTTTTTTATTTTTAGCTTAGTTCCCCTTTAAATCTTTGTTCGTGTTTAAATATTAAAGTTAATTTATTGTAACAATATAAACTTCACAACAAGATGTATCACACAGTTTCTTTAAAAAAACTATTATTAATCTACAAAGGAAAACAAACTATCAAACAAGTCGGCAGTGCCAGACAGACTCACTTGCTTGTATCGTTCGACGTTTACTCCCTCTAGCTGACTGAGCCGGACCAAATTGGTTCCCACTAAGATCCGTAGTTCTTGGCGCTCACGCTCTCTCTTTTCTTTGTCCCGGCTGTGGCCTTGGTGCTGCATCCGGACCCAGAGCTTGTTCATCTCGGCAAAATTCAGGAGGACGAAATCCATGGAATCACTGATGTCTCCTGTGACTTCCTCGCTGTAAAACACAAACATGTTACTGTCCGAACTACAGAACTGGAGATCATTACTATCAGAACCGTTCTCCTAAAATAGGCAGAATCACTGTCCAGAAAGCTTTACTAACCTCCTGCTTTTTGCTATTAAAGGGGTAAACTGGGCTTTAAAGGGCCAGCCAAATACTGAAATAAGTATCTGCTGTCAAATGGAAGGGGCTGTATTCAAACTTCTCTGTGTACTGATGTGTGAGGACAAATAAGGATGTCTCATTTAGGAGCAGACTCTGTCTGTAATATAAAATTAACACTTAATTGTCCCATCACCAACCTTTGCTTCTTCTGCTGCCAAACAATCTTTAAATGTGATCAATACATATTGCTATGGTTTCATCTGCTGGTTCCTGCGGTGTTCAGTAATGACAGGTACCAGCGAAGGAACCTACAGTGCACATCCAGGAAACCAGACATACAACACTGCTTAAAGTGCTGATTGCAGAAGATTCAACAGACAGGTATAGCTTTGTATGGAAATAGGGACATAAAGGGTCATTTTAAAACCTTGTAAATAAATATAAATATATATATATATATATATATATTTTATGTAAAACAGTTTTAAAATAATTAAAACTCAACTGCAGCCCCACACTTTTTTATGTATTATTATTATTATTATTATTAAACATAATAAACAGGATTTTTATGGTGCCAACAAATTACGCAGCACTGTACACATTACATAGGGGTTGCAAATGACCAACAGATACAGACAGTGACACAGGAGGAGAGGACCCTGGCCCAAAAAAGCTTACATTCTAATAGGAGGGGGATATAGAATGATGGGAAGTAGTGAGGGGTTAAGAGGCGGAAGACAGGTAGGTGAGGTTGAAGCGTTAGGTTTTGAGTGCTCTTTTAAGTATGCGGAAAGTGAGAGCAAGCCGAATATGACGGGGAGGACCATTCCAGAGAGTTGGGGCAGCTCTAGAAAAGTCTGGAGCCGTGCGTGCGGGGAGGTTATGAGTGAGGAAATCATTAGTAGCTCATTGAAGGAGAGAAGCAAGTGGCTAGGGGTATTTTTCTATCAGATCAGAAAGATCGGTGGGGCAATAACTGTGGAGCTTTTTTAAAGTTCTGTTGCCTGCACGATAGGATTTGTGAATGATTTTTGCTTAGAAATTCTCTAAACATATTTCTGCTTTGCCCCTTCAGTGCTTTATGCTTGAAAAGAGACGTTTTCAGAGGGGGGGGGGAATGTTTGGCATTCTCGTGTATATTTTTCAGAGCATTTTTGCTACCTACTGAAATACACAATTAAATTCACACATCCCTGCAGTGGGATCAACTTTGGTCCCTGTTGGATGTCACAGTTATAATAGGACAATCTGCACAACTGCTGGAACAGGAAAAAGGAAGCAAAACTAGTACAATGGAGGATTTCAGTGCAATGTCTGTCTTTTTTACCATCTATTTGTGTGTCATCAGTTGGGCATTGAATTTTTCCTACAAAGCTCTGAACAAAGAAAACACCACATGACCACGCCAACAACAAAGACGATACAACCAAAAGACACATCTTCTTACTTTGGCTCTTCTCCCTCATCCGGAAGGATGTTGCGAGTGCACTGTAGGAGATAATTGCGAAGGAAGAGTCCCCTCAGCGGATGCTGTACTCCGCGGCACATTTCCACCATGTCTTTCAGGATGTCTTTCCTCGACTGGGAAAAAGATTTCACATAGACAACACCGACGGTGATAAGCAGATACCTGACAGATAAAGCACAGTCATGGTAAATAAATTAAATATCAGATAAGGGTCACACTTTCCCTACTTACAACAATTAAATAAAAAAAATTAAAAATTATTATCTGTTCCAGTGCAAAGGACCAGTGACTGGTACTGCCTGTAGTTGTTCATTTCTTGATTCCAGACTTGCTATGAATATTCTGTACTGTCTTTCTGCAAGGGAAGCCACTACAGCTGCACCGTCCACCCCACAAAAACTAAAACGTTGAATCTTGAACTATGCAGGGACCATCAGATGGAAGTTCAATCACCCAAAGCTCTAGGAACCCCTAACAACCAAGGAAAGGAACCCTGGCTGAAAATGGCTGCTCCAAACTGAACCAAGGAAAAAGAAAGGTCACATGTATGCTCTTCCCATCCGCCAAATCAATAATACCAGCTCCAATACTAAGATGCTTAGTGGGTACAAAAAAGAAAACAAAAACAAGATATAAGCCATACTTACAGCCTGGGGATGATATTCCCAGCATACTGGACCAGCTCATAGAGATCAGCTACTTTCCTTCCTTTTGCAAACTCATCCGTCAGGTAAACTTCAAGATAATGCAGCTCGTCAGAGATCGCCATGTCTGTTTCAGGTCAAGTTAAGGATAACTGAGGCTCACAACGTCAAAACTGAACATTTTGAAATAAAAAAAATGCAGTCCAGGGCAAAGACGATTTCTAGTTAGAGTTCAGAGTTTATTACACAGTATATATAAAGCTCCGACATTACGCAGTCCATTGTCATGTCATGTTTTTGGAATGCGGGGGGAAACCAATTATCCTAACTGCAGGTTTTTGAAATATGGGAGGAAACCGGAGTACCCAGAGGAAACCCACACAAACACAGGGAGAACCTGCGAACTCCATGCAGATAGTGTCGTGGCTAAGATTCGAACCTGGGATCTGCAGCTGCAAAAGCCACTGAACCACTGTGCTGCCCACAGCATGGGGCAAACCTTGGCCTTTGGTGCTGGATGACATCTCCCTTGGGAGGCCTGTAGTTATTAAAATTATGGAGCACAGATGGAATATTATACAGTAGGAAACAATTGATGTAATAAACCCTTCTTTTTTGGTGAAATCATTTTAAGATGCTGCACATGACAATTCCAATGTTCATGAGTAAACATTGCATGGATTAATAAAAACTTTCTATCTAGCTAATAACTACCACAGACCAAGTTGATTGATTCATTTCTTGAACTTGATAACTGGAAGCCACAACGGTCACCATGTACTTACAGTAAAACTGCCCAGGCAGCAATCAGCGTGACAGGTTTGAGCTACAGTACATCAAAAACAATTACCGACATAACGGCAGCCCACAAATGTTCCGCTGACTGCAAAGGAGGAGACGGCTCAAACACATCAACTTCAAGAGCAGCTAGGCTGTGGTAGTATCAGGGAAGCCTGCGCAAGGTTAGGGGATGCAGATGCCGGCCGGGTATGCAACGTGTGTGCGGACGGTGTGCTTGCGTCGAGAAGGGGGGAGGTATCGGCAGGAAATTTTAAATTAGAAGTATTTTTACAAATGTACCGATTTCACATGTAAAAATACTCAAATAATCATACCGCCAGGGAAGTTAATGCTGCTGATCTCCAGAAACGAGAGGGGAGAGAGAGAGAGAGAGAGGGGGGAGAGAGAGAGAGGAGAGAGAGAGGGGAGAGACTCTGTGTGACCCAACACATTGCCATGGAGAAATATATGATAGAGGGATAGAGAGAATTGTACAACTGGATGTTGGGTCTGTTCCAGATGAACATGTTTTTTTCCAGCCCAACTACCTATTTTGACTAAGGCTTTCAGGATCCCTTCCAACGACAAATGACTGAGATGTTCTGCTCTATGGAGAAAGGAGCGGAAAGAACGAAGGCACCCCGCTGCATTCTCTCCCCTTCACCTTCATTATGATTGTTCCTTGTCTGTTGATCCGCCAGGACGGTGGTTTGGACAACAAGCGTTGTACACATGCCTGATTTCCATCCGATATTAGCCCTGAGTCGATTATCAGATGAGAACCATCTGATGCATGTTCGTAGCCTTAATGATCAGAGAATAGATTCTTCTGACTGATCGATCCCTGGCATATATTGCAATATATGTACTACCCTGCATGACACAACACATTGCCACAGAGAAGGATACAAAGCTCGTAGTAACTCTTTGGAGACAACATGGAAGTCCGGAGCTCTCCCAGCATGTTTGAGGCATGTTTCAGAGCATCCATTAGTTTGTTCTTGTCCTGAAAAATAAAAAATATATCAATACAATGGTTATGTTACAAAATGCGTAGGCCTGGCCTACATGAAAAAATGCATGACTAGTACATGGTTGTACAACTCGGAGCCCTTCGCGAAGGTCATTTCAGGACTCCATACATTTATTTATATCATACAGTTCCCATAGAGTTCCCATGGAAACTGAACAGCGGCCTTTATTGTGCATGTAACATACTAAAAAAAATTGCATCAAGTCTAAATCTAAAAGTTAAAAATAAGTATACCAACAACATGACAGACTGTTGTACATCAAAAATCAAAGCAAAGACTTTAGCGCCTTACTTTCCCCAAATATTAATTATTGCAAGTCTGTCCCTATTTAAATTAAAAATGACATGCTTTTTTATACTATACATACCTTGTGGCCCAGTCACATGATGGCACAGGTCAGCATGCAACAACATGGTGCCATTCTCCGCAGACTTCTCCTCTGGGCCCTGGGGGTTTTCTTTGCCTTCAAATCCCTCCACAGTTCTTGTCCCACTTACCTTTCTGCACTGATAGAAAATTACTCCCCCAGCCGCTCTCTTCGCTCCTCCAAAAACCTACTAATGACTTCCTCACTCAACCTCATCACACACACGGCTCCAAGACTTTTCTAGAGCTGCTCCAAATCTCTGGAATGGTCTTCCTCGTCCTATTTGGCTTCTTCCTACTTTCTGCTCATTTAAACGAGCCCTCAAAACCCAACGCTTCACCCTCACCTACCCATCTTTTTCTGTCTCCTAAACCCTCACTACTTTCCACCATTCCATATCTCCCTCCTATTGTGTGATACTTCCCCCACCTCTTAGATTGTAAGCTCTTCGGGGCAGGGTCCTCTCCTCCTCCTGTGTCACTGTCTGTAAACGTCTGTCATTTGCAACCCCTATTTAATGTACAGCGCTGCTTTAATATATGTTGGTGCTACATAAATATAGCTTTTTATTAATAACAACAACAATAATAATAATAATAATAATAATAATAATAATAATAATAATAATTGCTGGAACTATACTATTTAAAGTAAAGAATTGTTTTAGCTACGCAGAGCAAGGGAAATTATCACTTTACTGCCCCTGGCCATGCAGGATATCATTTGATTTTTTTTTTTTGTTGACCTTTTGCTTTATTGTGCAAAAGGACTGAGTACACCCGGCCCTGTGTACTTCTCTACACTCTCTGTAATCTAGATCTACATTCGGTTTGACCATTTTTCCATCCCTTTGCAGTGTTGGCTGAACTAAGAAGTAGTACAGCCATTCCAATACATGCCAAAGATCTATCTATCTACCCAGAGGAAACAGGTATTTCCTTTACCAGGGGAGTGCAGCAATGACAGGTAAATGCTCCTTTATTGCAAATCTGTTTCTTAGCACGGAATATGCAGAGCACAGATTTGCTTATGTACACAATGCTGTACACAGAAAGCTACCAAAAACAGCTTCATAACAGCCCTAAAACAATATTGTAAATAGAAAATATTTATCTTTTCATGTCATTTTGTATTCTTCCTACCTCCATGCTGAGGTTTTTCAGCTGCCAGGCCAAAAATGTGAATGTACAAGTTGGTCAGAGGCTGCTGTGGTGCAAATGCTGTATCTGAATTCCAAAATTTCAGCACTTTGAATACAATGTCATTTTACATTATTTACTTGCTGGATAGAAAGCTTTTCTACTGTAATTCCTGACATAGCCACCCCAGGAAAGGCAGCCAAACTGCTGCAAAACTTGAAAGTCCTCTTAGGTTTTTGTACCAATCAGAAATATTTGACACACGAGTGTTAGGAGAATCTCCGCTCCAATGCAACAAATGTGATAAAGAAGGAGATGTTCCTGCACAATCGATGTCACCTGCAGCTATGCGGGAACTCCTGCTGAGTAGTCAGACCCCAGATCTGCCTGACAGTGTGAAGCCAAAGGAACTTCCTGACTTCTTCTAGGCCAGAGATTGCAAAGAGGAAGTGACGAAGAAGATGGCAGCACCCGGTGACAGAATGGGGACAGGAAAGTATAACAAGTTTAGTTTTAAAGGCCAAGCTTTATCAGAGCAGGAAAAATCAGCTCTCACAGCAATACTTCCCTTCTTTTCAACACAGTTTCCAACACAGACTCAGTGCTCCAAAGTCCGGAAATGCTGCACTCCCGGGTTAAATGACTCACAGTTTCACTTCATGCATGCTTGTGAGCCCAGGCCGTCATGCACACCCACCCAGGGGAGGAGTCATCATGCAGGCACACACATTCACACAGCCCCGGGGAGCTGTCTTGAGCGCACACACCCCTGGGGGAGGAGTCGTCGTGCGCACGCACACACACCCCTGGGGGAGATGTCATCGGGCACACACACCCCTGGGGGAGATGTCGTCGTGCGCGCGCACACACCCCCCTGGGGGAGATGTCGTCGTGCGCGCGCGCACACACACCCCTGGGGGGGAGATGTCGTCGTGCGCGCGCGCACACACACCCCTGGGGGAGATGTCGTCGTGCGTGCGCGCACACACACCCCTGGGGGAGATGTCGTCGTGCGTGCGCACACACACCCCTGGGGGAGGAGTCAGCATGCGCGCGCACACACACCCCCCTGGGGGAGGAGTCGTCATGCGTGCGCGCACACACCCCCCTGGGGGAGGAGTCGTCATGCGTGCGCACACACACCCGAGGGAGATGTCGTCGTGCGTGCGCGCACACACCCCTGGGGGAGAAGTCGTCGTGCGTGCGCACACACCCCTGGGGGAGATGTCATCGTGCGTGCGCACACACACTCCTGGGGGAGATGTCATCGTGCGTGCGCACACACACCCCTGGGGGAGGAGTCGTCATGCGCGCACACACACACACCCCTGGGGGAAAAGTCATCGTGCTGTCCTGTGCTCACAGTACACTATTGCAAAGAGCAAAATCAACATTATAACCTCAGCAATATTATGACACAGTATTTATATAGCGCCAACATATTACGCAGTGCTTTACAAAGTCCATAGTCATGTCCAATGGTCAAGTCCAATACTCTCTGCAGTACTGAAGACGAGAAAAGCAAATAAACCCAATGACCATGTTGCAGCAGTTCGGCTTTATTGAGAGGTTTGAAAAAAAAAAAAAAAAAAAAAAGATTGGTAAAGTGACAGGTAACGTGGAAATCCTCTAAAATTTGAAACACGCTTTACAAAAACCCCAAATGAACACTTCATTTGTCTGCTTTCGGCATATTTATGATAATTCAACAGTGACAAAAAAAATAAAGCACCATTAGGACGCGGGGCTTGGGCGGCAGTTGTTGGCAGAATCTAGTGGCAGCTAATTTTCAAGACTGCCAGCCGCCCGAACGGTGATTTACATTGATTAGGGGAGCAATTTTCGGCGCTGTCCCACGGGAAATTAAGCAGATGAGGATTGATACGACCGGAGCGACTCTCAATATGTTTTGTGGTTTCATTCATCAGGCTCCATTAAAACAAATAGCTGCTGTATTGTTTTACTCAGGAAAAGGCCCAGAGAATTTTAATTAAAAAGTATACCGCGATAAAAGTTTTTTTTTTTATTGTCTTTAAAAGGGAAACCGTACCTGAAATTTTAGCCCATGTTGAGCTATTATTTACTTTGTGTGGGTTAGTTGCACACTTTACATGCGTTTCTCCATATTCATTATTCTGGCACTTTTCAGCATCAGGGGTTTCCCCTCAGAACCAAAGTGCCCCATTGATGACCAATAATCTAGTGTTATCCCCGGCACCTTTTAGCTGGGTGCACCACCCGGCACTTTTCACCAACAACCTGGCTGTTTTCAGGTGGTTACAGAAAAGTTGGGCCACATACAACACAAAGACGATGTGTTGTATATGTACTTCAGCAGCACATTTACTAAAATTGAAATGACACAGAGAAGATTAGCATGGCCCCTGCACAAGGATGACACGCAAATTCGTGAAACATTACATATTTTTTCAAATCACTCCACAGTTCTTGTCCCACTTACCTTTCTGCACCGATAGAAAAATACTCCCCTAGCCGCTCTCTTCGCTCCTCCAATGACCTACTAATGAGTTCCTCATTTATAACCTCATCACACGCACGGCTCCAAAACTTTTCTAGAGCTGCCCCGAATCTCTGGAATGGTCTTCCTCGTCCTATTCAGCTTCCTCCTACTTTCTGCTCATTTAAGAGCCCTCAAAACCCAACACTTCACCCTCACCTACCCGTCTTCTTCTGTCTCTTAAATCCACCATTCCCTATCTCCCCTCCTATTGTGTGATACTTCCCCACCTGCTAGATTGTAAGCTCTTCGGGTCAGGGTCCTCCCCTCCTCCTGTGTCACTGTCTGTATCTGTCATTTACCTCTGTTTAAAGTACAGCGCTGCGTAATATGTTGGCGCTATATAAATCCAGTTTATTAATAATAACACTACAGCCAAAAGTCCCCTATATGCCTGATCACTCCAGGCTTCTGGCCACAAAGCTAAAAATTGATTGCCAGGAAACGCAACATTCCTGGCTTCCTCTGTGCATGCTGGAAATGATTTCCCACACACCCATGCAAGAGTTTATCCCAGCCCGGCCAATCAAGACAGCAAAAGTAAGAATAAGATGGCTGCGCCCTGACAGGGAACCAGGACAGGTTTACTTCCGCTTTAACCATTGCGGTGCGGTGGAGCCCCACTGCAAGGGAAGTTTTTGACACCTCTTGAAATGTAAACTGTAAAAGTTTGTTATATGCCCAATCATACTTAAATTATTGAATTCCATGCAACTCAACCTCCTATTAGTAATTCAAAGTGCCGTATAAAAGAATCTCTGATCATTGTGCAGGCAACAGATCTTCATGATCATCATGTGACCACAGGCTAGTTTTCATGTCAATACCCATAAAGGAGCGATCATGTGATGCAGACCAGCTGATTATAGGGCACCATGCCTTTGGATTCAGCCTCCGGTAAATATAGACACATGAAAACACATACACGTAAAATCTTTGCCTGCAACAGCAAAAACTATTTTTCTAAATGTATCCTTCCAATTTAGAAAGAATCAACATCTCCCTGCATATCATTCTCTAGGAAATTGCGGAGATGTATGGAGGACCCAGATAAGAATAGTGAAGTCTTCATGTGTAATGCTCAAGGCTGATGAGAGGAGCAGATTACACGCACACAGGATTTATATAGCACCGACATATTATGCAGCGCTGTACAAAGTCCATAATCATGTCACTAGCTGTCCCTCAAAGGAGCTCACAATCTAATGTCCCTACCATAGTCATATGTCATTACCACAGCCTAAGGTCAATTTTGGAGGGAAGCTAATTAACCTAACTGCATGTTTTTGGGATGTGGAAGGAAACCGGAGTACCCAGAGGAAACCGACACAAACACGGGGAGAACCTACAAACTCCATGCAGATAGCGTCCTGGCCGAGATTCCAACCTGGGACCTAGCGCTGCAAAGGCCAGATTGCTAACTAATGAGCCACCGTGCTGCCCATCGTACATGCCCCTTTCCTGCTGCAAGAATAGTAAATATGGCAGCACCCATACAGATGAACAAGCCAATCAAAACCCTCCCTATGATGGCTCATTTTGGTATTTTATCAGCTGCAATAAAGCTTGGATCCTGGCACCACTATAGAGATTTAGGCTGGATACGCACTATGCAATGGTTTTGCAAATCAATGTCCATTGGACGATCAAGGCAATGAAATTCAAAATTATCAAAATGATTATACTTACCATTGTATTTACATTCTTGGCTTTTTACCCCCCATCGATTGGTTGGCCAACGTTTTTAAAGCTAAACCACATTTTTTGTGTTACAAATCAACATATCAATCAGCCGTATTTTCCTCAGAATTTTTTTAAATGGGAAGAAGCTGTGGCCTCTGTATTGTGACCAGCTCGGCAGTTACTGAAAAGTGCCGGGTGGTGCGCCCAGCTAAAAAAAATTAATTAGAAAGAGTAAAGTGTTCAACCCAGATTTTTTTTTAAGCCGGGTGGGAAGAAATTGTAGGCTGGCTCCTGTATTGTGACTTAACTCTTCAGTAACCACCCAAAAACAGCCGGGCGATTACTGAAATGTGCCGGGTGGTACGCCCAACTAAAAGGGTCTGGGAAGATCACTGTAATGGTGAAAACAATCTTAAAGAACCCGCAATTACTTACCTATCCCTATTTCATAGCAGGGAACAGTCATCGTCCTTCTCCTTTACTTCCTGAAGATAATCTTTGGCCGTGCCGGAATGACATACCCCCCGCACAAGCATGAGGAAGTTCATTCTTTCCCAACATGCGCCAGGTTCCCCTGGCAACCAACACATGCGCAGCGCAGCACAATCTGACCGTTGGGTGGCGATCAAGCAGGTAAGACGTATTGCTGAATGGGTTACATTCACCTACCTAAATCTGAATAGGTCAAAGTGCAGCTTTAGTTCCACTTTAACACTGTAAAATATCAACCAGTGGGTGGCTCATTAATACTTGTAATCAAAAGGACCAAGGCTTTGCATTCAGTCATTTTAAGCTGTAAGCAAGCAAACTGTAGATCACTACACAAAAACGTCATCTAACTAATAAATCAATTAAAAAAATTTTCTGAGGGCTGCACAACACTCCATAAATGCGTGCAGACAAATCTGCAAACAAGTTTACATCAACTGAAACAATTGAACCAAGTCTGCATAACAAATATTTGTACTCCTGGATGGTAAGCTCTTCAGGGCAGGGTCCTCTCCTCCCCCGGTGTCACTCTCTTTATCTGTCGGTCATGTCCCAATTTAATGCATAGCACTTGATGCACCTCGGATTTTGGATCCTTTCATATGAGGCCATCCAAGAGATAGAATTCCAAAAATCTTATTATATATACTGGCAGCACGGTAACTCAGTGGTTAGCACGCTGGCCTTTGTAATGCTAAGTCCCAGGTTTGAATCCCAGCCAGGACATTACCTGCATGGAGTTTGCAGGTTCTACCTATGTTTGCATGTGTTAGGTTAATTGGCTTCCCCCTAAAAAAATTGACCTTAGACTGTAATAATGACATATGACTATGGTAGGGACATTAGATTGTGAGCTCTTTTGAGGGACAGCTAGTGACATGACTATGGACTTTGTACAGGGCTGCGTAATATGTCGGCACTATATGAGTCCTGTCAATTATCAAACAATAATAATGTTTGCTTGTGACCTCCATTGGCAGGACACACAAAGGGGTACAAATGCAGACAATTGTGAGGGAGTATTCATACAAGAAATATATGAATATGAATCTTCATTCACCAAGGATTATTTTTGCTGGAAATTTTTTTTTAATGACTTAAAATTATATGACAGGTGAATAATTTTAGTGTGGATGGATTATGGGGAAAATTATAACAGGTTCGCTTTAACTCTATCTATAGATTATAATATATTGTGTAAGAACAGATTGCAATGTAATAACCACTCGCACATCCACAAGTCTAAAAATGTCCAACAATTGAGGGAGGCGACGTCATCGCTGATATTGTGCAAGGGAACATAAAACAGGAAGACCTGGGAAGGGCAATGAGCCGGGCATGTGACTGCTGTGCCGATTTACCCATTACTCATAAAAGTAGCCATGAAAATCAATGATAATAACTATATACAGTGTTCAAGACAGAAATTTTTTGAGCTGGGTGGGAAGAAGTTGTAGGCGGGTGGTAGCCCTAGTATTGTGAACCAACTGTTCAGTAATCACCCAAAAACAGCCGGGTTAGTCACCGAAAAAACCCGGGTGGTGCGCCCAGCTGATATATAAGACTATGTAGACACGTCAAACGATTCTGGTCCGATATGAAGGTGTACAGAGTCACCAAAGTCTTCATTGTCACTCATGGACTAGTAAGATTCATGAACGACCACAAAGTGAAGGGAGGAGGATGCAGCAGAGTGCTGCTTGCATGGAGCTGTGTTTACAGTGCTCGTTCGGTCATCTGTCACTCTTTTGTCCCTGGAAACGATCATACAAGATTGTTTCTAGTGACAACAGTTGAAGATGTGTACCCATAATTTAAAAAAAACTTACCAATTAAAGTATGTACGTCTATAAAAAAAAAAAAAAAGGAAAAGGTTAGCTTTAACTCCAAATGTAATAAAATTATTGGTATGTTACATGACGTGACATTTTTTTGCTTTTTTTTCCATGGTGCAAACATAAGTTGAGCTCCGGTTTTACCAGCTTTAAAGGCGAACTAAACACATCTGGGAACAATTGTGCACAGGCAGGTGCTGTATTGAAGAAGAGACAGCAGTGTTCTCCCGGCCTCCTTTAGCTTTGTGCACCCCCCCCCCCCCGGCACTTTTCAGCAACCACCCAGCTGTTTTTTGGGTTACAATACAGGGACCACCACCTGCCTACAATTTCTTCCCACCTAGCTTAAAAAAATTCTGGGTTGAGCACTGGACCGGCATTCGTAGCATCGGATGCCAAGTATCTTGGTATTCATGGGCAATGAATGAACTCCTGTGCGCATGTGCAAAAGTTACATCACTCCAGGCTGGCCAATCAAAATGCCAAACATGGAAGAAAACCAGGTGAAGATGAGGGTGTCTGTGACAGAATATTTAAGTAGTGTTCTCCCCGGCCCCTCTTTGTTGGGCGCACCACCTGGCACTTTCTAGTAGCCACCCGGATGTTTATCGATCCTTGGGTCACAATACATAGGCTGCCACCCACCTACAGCTTTTTAACTAAAAAAAAGTTTCTGGGTTGAACAAAGTTTCTATGTTATTAAAATTTTATTCAGGCAGGTATAAATATGTTATTAATTGCAGCAGGGACAGGCAATGCCCCTTCTGCAATAAAGCCGGTTTGCTTGCAAATTATTGATGAACTTCAGCATTCCACATGAACATAGGACATGAAAGGGAAGGATGCGAGCTTTCCAATCCATCAATCTAACAGAATGTTCTATACTACTGTTACCTTCATATAATTGGATTGGAAAGAACCAGGAGGGCTAACACATTGCAGGGATCTGATCCCGCTTCATCAGGGCTGTAAATTGAGTTTGACCAAAAGCTTCTTTTGCAAAGATACCAATCCTGATACTGGCTACTCTAACAACCCTCATTGCTGAGCTGGCCCGTTTAAAGCACAGATATCACCCTACATAGAATTTCAGCTTCCGTAGGCTAGGTACACACGTCAAATCATTCTCATGTGATTATCGCCTCAGGGTTTATAATGGACGAGAATCTGGCGTGTGCACAGCAGTCATCCAACGTCGTTCATAGATCCGTCCTGGCATATCCACTAACGATGAGTGACCGCAATGTAAGTAAAGGGAAGGGAAGAGAGCACAGCGGGGTGCTGCTAGCTCGTTCCCCCCTTTCACAAAGCAGAACAGTGCTGTATGTACAGAGCTTGTTCAATCATCTTTCAGTCTTTTGTCCTTGGAAAGGATTGTGAAAGATCCTTTCCAACGACAAAAATCTATCATGTGTATGCAGCCTTAGTTGCCATTTCAAAAAGTTATACCTTCTGCTTAAGCTGCATATTACCCTGAATCCCCAAACATGTTGCCTATTCTAGAAATGTAAATAATCATTTTAGTTGTATAAGGATTGCCAGGGTATGGGACATTTAGGCCCGATTTAATAAAGCTCCTAAGCTGAAGAAGATACACTTTCATCAGTGAACCTGGTGATCTAGCAAACCTGGAATGTATTTCTTAGAGGACATTTGCCATCTATTAATAAATGTTTTTAATCCTGAACCAGATCATTCCAAGTTACCTGGTTTACCCATGTTCACTGATGAAAGTGTATCTTCTGCAGCCTTAGAGCTTTAATAAATCAGGGCCATTGTTTTACTTGACATATGCAATGCCCATGCTGACTAAGTGCAGCACCTTCATTCCTTGTGTAATGACGTTTTAGCTGTGAGTGTTGTATCTGCTTAGATTCACCATCATCATTTGTTTGGGTGACTATTATCGCCATTATTCGAAGGGAGAATTTTAAGTTCTCACTGGTACAGAAATTTATGGGAAATCTTTTAACTGAATATCTATTAGTAACAACTAGGAGGCCATTTTCCCTTTTTCTGGAAAGACTTCTTGTTTCCTTTTGTATCTGCAGGACAGGAACTGCATATCATTCTCCCCGATGGGACACAAATGAAAAAATGTATATTCTAAAGTTTGGCAGGGCCAGTGTCAGATCTGGAAATTGCAGAAAAAAAATTCACAATGCTGGAAATCAAGTTTCCCTACAACAGTGGCAGACAAATGGTGATGCAGAAGACCCCTGCACTTGCTTCTCCACCAATATTCCATAAATTAACTTCTATCCTCCAATCAGAACTATTTCCAGAAGTTATAACACTAACAATCTATGGTAATACAGGATTACAGAGCAATCTTTTAGGAATCCCTCCAATCTGATTTTGCTTACCAGACATCTCTTCATCTGGAATGATTGCACCTTCACGGCTTGAATGGCTTCATCCAGCAGCTTCTCCTGCTCATCCTGGGGGGATTGCTGTGTTGTGGGCTTAAAGAAAAAAAAATTAAAGTTCATATTCTGCAAAATGTGTTTTAGTAACAAACATACTGGCAAAATAATACACAAAACAAGTTTCCATTGGTCAGTGATGCCTGAGACACTGAGCGACCGGGTAAAGTAAGCTTGGCAAATCTTTATTTTAGAGCCAGGAACATAATTACCATAATCAAGGTTTTGGGTTTTGACATTCTGAACGTCTGGGCTCAACTTACCATTCTATCGTTCCACTGCTGCTTTATTCAGAGCAATTACAAGGTACTTCTAGGTATGGAGAGGTATGGGACTAATTTCTTCTCATATGACAGATTTGGGGCTTTGCGAGTGGCCCAGCAAAAACACATGGGGTGAGAAAATAGCCCAAAATTTCCAACTAGAGCAGATTTTTATTTTTTTTTTAAGCTGGGTGGGAAGAAGCTGTAGGCGAGTAGTATTGTGACCCAACTCTTCAGTAACCACCCAAAAACAGCTGGGTGCTTACTGAAAAGTGCCGGGTCGTGCACCCAGCTAAAAGAGACCGGGGAGAATACTGTAGAACTAAAGTTTCACTTGGAATATTGGCAATCAGGCAATTGTTTTTTTCAGAAAGAGACAGGCGATGTCCTTTCAGTAATAATTAGTCTTATCTGTCTGATAGCCGCCCAGTTGTAAAATTTCACTGAGCTGCATATGCGTCCCAGGAAAAGTCAGCTTCCCTTGCGGGTGTCGGGATGGAATAAACTCCCACACACCTGCACATGAGTTTCATCATCCCATCTTGGTCATAAATAAGGATGTGGAGAAGTAGAAGTAAAAAGATGGCTGCACCCACAATGGAATGGAAGCGGTGGTTATCAAATACAGGGGTTTCCCCGGACCCTTTTAGTTGGGCGCACCACCCAGCACTTTTCAGTAAGCATCCATCTGTTTTTCCAAAAACATATATTTGGGTCTGGTGGCTATTTTGTGATGTCAATAAAACCGAATACAGTTTTCAATAAACCTTTACCTGACTCTTTCCTCTAAAATCTATATTAAAAGCCAGACTTCCCACCGACCTACCTCATAGACTGCCTTCCTACCTACCTATCCCATACACAGTCTTCCCTCCTACCTATCCCATACACAGCCTTCCCACCTACCTAGCCCATACACGGCCTTCCCACCCACCTAGCCCATACACGGCCTTCCCACCCACCTAGCCCATACACGGCCTTCCCACCCACCTAGCCCATACACCACCCACCTACCCCATACACAGCCTTCCCACCTACCTAGTTCATACACAGCCTTCCCACCTACCTACCTCATACACAGCCTTCCCACCCACCTACCCCATACACAGCCTTCTCACCCACCTACCCCATACACAGCCTTCCCACCTACCTAGTTCATACACAGCCTTCCCACCTACCTAGCCCATACACAGCCTTCCCACCCGCCTATCCCATACACAGCCTTCTCACCCACCTACCCCATACACAGCCTTCCCACCTACCTAGCCCATACACGGCCTTCCCACCTGCCTACCCCATACACAGCCTTCCCACCTGCCTATCCCATACACAGCCTTCCCTCTGCTCCTCTTCAGCTGCCTCTCTTTGTAGTTCTCTTCATTGGCTTCCATTTCACCTTAGAATCAAATTCATTATCTGTGCTTTGCCTTCAAATCCCTCCACAGTTCTTGTCCCACTTACCTTTCTGAACTGATAGAAAAATCCCCCCCTAGCCGCTCCCTCCGCTCCTCCCATGACCTAATAATGACTTTCTCACTCATAACCTCATCACATGCACGGCTCCAAGACTTTTCTGGAATGGTCTTCCTTGTCCTATTCGGCCTACTCCTACTTTCTGCTCATTTAAAAGAGCCCTCAAACCCATCTTTTCAAACTCACCTACCTGTTTATGTCTCCTAAACCCTCACTACTCCCCACCATTCCATATCCTCCTCCTATTGTGGATATTTATACAATATACATATTTGGGTCAGGGTCCTCTCCTCCTCCTGTGTCACTGTCTGTATCTGTCTTTCATTTGCAACCCCTATTTAATGTAAAGCGCTGCTTAATATGTTAGCGCTATCTAAATCCTGTTTAATAATTGCTGTTATTATTATTTAATACAGTTAAGCCAAAAGTGGAAAGGTTAACTTAGAATGATCTGAATGGATGGACTGGTCCCGATCCTTCTGGCCTTTCAATTAGTCAATTTTCTATCTATAGAGCCATTAGGCTTTCATCTCTGAAACAGAATTGACTTAAAATCGTTCTGAAGTACGAATGGCTTGTGTGACCGATCAGATGCCAGATACAGAAAACTCAAAACAAAGGAGAACAAAGCAAGTCGGAATGGAGAGGAAGCAAAAGGAACAACTTCTCAAGGGAACTTCAATCCAACTAAAATGATTACAGGGAAAAACCACACAAGCAAAACTGGAAATCAACCCACCGTCTACTGAATGCCAAAACACCACAAATTCCAGCTTGTCCTGGCAACAGCTAAACATCGGCAGGGTCCCTGTCATATGGTATTTGTAATAATTAAGGGAAATGTAGAACTTTTCATTGTTTACAAGAGGTGATATGGTCATGGTCACCTCTTAGGGTCTCTTTAAGGGCACATGTGAGATACCATGGCGTATGCAGTAAGTACATACATGGAGTAAGATCACCTGTCCTTCATTGCACCACGTAACTAATGCGCTCCCTTGAGCTGCACTGGTAAAAAATAAAGCCGATTTTTAGCTTATCCACGCATGTTCAAGTCCCATTAGTAATAAATGGGCATGTGTAACAACATTCGCAAATGCGTGTATTTAAAGTGGAACTAAATTCAAAATAAATTAAAAAAAACACAACTTTAATCCCGCAGATCTGTCAATCCATCGGGAGGTTTGGTCCATTAGGTCCCGCATCATCCTGGCATCTTCTTCACTCTTCTTCTTCGTACATCATCCGATCTTGCACTGCGCATGCCTGGGATCGGTTTAGGTCCACTTTAACAATCAAGTTTTTCTTACAGGTTTTAAAATTGGGTAAATACGACCTCCGATGAACAATAACACATGATATATTACATAATATCATGATTTAATTAACAAAGCCCAGGTCAAAATGCAGAAGCAATTTGTGAAAAATCCATAGGATAGAAGAGGGTAAGTATCAGCCAGATGCTGCTCATCAAATGCATTGATTAATCCATCATCCCTCAATAAAAGCAGAAGTTTGCTGGTGTGGAGCATTCAGGTGTGTGTTACCACAATGCCAAGAGAAAAGACATCAGTGATGATCTTAGAGAAGCATTTGTTGCTGCACGTCAATCTAGGAAGGGTTAAGCTACGTACACACGGCAGATTTTTATCGCCCGATAATCGGCATCGGCCAATTATCGGGCGAAAATCTTCCGTGTGTACAGTCGGTGTCGTCCAATGTCCGGACGACCGACCTGCCGGATCCACGGACGATGGACGACAGCCGATCGTAATGAAAGTGAAGGGGAGAGCGCGCAGCAGGGTGCCGCTCCGTCGCTCTCCCCCTCCCCTCTCCATAGAGCATGAACGGTGCTGTATGTACAGCATCGTTCATGCATCTTGCAGCACCTTGTCGTTGGAAAGGATCGTGAAAGATCCTTTCCAACGACAAAAATTGCAAGTGTGTACGCAGCTTTAGTCTACGTACACATGTCAGATAATTCTCATCTGATAATTGCCTTAGGCTGATATTGGATGAGAATTTGGCATGTGTACAGCGCTCGTCGTCCTAAAGGATCCACAAATGACGAACCATCAAAATGAAAGTGAAGGGGAGATAGCACAGTGGGGTGCCACTCTGTCGTTTTCCCTATCCCCTCTCTATAGAGCAGAACGGAGCTGTATGTACAGCGTCAGTGTTCTCCCCAGCCCCTTTTAGCTGGGCGCACCACCCGGCACTTTTCAGCAACCACCCGGCTGTTTTTAGGTGGTTATCAATGAATTGGGTCACAATACCAGGGCTGCCACCCACTTACAATTTCTCGCCACCCGGCTTAAAAAGATTTCTGTGTTGAGCACTGAGCGTTTATCATGCATCGTTCACTCTTTTGTCATTGGAAAGGATCTTTCACAACAAATATTGAATGTATGTACCAAGCTTTAGAGGGCCAATTTCAGACAAAGCTGAAGTACATAATTCTACAATGAAAGATTATAACAAGTTAAGAACATTCCAGACAGTTTTCAATTTTCCCAGGAGTAAATGTCCGAACAAATTCTACCCAAAGTCCGAATGTGAAAACCTAGAAAAATTTCAAGAACCCCAATAGCTTTATCTCACCTCTACATGACAATGCAATTTAAAAAAAAAGTCTGAACATGTATGGCTTTGTTTGGGAGGAATGCCAGGGGAAAGTTTCTTTTCTCCAAAAAAAATCATAAGACTCCTGAAACAAGCGACCAATGTGGAGATGTTTGGCCATAATGTACAGCGCTACATTTCGTGAGAATCAAAAAACGTATCAGCACAAACAAACTGTGAAGCACGGTGGTGGAGGGGTGATGCTTTAGCCTGATTTTGTAGCCATGGGACCTGGGCATTTTGCATTACTTATGTCAACCATGAACTTTTCTGTGTACCAAGATATTTTAGAGTCACATATGAGACCATATATGAGACCATTTTTGGCCAAAGCTTGGTCAAAAATGAATCATGCAACAGAACAATGATCCCAAGCGTTAGCTTCAGCTGCTGGGGAAGCTCAACATTTCTGGCTTCCCTTGCATATGCCGGGGATGTATGAACTCCTGCGCGCCTGTTTGAAAGTTACGTCTCCACGGTACAGCCAATCAAGATTGCAGAAGACTGTCGATGAGGAGCAGAAGAAGGAAGAAAGATGGCACGCCCTACAAAAAAGCGCAGATAGGTACATGCCGCAAGCTTTAGTTCTGCTTCAATTCTGAACAGATATAATAAACCTGATCCCGGGGAATCTCCCCATTTTAACCGGTTATTAAAAAATTATTTTTTTTGCTGCTCTAATTTGGTAACTGCACCAAAAACGTGATTCATTATCTTCCAACAGCAACCTGTCGCTTACAGGAAATGCGCTGCGATCTGATGCAGTTACGTGCAAAAAATTGGTTCCAAACCACTCCCATTCACTTAAAATGGAGCACATGGGTCTGCAGTGAGCCTGCGACAGCACACTGCGGCCCAATACGGGTCTGAAATGGCCCTAAGGATCCAGGAATTTACAGTAGTGAGGTCAGCCGGGTATATCTGCAATGGTAGATTAGTAGTGCCTTGTACCAGGAAACAGCACTAGCAATGGACCTGGACGGATTTGGGTGAGGAAAGAAACTACAGGATGTGTTGGGTTGCAGGGGGCCGATATTTGCCCAGAGTTGGGCTTTAACCCTTTTCTTATCCAAAAAAAAGTTGTACGCAGGTGATATCAATGCGGAGTGGACGCTACCTTCACCTCTTTACCCCTCACAGGGCCCATGGATTGTGTATAACATAACCCTGATCAGGATATGTACATTCACACGTATCATACCTCCAGCACTGCACATGATATACACGGATGATCATACATCACTAAATATCTCCAGCAGTATGTATGATGTACAGATTTCATGTCAGGTGAACACGTAACCAACCTCTGATTGTATACATGGCGGAAAGTTGTGTACTACACATGTTATGTAGTGATATATGATCTTCCATGTAGATCTCCAGCAGCATGTATGATGTAGATTTCATGTCAGATGAACACATAACAACCTGATTGTATATATGATGGAAAGTTGTGTACATACGTAAACAGAAATGTCATTTATATATCCTGCAACTGCAACCAAATGCATGGGGGAGTGCATGTGCGCATGCATAGGTACATACATGATGTTAGGGTATGAGCAGGCACATACATGATGTAAGGATACACATACATGACATTAGGGTGTGTACATACATATAAGGGTAGCAGGATTAATAGGTGTGGATGGACATAGTTGTATGAACACACAGAGCACCCCCCTGCACCTGTTGACAATGGTACACCCCACCCCTGTATACCTGCCAAGGCCAGCAGTGGTCCCTCTCTAAGTATAGGCCAGCAGGCAGGGCCCAGGGCCTTCTTCCTGCCACCTCCAGGTCCTGCCTTACCTGGCCCCTCCAGCCACCAACACTCCCCCGCTCATCCACCCCCTGGCCCCCTCGGTCGCAGCACAACCAGCACAAAAAAATTCGGGGTGAAAGAACCCCAACACTCACCATGATGTCTCAGCTTCTGCCTTCAGTCATGTGACCTGCACGCTCCGCCCCGCCCTTCGCTATAATACCAAGCCGCTCATTGGTCCACTCTCGCTGCACTCTTTGATTGAGCCGTTTCAAGGAAGACAGACAAGGGCGTTGGCCAATCAGGCGGCTAGGAAGGTAAACGTCGTGTCAACGCGGGCTCTTCCGTGTCACCTCAGTAATCGGTGTCACCTCAGTGAGGAGTAAGAGGCCACGGAGGGCTTCTCTGTGACAGGAAATTGTTAAAATCATCCTAAATATCGGTGTATATTAGATAAACAGGCCTATGTGATGCCTGAACCAATATAAAGCAGTAACCTGGTCACACCCCTTATGTAAATACCCCAGAAAACATAGAAATGGGGGGAAAATGGCCCCACAGCTGCCAATAAAACAGGTTCTGTGTCCCCTGTTCCCCTCACTTCCTGTCTTGGTGACAACACCACAGGAAGCTTTTGCAATTGCCACTTTAAAAAATAATTCCCAGTTATCTCTTTTCTAAATTTTGGACAAAGCCCCTGCCAGGGTTTTTTTATTGCAGTCTGTGCCCCCACTGGGAAGATTTGCCCTCTGTATTTGTTCTGGTGGCCATTATGTAGAGTGAATATTCCGAACCTTATGGTTGCCATGGAAACAGGAATAGAAAAGGATGGGGACGCCGATTCCAAGGGCCTGCCCTTTATTTTGGAGAGATTTCACCTCATTTCCTGTTGGGTCTCCAGGACGGGAAGTGAAGTTTTACTAAAATAAGCAGGGGCGTAACCCCTCATTTCCTGCCCTAATGACAATATTGCATTGGAATAAGGACAACTCTAAGGATGACCTGACACCTATGCACCGGGCCTGCATTACTGCTCATGAATCATTCACTTTTGATCCCTAGTGCATGCCGAACTCCCCTTCCCCCTTTAATGCACTTGCTTTGCTGAGCACCACAACGCACGCAATGCATTATTGCCCTGTGAGGTGAGCTGCATCAAACAGACAACCTTACAGCAACACGCTAACATGCATCATAACAGGTGGCTTCACCACCTCCAGCCACCAAGGGGTGCCAACAATTCCGGAGACACCCCCAGTCTTGCATGAGTGTGGAGAATGGAGGTGCTAATGACGGAGGCCATAGAGTAATTAATGGTGGAAGCCACAGAAATGCTATTGACGGTCTTTCCAGAGTCTCCCATCATAGAAGCAACGGAGGCACTAAGATTAGAATCGCTAATTGTGGAGGTCAGAGAGACACTAGTTATGGAAGCAGCAGAGTCATTGTTGAAATTATGATGGAAGCCACAGAATTGCTAACTATGGAGTCAACAATGGGCTCTCTAAATGGTGGAGGCATTGGAGTCGCTAATGATGGCGTTACCAGAGGCGCTCATGATAGAGGCAATGGAGGCGCTCAGGATAGAGACCTCAGTGATGTAGTCAATGGATGAGCTGAATAATGATGGCAAAAAAAATCCCATAAAATGGAGGCAACATAGGTGCTAACAATGGAGGAGCTAATGGTGGAGTTATTGGAGGCAACATTGATGGAAGTGCTAGTGGTGAAGGAGACCTTATTTATTTCATCAATGGAAATGATAATGATGACGGCAAAAATCCAAATGATGGAGGCAACAGAGGTGCTAAAAATGGAGAAAATTGAGGAGTTAAAGATGGAGACAATGAAGGCACTGATGAGAAATCAATAGAGACCTTAGGAGGAGGATGGAGGCAACAGAGGTGCGAATAATGGAGGGGCTGAAGACAACGTCCACAGAGGGTGTGGTCATCGTAAATCCTAATTTTGTAGTCAGTAGAGGCACTAATAATGAAATCAAAGAAATGGTATTGATGAAATAAGCAGAGGTACTGTCATAATAGAGGCAGAGGAGGCACTAATAATAGAGGTTGTAATGATGGAATCAACAGAAACCTTATGGATGTAGTCAGTGGAAGTATTTATGATGGAGTCAATGTAGGTACTAATGATAGAGGCCATGGAGGCTCTAATAAAGAAGTCAAAAGATTTCTAATAATAGAGGAGCTAATGACTAAAGTCAACAGGGACCTTAATGATATCAACATTGGAGGCAACAAAGGTGCTCATGGTGGTACTAAAAATAGAGGGGCTATTGAAGGAATCCACGCTCATTATCCCCCACTAGTCCACAGAGACCCTAAAGGTTTAGTCAACAGAAGTCTTAAAAATGTAGTTAGTAGAGGCGCTAACGATGGAGACAAAGGAAATGGTAATGATGAAATCAGTGGCGGTACTATGATGGAGTCAGCAGAGGCTCTTATGATAGAGGCGGAGGAGGCACAAATAGTGGAGTTAACGGAAACCTTAAGGATCTAGTCATTGGAAGTACCGTGTTTCCCCGAAAATAAGACCTACCCCGAAAGTAAGACCTAGCACTATTTTGTAAACCTGCCCTAATATAAGACCTACCCCAAAAATAAGACCTAGGAGAAAAAGAAAATAAAAGCATACATACCGGTAAATTAAAAA